>NC_089658.1:16087500-16430000 GCF_037042795.1 Molothrus aeneus
TTGTAATAACAGCACATGGAATATCCACTAAATAATCTCCCCATCTTCTAATGAGTGGGAAACAACAGTGAAAGGTTAGGTGATTCTTCTTGTTTTATCATTTTGGCAGGCACCTGAATATCATTTAATGAAATTTCCTATGCCTGTGAGATATTGATGCAATGCAGGAAAACAGCCAGTGAATAACGTCGCATTTGTGGGAGCTCAGCTCTCTGCTGGTGGGCTGCAGACAGACTTCCAGGCAGCTTTCAGGAGGAGAGAATGCAACCCCATAGTGGAGGGTCTCAAAAAGCTCGGAGCAGACCCCAAAATGTGGGCAGCACATCAGGCACATGGAGATTTTGTCGAGCCCCTGGTGCAGCTGACAGCATCCCAGTGGCGCCTCTCAGCCTGTGAACCTCCCCACACTTGGATTTCCCAGGGTGCACAGGACCACAAAATAAACCCTACAATTATTCTCTGTATCTTTTGGTTTTGAGCAATTATCATATGAATGTGTGAACTCTGTGCACAGAATGAGAAAGCTGAGTGCTGGTCTGTGGTCATCAAAATAGTTATGAACTTTCTGTTCCAAAAGCGTGATTTTGCTTCTTGCCTGTTATAGGGATTGTTCTCCTTGTAATTCTTACAGATAATTTTGGTTTTTTATTTGCATTGCTCGTAATGAACAATTTAGCCATCTACTCTACTCCCATTTCACATGAAAGCAATTTCTGGCAATTCAGTGAAGGTCAATGAATAATACCCAATGCTTTGATATGAAACACTTAAGGACATCAGTAACTTGACCCCAGAACTTTTTGCAGATTCAGGCTGTAAGTGCTCAAGTAGTGTTCCCATGACACTTGGACTCTGTCAGAAAAACACAACTATACTTTGGATTAGTTGTATCATTTTTTTGGTAAAATGCGTGATCAAAAGGGATTGAAATTAAAACTTTGCAAAAGTTGTTAGCAAAATGACATTTAATTTTGATAGAGAGGCAATGAGGCAGAACATTTTGCATGTTTGCAAAATAAGTTTCATTTTGATGCGTTTGGCATTACTGATTATATTAATTAACTTAACAGCAAGTGTGAAGATTATTTATGAAGCATTAAAAATGACTGGATCTTAATTGCTTCCCTGTAAGAACAAGGAAGTTGAATTTCAGGTTGTGGAGAGCTCCATGGTTAGTCTTCTCAGTGACTTTTAACTGGTGTGCTTAAAAGCAAAGTAGTTGGAGTAAAACTGACCCACACTATTGAAAGTGGTAACTGTTTGTGCTTGAGCAGTCTAGGCTGATGACAATAATCTCGTTACTTCTGCTAAATCTCTTACTTCATTAAGACCTCATTTTTTAAAGATCTACACCTGATTTCCAGAATTATTTGAGTAGGGAAGATCTTGCAATCAAAGTCAAGAGACTGGTTCTTTCAGGGGATCAGTTACTCCATGAGTGCACCATGAGCAGTGAATGTAATTTGTGGGAATTCGACTCTGTATCAAAATGTTAATGAACTCAGTTTCTGTAATAGCGTGTTTACCTTTACATAATAAACTTTTGCGTAAGATGCAGCTTTTCCGTGTTCTGTTACAGCATCTGTTACATCAAGGTGGAAGTACTCCCTTTTTACACATTAAAAATTACTTAATTTTGTTTTCCGCTCTTTTAATGAAAATTTACTTCTTCACCTGACATGAAGCAGATGCTGTCTCAGACTTAAAGTGACAAAGATCACTACCCAAAGCAGTGGCTTGACACACAGAGGTGCTTCAGATGGTGATTATTATAACCAAAAAAAGCAGGTTTGTTGATACCTTTTTATCCTTAATATATTTAAAATTGCATAGTTGATAGCATAGTTGCTATGAGAGCATGTGTAATATCTGTTTGATAAGTGTCTTCTCACACCCTGAGGTCTTTTATAGGCAATTTGCATTCCACAATGAGAGAAATCAGCTGGAGAGGGTTTATTGTTTTGTATAATAGAAAGGAGTGTGAAAATATTCCAGCCTTGCAGATGGTGTTGCTCGTTAGCCCTGAACATACACATGCAGAAATATTGTTTCCCCTTAAAAAAATGGAGTCTCCTCATCTTTCTTTCTCACAATGTATTTATAAAGGAGAATTCATAGTTTGGTTGTATTGGGATCATTAGTTGATCTTGAAAGGAAAAGTGATGGGATAAAGTCTTTCTTTGAACTTTGATGTGCTGGGTGGTTTAGAGATGACAGAAAGCAAATGCTTCTTTTCTTCTCTGCTGTCTGAATAGAGAGTCCTAGATCTTGCTATAGACATCTGCTTGTCTAAAAAGTGAAAGGATAAATCTCAACTTTTTCCCATAGCAACAAAGGAAATCTGATTTGAGAAAACTTTGAACATATAGAGAGAGGTGGATTGATGAAACTGTTTAAAATCTGGCAAACATAAAACTTTTAAGGGTGCCAGAAAGTTGAAAATGGTGGATGTGTTACAAGAGAGTCAAAGACCACACGAACTCTCTCTGGTGTTCTCAGGGTTTGTGAGGTGGAAGGGTCCCTTTTGGCTTTCATGTCCTTTGGTTGAGATCCTAAAAATTGTATTTTGCTGAAGTTGGAGCCTGAAATATGATTTTCACTGCACTTGCAGCAGCCAGGTAAAACATGGAAAGTGTTTTGCTTTATCAGTGGAGGATGCCATAGTGAGGAAAGACTCCTGAGTTCAAAGTCATATGAAGCCAAGATTAAAACACTGGGCTCTCATGTCTCACCTATAGAAGAAAAAAGTTACCAACCTCCTAAATGTTAGGGCCAGCTGCAAGGTGTTTCAGCTGTTCTGGAGGAATTTCAGTTGAAAGTTTTACATAAATCCAAATACTCTGGTGTTGCAGGAAGCTGCAGCCAAAGGGGACTTTCATTTTCTGGTGCTTTCTGTTTTGAATGGCACTTGAAATACTGCAAGACCAATTGCTTTCTCGTCCTGTACCAATGGTTGAGATTTTTGCCCAAGGTATTAATTATTCTTGGACATTGCATGTGGCAGAACAGTCACATAAAATGAGAAAAACTGAGGATGTTTGATTAAATTACTCCCAGTTACGCAGTTGTTTTCATATTGTTATGATAATTGATGGTATTCAGAACTTAACCCAGGTTCACAGTACTGTCATTTGCAACTCTGGTCCCAAGCCTGTGCTCATAAAAAGTGTCCTGGGGAATCTCTCCGGGACTGAGAATGGCCATAATCTCTTTATGCTGCTGTATCTCTGACCCTTTCTCCTTATTCAATGAAAAGGAGTTTTAGCAGATATGGGTGCACATATCTGTAAATTCCACCCTGAGTAATTGGAGGGGGACAGATATGGTAGGAATAAGCATAATAAAAGAACTGAGAGAAAGAATCTTCCTTTCTTCATGGCCCTCCAGGTCTAAAGTGTGCTCTGTTGAATATCACCTACTTGTCAAAACCTGCCATAACACAAGGAATTAAAAGGAATCTGTCTTGCAGTATGTGCAAATTGAAATGAGATACAGATTTCTAGAGGAGGTAAGTAGAGGGGAAACTCCAAATGGTGGTGCCCTTATTAAATTTAGACACTGAAGAAACAATATTACAAAAATACAGCCACTCAGTATTAATTGCATTATAACGTTGTCTGAAATACAGACTTATTTTGAAAACAGTGGCAAGAAGTACCATATGTGACTCCCAGATAGATCCCAGAATTGTGCATATAGTTATCTAATTGGTCTCTTTTGTAAAACTTCATCTGATGGGTGGTGCTGTGAATTGTTTATGTCAATTAAGTGCAGCTTGCCAGAAGACGTGAGTCTTGAGGGCATCAAGTACTTACACTGTGGAAATGAAAAATGCTGCTCTTGTGAGAGGCTTTTGGCCTTTGTTTATAACTATCAAACCATCTCTTCTCTTACTTCCAGTGCTTTACATGATGCCAATAGCTTTGTACAAGGCACAGGGTCTCGTGCAAGGTGCCCTGCCCATGGTGAGGGAGTTGGAATCAGATGATCTTAAAGGTCCCTGTCAACCCAAAGCATTCAGTGATTCAATGAATTCCACATCTTGTCTAAAGCTCAGCTTTCTATATTTTGGAATTGTTTTTTGTAGTGTCTATATCCATCCCCTTTCCCTGTTTCACTCATGCTTTTATTTGGTTTTATCCATGAGCAAATCTCTTCTGGATGGCTGGTTTTGGGTGTGATAAGTTTGTGTTATTTGCTGGAGTTTTTGCATATTAAGCAAGCATTTGTGGATTGCTGCTTCAGAAATAACTCTGTTTGGAAGAGGCTCTGTATAAATTTAATTTCTATTCTGTCTTTTGACACTATGAATAAAAGCAATGTGAGACTGCAAGTACCTAACACCTGTAACATTTTTAACTCTATAGAAAGCCTTAAAGTCTTCACAGTTCAGGTCTGAGGGGACAATGCAGTATGGGAGAAATGACTCCATTTCATGGTACTGTGTGCATGGCTTTCCTCTAGATATCTGCCTTATTTCAGTGGAGGAAGCAGGAGGTGGAGCAAGGTGGGCTTAAATCTGTTCTCAAATAGCTGTTCCAGTTGTATATTCCTATAGAAAAGTCACTCTGCTTAATAACCTCCAATGGCTGGCGGTTCATCAAGATATTGATTTTAAAGCTCTATTGATTGTTTATAAAACACTGCACAGCCACTTTCCAAGCTATTTAAGTGATTTGTTTGTCCCATATATTTTACAATGATGAGACTATTGGAAATCCCTGTGCAGATTCGCTCAGACCATTACACATTATTAGTTTTCTCTTGCAGAATTGCCCCTCCTCCAGGGAATCTGAATGTGAAGTACCTTGCTCTTGCAAGGTCTTATACGGGGTGTTTGTTTTATATATGCTCATAACAGGATAATTATATTGCTACCTGAAACACTTTGGCTTGTGTGCAGGAAGAGGCTCTGTGTAATAGTGATTGATAGTTTGAGCTTAAAAATTGTTATGGTGCATTAAAAGTATACTAATGTTTATTACTTTTTACAAGGCTACAGACATTACAGGCCAGGCTTCCAGAGCTATTACAGGTCTTCAGATTGAAGCAAATTGAATGGGTGCTCTTCCTTTTACCACATGTTTTTTTTAATGTGTGGAATGGCCAATTTAAGAGGCAGCTTATTTCTTTATTTTTGATAGCCAACACTAAGTCAAAAGCAAAAAAAAAAAAAAAAAGGAAGGAAGTCTCCACAGATCAAGTTCTAAAAATAATCGTATAGGGATTTTTAAAACTTTCTGAATCTCAGTGTTCAAAGCGATTAAGCAGCTTTGGAAGCTTGTGAGTCAGGATTCCTCCCTCCCCCGATGCTGGCATCAAAAGCAGGACAGACTTTAGTTTTCCACAGTTGCTTTTGGCATTTTGTTTTAGGGTTGTTTTTAGATTTTTGATATATTCAGGTCATCCTTCAAAACTTTTTTCTTCTGTAATTCTGAATGACAGCTGACGTGCTACTCTATTCAGATGACAAAAAGTTTTGAGAGTAGGTGGTGCTGGGCACATGTGTGCCTACGGAATTGCAGAGCCTTCTATGGCTCCTGGAATAATGAATTAAGCTAATGAGCCCAGCTGATGACTGATTGATTGTGTGAAAATAACATCAGATATCAGAGGAAATGAAATAAGTTCTTTTGCAGTAAGTAAGTAAACTCTCCTTTACACAAAGTAATCCCTTTCTGTCACTATTGGGTTTAGATTCCACACTCCTCCTGGGCCTGATCATGCTCCACAGAATAGTTCAAAAGATGATTTTTATTTTTTACTCTTTCACTGCAGTAAAACCCAATGTTTGTCTGGTGGAAACAGAATAATTTCCTTGCAAACTTTAAGCAGCTAATGCGATGTATGTGGCACTTTATAATACTTCCACATTCCACAGTCCTCGCTATCTGCAGGTGAGACCTGTGGGATACACTTCAGAAAAGTTACATAAACAACTCTGAACCCTTGCCTGAGAAAATATATACTTTGAACATGTTGAAACTATCCATATTAAGTCAGTTTAGCACTTTGATTAAAGAGTTTAATCAATCACCATCCTAAGCTGTTTATTAATCACTTTATCAAGCAGTTGATGCATTGCTGGTTTTAATAGAATCCATTTATTTTGATTTCTACCTACTTCATCTTTCCAAAGGGCTTTCTGAATCAGCTGTGATAAAAAAAGGAGGGGGGGGGAAAAAAAAGGCTTGGTTGCATCTAAACACAGGAAGGTAAGAGCTCAGACCTCCCTTGCACATACTTCATTATCAACATTCTGCACCGACTTGGCCAATTTATTAAGGGTAAAAAAAAACCAACCCTGCTTGGAGTGAGTCTTTTGGTGAACCACACGGTTTAGCTCAGATAAACAGAGGCCATTCGTTTGCTTTCACACCTGACAACCTCATGATATACGATCCTAATAAGATTAATCTCCTCCCTCCCCCCATACACACACACACACTTTTGTTTTGTTTAGTGGCCTGACTTGGTGATCTTCTCTCATTCCCCTCATTGGGCACTTCTAATGCCTTTGGTTTCGGTTGGTGGTTAGAATAAAACAAACAAACAATCAATCCCCCACCCCACTCCTGAGCCCTTTCTCATTCCAGGGGAACAAGATTAATATAACAAGAGATATAAAGTAAGCAAGGGAACACTTACAAATGTTACAAAGCAGAATGGGCATAGAACAAATTCCTTTTTTATGCAATTTGCCTTGAAAAGCATTAAACACATGGGGTATCTGTGCCATCGAATCCACACTTTGTAAGTGGTGAGGAGGGAAAACAAGCCTTGTACAAACAAAAGCATCAAATGAGAAATCCATAACTTGGGCCTCAGCTGACTTTGGTTTTATTGCCTTTTATAAGGTTTCACTTAACTCTCTGGCCATGTCTGATCTCTGAACTTTGGAAATCTTGGGGAAAGTAATCTAAGTTTGGCCTGATTTGCCTTCAGTAACAAACATTGATGCATGGCTTTGAAATATGACACACATTAGCACCTACACAAGCCTTCTATTTTGAGCATATTCCAGTTTTATCAGCAATATGCTTCATGCTATATCACCAAACCCAAAAGAGTTTTTCTTAATTTTGTCCACTAAAGCTGGTGGGGTTTCTTAGGAGTGTGACTATTTTGGCAGGAGTGTAAAAATACACATCTCATTTAAAGTTCCACAGACTCATGTCCCATACATTGATATGATGCAGCAGAAAGATCCCACAGTCAAAACTCTAATCATACATTTTACTATGTTAAACTCCCATGCAGATTCTGTCAGACATCCATAATTAATATGGCCTAATTATGTTAATTGAAGAATATTCTTTCAGTGTGACACCAAGTCTTCCTCTTCTAGAGGAGCTGGCAGTACACACTTCATATGTGTACAGACATGCTACACAGTGGGCTGTTACTGCCCTACTTAGGAGTTCTAGCAACTATTAAATAGTCTAGAAAAGCAGAACTTCAGTGGGACCAGGAAACCAGACCCAGTCCTGTGGAACTCAGTAGGAGCTCTGCAATTATGGGACATGGGTGATTGGGAAATTTGCTACTGTGATGCTGTGTAATAGGCATGATGATTTTTTCAATATAAATTTGTTTCGTGGTTAAGGTGTTGCTAAGAATGTCTAATTTTAAAGACTTGTCATTAACTCTAAATTACCAGTGGTGCTCTGGAAGTTACTAGCAGGCATGTCAAAACTGACTTGTGGCAGCATCAGCTCCTTGTGCTCTTGCTCCACTGGGCAGAGAGATCAGTCCTAACCCAGGATCCAACTGGATCCTGAGTGAGGCAGCGTGGTCACTGAGCTGCCGTGCAGCACCTCCAGAAATATTAATTACTGTTGTACACAGGGCTGCAAAATTAGGGATATTGCATCCTCCCTGGGCATTGGATGGGCAGCCCAGCTGTGAAAATCACTTCCAGTCAGCCATCAACTGAGATGGAATGGCCATACAGCTGAATTGCAGTCTTTCCAAAAATGTTAATTAAGAACGGGATGCTGCTGTGAAGCAGCAGCTTTGTGGCCCTTTTGGAGCTGTACTGCAGTCGCTGGAAGTGCTGTGGCATTGCACCACTAAAGCTTGGAGCCCTCCTCCTCCTTGCATCACCCACCTGAACAGAGCTGCTAGTTAAATCAGAAGACCTTCTTCAGGGCCAGAATTAGCAGCTCAGGCATTAATCTTGATGCCATAAATTCCTTTCCTTTTCTCCCCTCCTCCCTATTCCTCCTTAACTGCATGCAGCTCCTACATTGAGAAATTGGGGGTTGTTGAAGGCCTGAGTTGCATCACTGAGACTTTATCTTAGATTTGCTCTTGATTTAGCACCCCAGTTCTTTAGTACAGCCCCCTGACATGTTTTCTGTGGGTGACTATATTCAATTAAAACACCTAATTGCTGATATTGGGGTACAGAAGAGTAGCACAACAGTCTGAATCTTTTCTTTACCTGGAAACAGTGCAGCAGAACACTCTGTTCATGCTGATCTTCAGTTCTTGGGCAAGAGAGTGATTTATCTCATTGCGTTTTTTGAAATAGAGGCCAGTTAATAAACTAAGACATTTTTTATTGAACATGCTTACCATAGAAAACATGTACATGTATATTCAAATGTATTTGTAAACAAATACAGATGTTTGGATAATTTATTAATGAATTTGTTGAAGTACAGATGAGACTTCTCTGTTTCAAATATGACCTGCCAAGTACAGTAAAGTAGTCTGAAAACTCTTCAGCAATTTGTGAATTTCACCTAATGCACTTGAGGATGTGTTAATTCCTATTTATGGACAGACAGTATATATACTATTTCTCACTATGTGTTAATTAAGAATATTCTAAAGACGATAGGTGGAAATTGTAGCTAAGACAGGACTGCATTTGAAAGGTTTTATGGTTACATTTTTCTGGATATCATCACTTAAATATCCAAATCTTTAAGTTCAGTGTAGTGAGAATGTTGCCTGTTCTACCTGTCATCTTCCTAATTTTATCAGTTTGGCTCCAATGAATTAGCACAAATATTTGAATTTCACTAAGAATCAAAATAAAAACAAGAAGGCTAAACAGCCACCAAAATCCTGGCATGAAAGGGAAAAAAATAAAGGACTTTTTCCAGCATTTATTCTGATCAGAAAAGAGCATGTCAATGAACCTTTGGGGAATGTCATTAGATGAGATTTTCCTGAAAAATTGCTGATAGTTCCAGTTGAATGCAGCCAGAATAAGCCAATTTTAAGATCTCTGGGGTGGTATAGGATTACGGATTTTTTTTTTTTTTGTCTTGCCCTTTTCACTTTTGGACAGACTGTACGTAAATTCTTTGCTCAAGTCTATATGCAACAGATGGTAACAGCAGAAATAACTGCTTGGTGTTAGGTTTTAAACTGGTGCTTAAATGGGTTTGTGGAAGAAAGTGTTGAAACAATGGGATAATTTTACTTAATGAGATCGTTTTTATAAGGAAGAAGTCAGTCATTTAGAGCTGAGCTGCAGGAAAATCCGCACCATCAGCGGGTCTGTGGGACAAGGCATGGCCGTACTTACAGGCTGGGGTAGATGCTAAATATTTAAACTAGTTTAGGCCACGTTTCCTGAAATCAAGCCATTTTGAGTTGCTCTGCATTTGTGGGGATGTGGGGACAGTATCCACAGATCAGCCCCCAAAGGAACGTCCTGGTGTGTCTGCCCCTCTCCTTGTGCTGCCCCCAGTGCCTTGGTGGATATTTGGAGATGTGCTCTGAAAGAAGCCAAAGCTGCAACAAACCAGCATTTCCAGAGTATAAAAAATACCTGGAGAAATAAACCCAAGCCTCTGAGAATGAAAGGAGACAAATAAGAAATCTTTGTCTTCCCTTCATTTTGTTTCATTGATTAAGAAAAAAGGCAGCATTAGTGACTTGTTTGAAGAGGAATTGGTGTGCATGTCCTGGACCTTAAAAACCTGGTAGTATCATATTTTCAATTGTTTTTCACACCAGTGCATGCTGGCACATCCTGAGGAGCACCCATGAGGTGATGGCAAAGCCTGAGCTTTGGTACACAAATTAATTCCCTTCTCAGTAGCTGATGCAGATGAAATTCAAGCTGCAAGGAGGACAAGGCAGATAATAAAATTTCAGATAAAGTTTCAGTAAACACCATGGTCACAAGAAAAGTGGTGGCGATGGTTCACGGGTGGTCTACAGAGGCAGCCACTTGCCCTTGAAAAAAATATTTCAAAAGACACTTTGTGTTGCAAGTGGTAATATACAGCCTTAAATACAGCTTCTCTTATCTGTATGTGCTTTTGCACATTCAAATTCCGTGTGTCATATTTTGCTCCACATATAGTTAGAATTGCACAAATCACACCCACGTACCTTCCAAAGAGAAATGAAAGCTTGTGGATATAACAATACAGGTAATTTTCTTCTTAAATACCAGCTTGTTCTGAAATAACACTTGGCTCACAAAGAAGTTTCAGCATGGAGAGTATTTTTCACTGCTAACTATTGTTGATAATTATTCCATTCATCACTAATTATTGGCTGTATTATTATTAGAGATTGCTTGTAATTATTATATTAGATGGAATCAATGAGAAAGCAATGTACATCAAAAAGTTTACCATCCTGAACAAGTGACTTGTTTGGCTTCAAGTGGTTACTTGTTTTTACTTCTGTTGAGGTTTTTGAATTAGTAACTGTAGAAGATGATTGGAGCAAAAATGAAGAATTATTTTTGTCTTGGGAGAAAAAAAACAACAAAACAAAACACCAAACATAACTCCAGACCCTCAGGAAGGAGCAGAATATAGTTGTGTAGCCACAATGTGAAAGAATTCATAATTACAAATGATAAATTCAGAATAGAACTAGTCAAAAGATAATTTGGAAGGACAGTTTTGTTTTTTAATCACCCAAATTTGCAAAATCTTTGACATGTAATTTTTTGGGGGGAAGTGTATAATTAAAAAGTTTAAAATATAATTAAAATTTCAAAAATTGCAGGGGGAAAGAGATCACTTTTACAGAAGTTCCACCCACATGCTTTTCTCAGCAGGGCACTACAACGTCTTAACAAGTAAAGTGCAAGATGGAAACATGACATCATTAGGACAGTCTAATTAGCCTGTAATTTGTCCCAGAAAGGTATCTGGTTACCAACTAATTGATGTAAACTGATTAACCCTTTCTCTAACATCCCATTCGCCACTTTTTTTTCACTTCCATAGAATCTGGTAAGGGTCAGGACTCTGTTGTGCTACACACTGTGCAAACACAAATCAGAAAGACAATCCACACCCTGAAGAGCTTACAACTTACGTGTTGGAGGGGAGGTGATACCTGCACACAAAAAGGATTTAGAATGAATAGCTTAATACCAGTTAGCATGTTTGGCAGTGGTCTTATCCTAGCAGCAGCTAGGACAGTTCTCAGGGCTTTTACAGCCCTCAAAAAGGAAAAAAAAAATTTAAGAAGGATTTGAAGACATATAATGATGTGTCTCTATAGATGTTTTCTCCCAAGAGTGAAGGGCAGGATGTGTGACAGTGGAAAGGTGCTTGTTTGAAAAAATATAACAAGTGTGTGCTGGAAGCTGGCATTATTGGCTCCTTGGAGATGAGGTTCAGCTTCCTGACAAAGAAAAAGAGATGATTGGTACATAGGTATTATCTCTGAAGGGCCTTGAATGTGAGGACAAGTAGCTTATGTTTGATGCAGGTTGGCGGGGGAGGGTAGCAGAGGGATGGGGAGAGAGGGGTGACATAGTCAAAGCAGTGGGCTAGGAAAAGCCCATTTATGGGTATATTCTGAAAGGATATGAGCAGGGCAAGGTTGTGCTTGTCAAAGCTGTGGAGAAAGACGTTTTGTTAATCACGATTCCACGATGACAAGGCTTTGGCCAGCACAGGCAAGGCTGTGTTTTTGAGAAGTACTTTGAGCAAGGTCGTCTTCAAAAGTGAAGGCTGGGGCTGAGGGGTAGGCAGGTGGGGGTGATGTCCGTGGTGAGTAAACAAGGGGTGGTGTTGGGGGAGCCGAGGAGGACGCTCACTGCCCTGTTTGTTACACTGAAGCTTGAGCTGGTTTCTCAATTCCTGTGTGGAGGTGCTGGGAAGGGATGGACAGGAGGCACATCTGGGGTAATCAGAGATCTGTGAGGCATCAGTATGAAATCGTTGCATCTCCTAGCTGAACTGGCCCAGAGACGAGGGTAGGAAGAGAAAAATGGGTCCAGGTGAGAGGGAAGAAGCTTCACAGGAAGTTGAGCAGTGTAAGGATAAGGCTAGAGGAGAACATGGAAGGTGGGTGTCAGGACAGGCAAAGAATAGCAAACTAATGAAGAACATCATGGAAAACTGTGTCAAAAGGACCTTGGCAAAAGGAGAAGGGTATGGTTGGGGCTTTGACTCAGAAGAGCTGACTGGAAACTGGTGGAAACTGTGTCAATTGAGTGTAAGGGGCAGAAATTAGATTAGGAACAGTTTAGGACAAAATGGAAGGAGAACTGACAGCAGCTATAAACAGCTTGTACAATGAAAATGAGAGGAAGCAGTGATTGGAGAGACAGGAGTGGGCTAGAGTGTGTATGTTTTCCTTTTCAGACGAGAGACGCTACAGCATGCCCATATTGTGGTGGGAAAGAATCAGGAGAAGAAGAGCAGTAGAAAGTCTGACAACTGTGCTGGAGTTGGAGTGCAATCTGATAGGGGAAACTCAGTGCAGCTTCAATATATCTGGCCCCTGCATTAAAATAGCTGCAGGCAGCACATGCTTCTCTGTGTGGTCTAGAATGTGCTTTGTGTAGTACAAAGAAATAAGGATAAGATTCATCGTGTGCCTTGTTGTACTCCCCTGGCTGTTCTAAGCAAGCAGAGTCTACTTGTGCCATCACAGTAGCAGAGGACTAAATCCTGTCCCCATCACCCTAATTAACAGGGAATCAGTTGGATAATCCAATGCAGTTGGTAGGTGCTGTACAGGTACCAGTTTTGCATTTCTGTCTAAAATTACTTCAAAAGAATTTGCATTTTGAGGTATTTTTTTCTTTCTATAAATGAACTTCTGTCTTCCCTGGAGAAAGCTCTCTGCTGTGTCAAAATAATGTGTCATATTTTTACAGGTAATTAAAAATTTTCATTCAAAAATGTCAGGGCACTGCTGGAACATTTTCTCCCTCATTTTCTTGCTTTTTATCACATTTTATCTGAGTTTTAAAAGTTTACTTTGAGTCCCTTTTTTTATTTAAAAAAACCGAAAACATTAACCGAAACACCGAAGAGTAACTGAAATGATGCTTTTCTTTTTTTTTCCTTCTTTATCTACTTATTTTTTATTTTTCCATCTATCTCTCCGGGTTACCTGTACACATTTTGGATTTTCAAAGTTTGAATAGCAATGCAAAAAACACCAGCCAAAGGCTGGAGATCCATCTCCCCGAGCCAGAGGTTACATGCATAAATTCATGTCCATAACGCTCTGAATAAATTCTTTTGTTTATGCAACAGTCTGCGCAAGCACAACACACTTGCAGCTGAGCACCAGTTGGTTTACAGCTTTCTGTGCCATTCTCACTTCTGGGTGGGGGGTTGAGTGCATTGAACCCCACAGCTGGTAAAACCAGTCCAGTGTGAGTCCATTTGCATCTGAAAAGCCCTGGCTCCAAAGGTGCTGTGACTTGCCTTGCACTTGCATGTGGAGGTTGCTAAGCGCAGCCCCTGGTGTGCACAGTGGGGTTGTTTTTTTTTTTTTGGTGGCTTGGATGTTGTGAGTGAAAAAATTTACAGAGGAGCTCAGGATGTCCTGAAACTAAAGGGAAAGTTCCCGCTGATGCCTCTGAGTGTTGGCTCCATTCCTGAAGTCCAGAGAGTTTGTCCATGTGTGTTTTCAATGTGTATTCATGCACGCCCACGTTGAAAATGCGCATGGACAAACCCTGTGGAGTTTAGAGTTGGTGGTGTGTTGGTTGTTTTCTGTGTTGGTAGAATTTCCTGGGCCTTCTTGCAAGCAAAAATGACATTTTTCTCATGATGAGTAAAGACAGGATTGACAAGAGGTGCCATCTCCCCTCCCTTTGCGCGACTTTGCGAGGCCTGGCTCAATGAATGAGTTACTGGTGCTTCTGATTCCCAGAAATACCAGTGAGAGGAGAATCATGGCTTAAGGGAGAATATAGCTGTACCGTCACTTGGTAGAATAAGTGCTGTTTTGGTAAAATTTTTCTGATCCAGAACCGCTTTTCTCTGCTTTCAATGAACGGCAGCTGAACTTTTGTGATTCCTTAAACAAGCAAAATTTTGGGAGGATGGAAATGAACTCTTGGGGTTGGTCTGATGCAGGAGCAACAGAGGAAGAACCTTTTAGCAGAATTTAGGGAGGTCTGCAGAGGGACAGGCAAAACCCAATTTCTTACTGGAGCCTGAGAGGCATTTCTGGTTTCCCCTGCAATCTCACCCTCCTCCCAAAACACAAAAGGCCATAACTGAGCACATTTCACACACAAATACTTCATCAACTCGGCGCCATCCGAGCTATTTCACATCTCCTCCCCTTGCTCCAAACTGATATATGTGGCTCACTACATTTAAAGTGAAAAGTCCTCAGACAATTCTAATCATATTGTCAGTCAGATAGTCATCTTCTGAAAGGGGATCCTTCACCTTTAAGAATGCATGTACAATAGTGATATGTAAGCAGCTCAAAGACTCAATACCCCTTTTTTCTGCAAAGCAAGGCTGGGTTAGGAAAAAATCAATATGTTAGAAGTAAAGGTCATACAAGGAAAAGTGACATGAAACAGTCTTCATGAAGGATATTGTTCCCTTAGTTCTGTTTGAAGTTTTCTTTACCCTTGTGCTAGCCTTAGAACAAATATGTTTTGTCCTAGAATAGAAACATATTTTTACCTTTAAAAAAAAAATCTGTATTTTAAATATTTGTCCATTAGGGCATGTTCGCATTTTAGCTTGTTTTGTTTTTGTCCTGTGGGTGAAGTAATCCTTGGAGAAAAAAAATACTGTGTGTCTGCCATCCCAGTGCATTTGTTGGTCAGGGTTCCTTTAGAAATGGAGGTATATAATGCACACAAATGTATTTGCCTATCTTTTTAACAGTTCTCAATTTACTTTTCAAGTGGGCCAGATGCAATACTATAGCTCTTACAAGGGTCAGGAACATCTCCTTATTTCCCCACACTCTGTACTTATTGCTTGGGTATAGTTTTAAAGTAGTCCATGAACCCTTTTCATTCTTGCAACACATTTACCCACAATTAACAATCAAACCATCCTTCCTTCATTCAGGCTCCCATTCTCTCCCTGCCTCATTTTCCCTGCCTCTCTCTTGATCTGCCATTGTGCCGAAAGCTGTTTGTGCCATCGCAATCTGCCCTCCTTACCAGCCACACAAGGATGGGGAGGGGGAGAGAAAAAGCACACAGCATTCAGGCACTGAATAGCAAATTGCTCTTGAGTGTCCTTGCTTTCCCCAGCGCTCCCCCTTCCTTCAGAAGGACAAGGGGGCCCCTGAAAGCAACTATACATTTTGCTTAGTGCACTTGAAAACAAGCGTTTCACACCTGAAGCCTTTCACGGCAGCCCAGAAGCACCCCTTCAAACCACTTAATTGCCAATTGCTTCTGAGCTCGTTGTGAAAGTCCATTATGTCAGACAGCTCTATGGTGAGTGACAAAGTATGGGGAATGAAAGAGTCCTCCTTGCAGGGCCAGCGCAGTCCTAAAACCCCCAGTTCATTGGTTTGCTTGCTGTTAACAGTTACTGGCCATGGTCAAAGGTATGCCAAAACCTCTATCTTCTATTATTATTAATTTGTTACATGGAAGATGCTGTTTGCCTTATGTTTTCTCTCACATGTGTCTGTATAAAAACATATGAGCAAATTTCAGATGTGCCTGGGGAAGGTATCCTCACACAAACTTCACCTGTGCTTGTGGATTTCAGATTGTATCATTGCCACTATTGCTCTGCATTTTTTTTTTCATTAGCTGAACTAATAAAGAAAGAAAAGGAAAAAGGGATGTGATGGTATTCAAGGTTGAAGCTGGTTTCTTGGGTATTAGGAAAAAAGGATGCAGGTGCTCACTTAATGGAAGAAGGGAGACCAACTTGAAGAGATGAAAAATAGGTTAAAAAAAAAAAAGAAGAAAGGAAAGTCTTAGCTTTAAAATTGCTTTCCTTGTGACTGTGATTTTGGTGAGGGTTGGTTAGTGTTTGAACTGAGCCAAAAGTGTAGGGATATAAGTTTATAGAGCAAGGCAGGTGTTGCAAATATTTCCCGTTTTTATCTGAGTGTTTATAATTCATTGGGTTTATGATCCAGTTTGGTCTTGTGGACTCAACAGAAAACCTCCTGCTGATTCTCAAAGTTCTTGATTTTGGACTCTTGCTGCTCACTTTTGTATTCCTACCAGAGATATTCCAGGGAAATAGTTTACTGAATTGTGAATGAAATGCAGGCTTGTGAGTATTTGCAAAAGTATCCGAGCTGGTTTATTCAAAAGATTGTGTGCATAGTATGAACCTGACTCTAAAAGCATCTTTCTGACCTGTGATGGAATAGGAATAACATCACATGACATGGTGTCAAGTCATGAATAACCAACACACCTCACACTCAGACTGTTAGATACAGCCAGCTGATTGCTGAGGAGATGCAGATCTGAAGAAATCATTTTAATATTTTTTGCATAACAAGTTCAAGAAAAGTGCTCTTTGCATATAGACAATTCATGGGTCAAAAAAGGGGTAGCATTAATTGCTTAAACTGTTCATTATGATCTAATCACCCAGCTCTAATTAACACCTTTTAGTGGATTTTAAAGAAAAACAACATTACATAAACAGATGCAATGTAAACTTGACTAAACACAGCACTCTTAAAGACAAGTAAATTCTTAGAAATGAATTTTAGAGTAGTATTAAAACATGTGTATAAATATCTACTCTGTTTACGATTACATTAAGTAAAAGCAGTAAAGCAGAATGATCTTGAGACTGTGAAGCCATAAACTGTACCTGAGGGCGTTTTAGAATTCAGACTTGTACTCCCTGAAGGACCAAACAGGCTTTTAAAAAGTCTGGTCACTCTTGCCTTTTGATTGGCTTTACAGCAATTATTTTCAAGTATGGTGATCTGTCAGGTGCTTCAGATAGTTTAATAAATGTATCACCAGATGTTTAAAGATAGGCTGGTTTTTATTCATTATTAACAGAAACACACCCCCCCCCCCATCTGTGTATTGCACTAGAAAGGCAATAAATAAACTAAATAATTTAGTGAACTTCATTAATAATAATGTTTCACTAAACTAAGGCCATCAGGTATCCCAAATGGAGCTAGAGCTGTTGATATCCACAGAATCTGCTGAGATACACCTGCTGAAATTCAGGCTACACTTTTACGACTGTGTGTGTCCTGCTTTGTCAGTTAGCTTTAACAGACATTTTTGGGTTTTCTTTAACACCAGTGTAGCTCTAACTGGTCATTTAGGAATTTTTTTTTACTTTTCTAGCAAGCTGTATATCTTTTATGTTGATTTCTGTACAAATCTTAGAATCTCCTTTCATCTGACAGTGTAGGACTCCAGGAAATTCTGCTGCTCACCATTTGGCACAAACATTCAAAGTTTCCTGTGCAGTGGCATGACAGAAGCAAATGTGTAAAGTGTTTGTCTTAAACATTTGGTATTTGCAAGAAAAATACTTGAGTTTCACAAAGAAATAATTGATAAACTTCTCCAGGGCCTCTCTTGGAAAACTCCCTTCTATTTTCAAGGTGTAAATCACGGGAGGACACAAAATGTGATTCCTCTGAGCAGAGATGACTACTCAGACAGTATTATCTTCCTTTGCTGCAAGACCACACATTCATCCCTCCTTTTCATCATACTCTTTACAGCAATTAGACATTTTCCTATATATTTCACACTGCTATGCAATTTCTTCTGACAGCTCATCAGCCTCTTTGACTCATGACCTGTAATGGCATCCTTGTTTTTGGAGATGTTTGTTTATTTTTTTTCCCTCAGCAGAAGATGTGAGCACATATTACCATAGATGCATAAGGCCTATCAGTCATTTTTTTTTCCAGGAGATATCCAGTAATAGAGCAATACTGTTCCCTCTCCACCCACTTGTGATTTTTTTTCTTACCAATTTCCCTCAACTCCCTGAAAATAGCAGGTGCTTCTCTTCATTCACCTCCGCTTCATCCAGCCCATCTGTCTGATTCTTCTATGAGAGAGATTAATGGGACATAACTCACTTCATCTCATGGTTTTTAACAGATCAGGGCGGAGGGGTAGGTGGAAATTCTATCCAATTTTAGATAGATGTTTCATGATGAAGACCTGATGATGATATTGCAGCAGTAAATTTGGGATCTTTCAGAGTGTTGGTCTGTTTCCAAAGTATTTCACAGGCTTGTGTTTTGAATGTCACCATAAGTAAGTTGCTCTCTACCCATCCATCTCCAAAGCCATCACTACTGTACCAATTGGATGCCTTAAGTGTAGTTGTGATAATACTGCTTTAGCTTCATAAAGCTAAATACACATAAATACACATTGATCCCTCCCTTACCCTGCATTCCCAGGCAGGATCAATCTTGGCAGCAGTGTTTGGAGGGGTCACAGCATTTGTTTGCTTGGAACATATTTTCAAGTAGCCCTTTTAAAAAACCCTTTCCCCCTTCTCATATACCTCTGTCTGTTTTCTCTCTCATAGTAAACCTTGCCATGCAAGTTGTCTGTTTTGTTGTTGCTGTTAAATTTTATGAGTTTGTGTTGAGTATTGCTCTGCTCAGATCGTGCTCCTTCAGAAATAAGTGGAAGTGCAGGGTAGGCAGATGCCTCTGTGTATTCACTGTAACATACCCTGACACCTGTTAGTGTCCAGATCCACACCCAGCCTCTCCTAGAGGTCTGTACTGGTACTTTAATGTTGGGCAATGGGCTGTTATTTTCTATCCCACTCTAGTAGAGGCACAGAAAAAGAAATATCTCCATGTTCCCAGGAGCAAATTACTTTATTTCTACTTTTTGTGCAAGTTTGCAGCATGCACCTGTATCAGACCTAGGTCAAATGGTTCATTCTGGAGCTGGTACTTTGCATTCTCTTGGGGCACCTGTGACTGCTGCTAAAGGTGGCAGCTTCATCTGTAAATGTGAATTCTTGCAGAGCTTTGCTTTGCCTGGAAAGGTGAACATGGTTGCATGTGAATATAATGCCTCTGAAAGGGTAGAGAATGCAAGCAGCCACTTTTGAAGCTGTAATGACCAAAAGTGCATCTTGAAGACATAGCTGGTTCTCCACCCCAGTGAGAATTTAGGCCTAAAATTTTCTTCTGTGAGAGTTTGCAGTGACAAAGTGTAATATTCTATTCTGCACTTCCACCAGTTTGGCTTCCTAACAAGAAAATGGTCTCTATACATGCTCTACAACCTTTTGATATCCTCTTTGCTCTTTTGGGTATTGCCCAGAGTGTAAATGAATGCAAAATTTGGCTTTAATACTTCAAATCTGTTCACATCCATGAGGCTTGTCATCTTTGTGCTATGTTGTACAAGAAAGCTGCCCTACAAGAGCATTACACAGCCTCACCAAAGACAATCCCCAGGGTAGTTCAACATCAGCACAGAGGCAGATGGATTGGTTGTAGTGTGTGATGCCAAACCAGGGTCTCCAAGAATTTTTGATTTTTCATAGCAAGCACTCTTGAGATGAAGGGAATAAGCAGCTACCTGAAGGCTTCCTCTCCTCTCTGTTCTGCATCATTCCTCTAAGGCTGAGAGATTTCTCTCTCTCCCTGGTTCCAAACACACATCTGTTGTTCCCTCTGAGATCTTCCAGAGGTGTTCTCAGTCCTGGAGTTTTCTGTCCAAAAATATGTTTTCCTACAGGCTGCCAATCATGGCACAGCAGTACACTGATTTTTTTTTTTTTTCAGTATGATGCTGTGTGATGATAAAGGTTTGAGACTTTTGCTCTGAGTGGGAAGAGAAAAACTTCAGTGTAAAACTTTGTCATTTATTAAAATATTCAACCCCTTTGAATCCTCTGCTTTTAAAAAGTAAACAATGGGGAATGAAGCACTCTTGCAAAGAAGTAGGTGTCAGGAAAACAGGATTCACTTCACTAAGAAGCAACTGGTGATGACAGTGTGCTATATCTGTCTTTGCAACTCTTAAATTCTCCTTTAGCTGGCTCTTGAAGCAAAGCACATGCTGCTTACAATGTGCACAGTGCACTGTGTTTTTTGATTTTCTCTTATTTCTCTATTAAGAAAGAAAACAGGCACTGAATCTTGGCAATAAACACAGAATTTTGGAATTCCAGCAGCTCCCTCTTGTTACTTCTCTGTGCAATGGAGGGTGGTGCTTGCTGGTGCTGTCCAGGTGGCAGATATGGAAGCTCCCTAAAGGTGAAAGCCAACAAGCTTGAGAAGAAAAATTCTGAACTTGGGACACCCAAAACATGCCAGAAATTGTCTCATGTTCAAAGGTCTCAGTACCAATAACAGAAAATACTAATTCACTAAAATACTGAATAGTACTTCTGATACTCTGACAAGAACACAAAGTTTTCTTTCTTTGATAAACCTTCAGATCTGGACTAGGGTTAGAATACCCACATTTTAAATCAGCGCATTGTGATATCACAGCAACACACGCTGTGATGTTGTTGGGATCTAGACCAGCTTCTTTAGGGTATAGAATGAAGTTAAGGTGCCAGCAAAAATCAGTTTTCAGATTAAAAATGTGTGGTTTGGGGTGATGGTTTTGCCAGCAGAGCTACCAAGCATTACAGATAAATATACCTGAGTCATATGAAATCAATTTATTTATAGATACAAAAAGAAAATAATTATAGCCTATTTCTGCATCCATGGATTAAATTGATTTTTAAGCATTCTCCAGTGAAAATGGTAAATTCTTGCTTAAAGAGTTTGGTTTGTAATAGTTAAAAATTTTAACTTTTAACGATAAAGGAAAAAAAAGATTTAGCATATTGAAGTTGTACTGGTAGATTTACTGAAGTTGGTACCATTCTGTGGCCATAACTTGTGTTGCAAGTACAATTTTGAAACTTCTCACTGTTAATTTCTCTCTATATGGTGTATTATAAAAAAATAATCCTCCAGTTTTTGTGTGGGCAGAGGTCTTGAAAGTCTCCGATGGAAATTTTTGCTCTAGAATAGTGTTAGCATCAGGTGGCTCTTAATTATGAGCCCAGGATTTAAAATCTCTGATTTAACAAAACACCTCCTCCAGAGATTCAATAACGCTCCAAAATAAGCGCAGCAAGTTCTGTATTTGTTCCATTAGGAGACAAGCACTGAGTTTAAGGTAAAAGTGAACAAATACAGAATGTATGTTCAAGTTTTGTGGAAGGCAGGAGTGCCAGTGAGAACTTATGGTTTGAAAGAAAACCTTGGGAGGTGGTTTTAGCTGCCTTTAAAACTCAGTGTCTGGGATATTGTGCTCTTTCACAGTCTGGTAAAATCCAGATGAATATAAATGAGGTATTTGGTTATTTGTTATCTCAGGGTAGGTGATCAGCCTGTGCTCCAAGTCATGGTCATCTAACACTGAATATTCCCATGAAAGTTTGCTGAAAAGTTCCTGGGAGGCTTTTGCAGTACAAGTTTGCAAGATACAGGGACTAAATATTAAGAAAAAGGCCAAGGGATGCTTGTGGGGAAAGGGGTTTTTATAGGACTATGTTGCTTCTCACACTTATCATCTACAGCAAAGAGATTTCGTTGATACAGAAATCCTGAAATTTGGGTTGAAATGTTTGTTCATTTGCTGTAACCCCCCATTTTCATTTTGAAATGAAGTTTAACATAGCAAAATTTATAACAATGAACATAGAAAAAACCTCTCTTCCTGGGGAAGTATTCTGGATAACAGACTTCAGCTTTAACTGGATCTGAGATTTTTGCTGTTTTTACATCGAAGCTATTGATTCTCATAGAAGCTTGGTCATTTGTGCCACTCCACAATATGACTTTGGTTTCCTAGGCAGCAAGGTACAGGTCTGTAATTTAAACTCAGATTGTTGTCTCACATGTGTATGTTAGGAAATAAGGATCTATTGCCTGTGGAAGGAACAGAGGAACTCATCAGATGTTTTAAATCACCACACAATTGGCAATTAAAATGCTACGAGGAGCAGAGGAATCGGAGCTAAAACTATTTAAAGCAGGGGAAGGGTGTCAAGAAAGGAGTAGGGAATGTTTTCCTGGGAATATCTGTTTTGAGCATGAAATTCCTGGTCAAGTGCACACATAAATTATCTTTTTCTTCATTCTCCACCCACTTTTTTTTGTTCTTTTTTTTTTCCTTTTCCCTTTTTTTTTTTTTTTTTTGATCTGAGCTTGACTGCTGCAATCTGTGTTGCTCAGCATTCCTGACCTACGCAGCAGCTCAGGAGTGGTGGCATAAGTTCTTAATGTTCTACAAGGGAAAATTTAATCAGCAAAAATAATTGTCTTGCTTCCTCTCCTTCAGTGGAGAGGAAAAAAGGGGGACTCTGCATGCATGACAGAACATGCGTGGACCACCAGAAAAGCGTGGTGAGGTTGGAAGGTGTTAGGGCTCTTTTTTAGAACAATCTGATCAGAAGGCAAATGTCTAAAGGGAAAAGGAATCCGAAAAGAGTGTTGAAGTGCCAGAATGCACCAGCTAATAACTTTAAATAGTTCATTGAGTCTTCCGGAATTTTTTTTGTTCTTCTTCGGGAATAATCTGCTTACATCGTTAAGACCTCAGCTAAGCTCAGTAACACAAATTACCAGATGTTGTATCCCCTAGTTTTTTCCATCAAAAGACCAACCACCAAGCTTGTTGAAAGAGAGAGGTCATTGTCCTTCCCTGGCAATAAAACTATTTTTGCAACTCCTAAGAAATGAAATGAGAATACCTTTCAGCTGTAGAGGGGATCCTATCTCCTGCTTCTTCCAAGTTTCCCTGTTTTGCTTTGTTATTTTCTAATAATGCACTCATGTGTAAGCTAATAATGTGAACAGAGGGAAAATGAAGAGTTTAAAAAAAAAAAAAAGACAGAATGAATTAGGGCAATTGAGGTCGCTCTCTTTCATTTTTGCTGGAAGGATTTTAGCCCTAGTTTTTACCTTATCGCTTATTACACAATTTATGATAAAATGAGATGTGATTCCATTCTTATTGTTGTGCTATAGCCTATTGAACATGCATATATAGAATTCATTTCAAATTTAAACACTATCTTAATTATAAATTGAATAAAATGGACAACCTATCAGATTCCCTAAATTGCATTCTAACAAATAATTTCATTTTCCATTACTTTTCCACCAATGATATACTGGGCATAACAATGTTGGGTATACACCCTGTTCTTCTACTTTAATTGTGCCAGAGATTTTGCTGTGTGACAACTGTTTCTCTGTGGGCATGTCTGTTGCTTGCCATTTGTTCCATAAACTGGGTTTTTTAGATATTTCAGTGAGGTTATAGAGAACATTAGAAAATACTTGTACAAATTTTATTTTGCTTCATCTTTTAAGTCCTGTTCTACCCGAGGCACAATTCATAGCTTGTAGTTTGACATGCACAGCTTGGTTTGAACGGGGTTATTCAGTTTGAAAATATATTTACAACCCAGATTCCATAAGGATTTTTAAGGTATGAGGTCACAATGTGGTCCGTATCTCATCTGGAATTTTGAAAGATAGTAGCAAAACAGATCTGACAAAATAACTGATGTCTGTTCATCACACTGCATTTTCTAACATTATTTGCAGTTTAGATATTTTCTATCGTAAATCAGCCTGGTAATATTAAAAATACTATATATTAAAAAGGCATGAAAAGGTTTACTGATGTTTTCTACAAACTTTTTGGATGTATTTAAGAATTAGGATGTGGAAAAATTACAGCAAGGCGTAAAACCACCCAAAATGATACCATGAGGGAAAAGGACAGGCATGTGTGTTAGAAGCTTTATAAGACCCAAAACTTTTTAATTCTCTTCGTTAAACCTCTGTTCAGATTTTAACTCAAGTTTACCAAGAACTTCCATTACAATATCTCAAAAATTGCAGAAATAAAATGTATAAAAGATTTTATCTCTTTTTCATAGTTTTTTTGTACTTCCTAAATAAACTTCTGTATAATTTAAGATTTCAAATGTATTCAAGCCAAATGTAGACTTTTTTTATACCTGGCAAAAGATTGATAGTATTTAAAAATAGGCAAACATCTGCTTTTTTTAACATGCTGTTCATATTTAGATTTTAGTTATGTTTTGGCTTCAAAAAGCAAATGGGCCACTGAACCCTGATTTCTCAAGGGATTTCTGAAAAGCTGTTGTACTTTCCATATTAATATTTTTATAGAATAATAATTATTATTTGAATGCTAAATTCAAAGTGGTTAGCAAAACTTATTTGTTACTTTTTTTTTTTGCATCTAAAGAAAGTTTCTTCCATCAGAAGAAACAAAATTGGACAGTAAATATAAATAACAAATTTGGAAGTTACTAATTCAGCATTTTTCTGATGTTATAAAGATTTAAAGAGAATGAGAATTTGAATAAACTTTCTTTTAAAAGTTTTTTTTTAAAATTTGAATTCCTTCAGCTTTTTCATGTCATGAATTGCATTTCCATGCAGTGCTTAAACTGGCAAGAATAAATAAACAAAATACTTGTTGCATCTCAAAGGATATGCGAAGTTTGCAAATAGGGCATAAAATCTATCAGTGCCTGAGGAATTCTAGGAACAAGTTGAAGTATCCCAGCAATGTGGCAGCCGCTGAGCTGCACACACAATGCTGCTCCCTTTAATATTTTTGTACTTCACGAGTTTTTCTCCGCGACAGAACCCGCAATTTTTTAGCCTTTTTTCCCCCCTAGTTGAAATGATTTGCTATCACCGTAACTCGATCTGTTATCTCCCAAATAGTTTCAACCGTGTTAATGTGTGCGTGTACTTTTTTTTTTTTTTTTTCCCCTCCTTCCCCCACTCCTTATCAGGCTCTCGGCAGCATTTGTGATTCATAGCAGTCATCAAAGTGATAATAAACTCATTCACAATACTAACAAACATGGGGCTCCCAGTTATTTACGAGGCAAATTCACAGCGATGCCGGGCAGTGGAACAGGGGAGAATCAAGATGGTGTTGATTGATAAATTGACAGGTTAATTTACAAGTGGATAATAGGAGTTAGACCCAGAGGGAGCGCCAGCAGCCCCGGCTCTAGCTTGGTTGCAGTGCCATCTGTCTTGTGCCTGGGAATCTGCAGGAGCGATTCCAGAGTTTCGGAAATTCAAGACAAAACCCCCTTTTTGCGGCAGTTGGAGTTCTCTGAGCACGGAGCCCCCTCCCTGCGGCCACCTCCCCGCCGGGCAGGTGACCTGCACCGACGGAAATGCCACCACCCCTCCTTACTTCGCATACTTGATTTTTCTGAGGTCCTGGAGTACTTCAGCTTGGCTTTTAATGCAGAAGAGATATAAATATTTTTGTAGGTTGTAATAGTAGATACAGTTCTGTGCCGCTCGCATTGCGTAAAAAGTGATTGTGTTGTTTTCGATCTCATAGTCAGCTGAAGTACTTTTTTTTTTTTTTTAAGCCAGCAAATGAAATAAAAATTACTTTAAACCTATCTTATTATTAATTTACTTTTCTTTCTCAAAATTATATGCATTTAAGTGTTCTATCTGGCTGGCAGGAACTTAACTTTGTAGCTAGATATTTCTTCTATTTAGTTGGGAGCATTTAATAAGTTCTGTGAGTCACCTAATTTTTGTAGTCCCTAGGAGCCGTTTTTATGGCAATCAATCATTGTTTTTTTGTCATTAAGCATTTAACTAAACTGGTTGTTGGCTTCCACACAATGACCTGGAATTTCATGGAATTCAAGATCAAGGAGCAGTTGCCACCATATGTCTTTGAAGTTAACATGTTCCAGTCTTGCATTTTAGCATTATGAAAGTTTGATTGGGAAAATAAAAGGGATGGTCAGAAATGCAGTTTTCTTTTTGCAGTAAGTGCTAAATGGCGAGGAAAGCATTTTGTTTTAAATAGCTGGGATGTTCCTGCTGTGGTTGCCGATGTTCATCAGCTGCCCTGTGCCTCCAGCTCAGAGCTGGATCTCAAAACCTGGGCAATGACAGTGCTCCTGCCACTACCCCACATAAGCCAGCCTGTGTTACACTCATTGCATGCCAAACTCTGGGAATTTGGGTTCTGCAATTCCCAGTGAAATCCTGGGATTTCAGTTTGCTGCTGAAGATCTGAGTGGGTACAGAGCACAGCACCTGAGTGGCTGCTGAGTTTTCTCTTAAACTTGTTAAATTCAGGGGTACCTAGCACACCTCTGGGATGTGGGATTCTCTTCCCAGTTGTTCCTGGAGCCCCAGTGGAGAGGAGTGGATGCTGTGGTGGGCTTGCCCAGAATGTTAATTGTGTCTGGTGCTCAGGCATGATTTGTAATGCTCTAAATGAAGTTGTGAAGGCATTCAGGGGCAAATCCTTTCCTCCACGCCTTGCCCAAAAGGATGCTTGGCGTGGGGGAGCTCTGTGGGGAGCAGGGGAAGGAATAAATCCCCCTTGCAGGGCTTGGCTGTGCTCTCCAAGCTCCAGGCACCCACCTCTGTGGCTCTGCCTGTCTGTCACGGGTGGATCTGCACAGTGGCAGAGCCCACTGCTCACCCCATCTCTCTGCCAGAGCAAACCTGTCCTGATAAAAACTGCAGTGAGATGGTGTCGTTTCCTGGTGCTCTGCTGATCAGCAAAGTGCTCTCCCAGTTGTGTGAAGGCAGCTGAGCTTTTCAGGGGCTGCATCTGTAGGAAAACCAAAACACTTTAACAACAACAACAAAAAAAAAGCCATCCAGACTGCAGGGATGAAACTCAGTATTTCCCATGTGCAAACCAGCCAACCAGAGTTGTAAAAAGATAACAAAAACACGGGGAAGTTGGGCTCTTATGGGAAGAAACTTTAAAATCAGACAATTTTCTAGCCTTCCCTGAGGAGTTAGGAAGATACTACTGGTATTTATATTGAAGCACTACAGCTGAATTTAGGAGTCTGCCTATCTCATCCTGGCCACCATTGCCGATTTTCTTAACTACTTTGGAGTCATTTTTCTGTGCAGTGGTTGTTTGATAGAAGAAATTTGCTTTGTTGCACAGAGTAAATTAGTTATGGGAACAAAAACCAGTACCTGCCTGGGAAGACAAATACTCATTTACTTTATTCAGATTTTTTTTTTTTTTGGTATTGTTTAATAAGAGAGGAGCAAAGTTTTAAAGCAGCAGGTGAGACAAGGGTGCAACATAACAGGACTTTGTGCAAGTTAGTGGAAATTATCTGATCCACTACTCTACCTGATAGGCTTTGCTGATCTTGCAACATGAATTTAGTGCCCTCTTCACCTGTTTTTTACTGATTTGGAAGCATTTATTTTGTGGTAGCAGTCTGTTGTGGTATTGAACTGATTTAACTGGGTTTTTTCCCATGTCTTTGCTTTCTTCTGAGCCATCTGGACAGTGACAGGTTTGCAGAGTCCTAGAGTACAATAGTAATTACTCTTAGAAATTAATCCTAAAACATTCTGATAAAAGTTTTTTTTTTCTTTTTACAAACATTGAGTATAGTATTATTATGATAGCAATGTAGTAGGGTGGTGTTTGGCCCTAATTTTTTATAATATAGTGTGAGAGCTATGGATGTTTAAAAAATGTGTGTGTGTGTATATATATAAATACAGATGTAAAAATGTTAACAATTTTCACATAAGTTCAGGTGGCTCTTTTTTTTTTTTTTCATTTTCTTTTGTTTTAATGCTGCAGCATAGGGCTGCAAATAACACACACACAAAAAAAGTGCAGATGCATTTAAATCCCTCTCTTTCCTGGACACACATGACCATAGCAAACGACAGGTGAGTTACAAGCAGAGAATATTTAGACTCATTGATTTTCATTATTACTTCTTTCTCATTCCATATGTCACATCAAAGCACGGTGGTATTCTGTTTGGAAAGGAGATCAATGCCAGGAGAGCGGACTGATCCTTGCTATTCACAAGGAGTTTCCAAATTCAGAGGGTGACACAGGATAAAAGTGACCCTGGATTTGCTGTGACTGTTTTCTTAAGTTTAGCCAGACAGACTGCACAAAGAGGGGAAAAAAAAGAAAAAAGAGCATAGATTCTGGCTTTGTACAAAAACTATTCTCTTAATTGAAGCTTATTTAAAAACTTAGATATTCTTTTCAACTACAATGCTGGAAGATTGTCTTGACTTCTCTTTATTATTCTGAATCATTTCAAGTAAAAGTGCACATCTCTCCTCAGTAAACATATTTTATGAATCAATCCATGCAAATAATGCTTTCTTCAATTGTGCACTTCCTAAAATAACATGTTGACATCAAATCATCCTGTTTTGAAGAGTTTGTAGTAATAAATAATAATCAATGCTGCAGACTGAAGGATGCATCAATTATATTTATTTTACCCACAGCAGAGACTCTCTTGGTTGTATATTTTTCTCCAATAATTTTGCACATTTTATTGTAAAGTGTACTTCAGTCTAATTGGCAATGTGGCTACTGACTGCTGATTGAGACAAAATTACACTTTGCCTGAAACAAAAAATTGAGTTCTATTATGTGAAATCTAAAATACTGCTGTAGTCTTGCAGAATCATTCTAGAATGTGGTTTAGCAGGGACAAAAGAGAATTGAAGAACAGGTAGTATAAAGAAATAGAACTTGATGCAAAAAATAAAAAAAGAAAATGTTGCTTGAGATCGAATTCAGATCACAAGGGAAGTAAATTTGGGAGATTATCAACTTTATCAAAAAAGAAGCCTAGTTTTGAGATTTTGAAAGAAACTTAAATGGAATAGTTTTTTGAAGCAATCCACACTTTAGTGACCAGGTCATTTTTTTTAATCTTTGGTATGAGTATGTGAGAATGAGTGAAAATTTTAGGCTATTTAGGATGTAATATTTCTATTTTTATATAATAATAAAAAATAAACAGAACTAGTGTTTCATAGAGTTGTTGGTTCTTGTCAGAGTTGAAGTATATATTAAATATGGGTTTACAGAAAAGAAAGGCTGCAGCTTTAATGGCTGTGTCCTCAATGATGAAGATTTCTGGGGACGTTTTGAGGGGAGAAAAGATCACAGATGTCACCAGAACTGAAAAAAGGAAATTCCCTTTCAGAGAGTATAAAATTCCCCTCCAGTCTCTGTCCTATTTTGAGCCTTTAAGAAGTAGTGTTTGAGCCCATGGGGAGAGGCTGCTTGCTAACTTGTAATTTCACATGATTTGAAATGTGGCACCTGCTGGCCTCCTATGTGGGATCACTTAGGAGAAACAGCAACTATCTGTAAGGCTGGGTTGTCTAGCCAGTTATCTTGAGCTAAAAATCCCTTTTCACATTTGTCTTACATAGCACTGCATAGGTAGGGGGTTATTTCAGTATTGGCTGCCAATATGTAGATGCAATTTTGGTAAATCTGTTCTTTACTTTGGGGAAGTCGAAGTTCCTGGAGTACTTTATTCAACTAAAGCAAAGTGTTAGAGATAAGTACCAGATCATGACATTATCTGCTTAGCTCTCTGGAGCAGTGGGCTAAGGTAAGGAGGATGCAAAACAAGTTATCAAATCAGACGAAGGGACCTAATTAAAACATGATTGCTGAGGTCTACGAAAAATACAATTAAGTTGTGAGCTAAAGAAAATGAGGTGGCAAAGTTAATGTATTTGCCATTTATCTCGTGAGATCTCAGTTCAAAGACTCCTTTCAAATCCTACAGGATCAGCTCTTTCAGATCCTACAGCAGTCCAATAGTTTTAAAATTAGATTGGACTCATGCAAAGATATCATGTGTGAATGTAACAAAGCCACTCTGAAAATAAAAATAGCATGCTGGCTGTCAGTGCTGAACATCCTCCCAGGATGCAGCATTCCGTGTTGCCTCACGTAGACACAGTAAAATTGAAACTAGGAGATCAAGGAAATCCAGGTGCAAATCACACTTCAAGTTATTCAAGTGAAATGCTGGCATCAGAGCCTAAACTTCCTAACTTTGTGTAAAAGAATTCCAGTTTTTGTTGTTACAGTTTAAGTAGCCAAAATCAGTGCTGTAGTTGATTTAATTAGATTAGTTAGCTTTGCTGTAGCCCTGGTGTATTATTTCATCAGTATCTTCAAGATTAATTAATATATTTTTTTTAATTTAAGAAAAAATGTATTTATTGCTGAATTGCAGGTCAAGAAGGGAGATTGTAGTTATAGGAGGAAAAGAGTGGGATCTAAATCTCTGAGTCAAAAAATTCAGGTCTGTCACCATTTCCTGTGTGCCAAGACCTTCCTGTCCCTGGAGTTCCCAACTGATAAAAATGAGGGTGTGATTGAACCATGTTATCTGGATGTTCTGAGCTGGGGACAAAAGCACCTTACTCTGGTTTTGTTTTTCAAGCATTTTTGAACACAACCAACAATTATTTCAGCCATCTCCTGGCACCTTTCTGTGGCCAGGCTGAGGTTGGTTTGGGTTTATGGCTGGGAAGGCAAAGGGTGACAGCCTTGTCACCCCCTGAACCCTTGTGCCCAACAGCTCCCAGCCTGCTGCTGTGAGGCTCTCCGTGCCCATGGGGTGGGGAATAGATATTTAATTAATATATATCACTTTTTCTGTGATTTTTGCCCTGGTGAGAAACTGGGCAGAAGATAAGTCAAGGCAGAAAATATTTCTCTCAAGTGAAGATGACCCTCCTCCTCCTCTCAAAGATCGGCCTTATTCCAGTTCTTTTATTTTATTCTGCCTATTATTTTTTGACAGTCTGTGTATGGAGATATTTCTTGCCAAGATGAAAGTCACTCTCTCGTGCTTGCAGTGCTCTGTCAGTTCTTTTTAAGGAGTTAAGTGCACTGTGAGTTAGTAGGAACAATGAACCTCACTTGTTCTTGCAGCTGTCTGTAAAATCTTAATATTGTTTTGTGGAACAAAATTAGAAGTTTTTGGTTACCTTGCCCAACCTGTTGGCACCATGGCTAGGCACAATATTTAAGGTAATACATCAGGAATTTGTGGAAATGAAAAAATAATCCCCAGAAACTTTGAAACCTGAAGAAACCTGAGCCTTCCTACTGTAGTAGCAGAATTGGTTGTAGATTAAAAAAATTTTACGTCTGTCAGACCTCATGTGGGGCAGAGGTGAGAGAGCCACAGGCTGTGGTGTGGTGTCCTACTTTCCCACTCCTCCAGCTCATGTTTCAATGGAAAGTAAGATTTGCATTCTTCTGCCCAGCTCCAGTGGGGAATTCATTGCCTACCCCTGTACAAGCTCCATTCTGAGGCACTCAAACCTAAAAGGGAAATATTCCTCGTGAGTGACCTTGCACTTTTGCTGCTGTTGCCTAGAGGAGAGTGAGATCAGTGAGCAATGCTGGATGACACACACCACACTCCTGCTCCTCGCTGCCCCTGCACCCCAGTCGCTGCAGATTGTAGCACCACATGTCCATAATCAGAGATAAAAATAAATCCAGAACTGGGAGGTGAGTAGGCTCCTTCTGTTGCCTTCAGATAGCCCCACTTTGAGATGCTGAACAAGCAGGGGGAAAGTGCATCAGGCATCTGCAGAGGCTGCTGAAGTTGGGAGATTGGTATTTCAGCTAGGCTGTTGCCTTGGAATTCTAGTGGATATTTGTTATTCCTGCAATTTACTATGCTTGTTGTGCATGAAATAAATTAAAACACAAAGCACCATGTTATTACAGCTAGAGAGAAAAGCCATGTGTTGAGCTAGAAAAAACACTGAACTACTCAGGGAAGGGCAAGAAGCAAAAGCAGGGGTAGGTTCTGATGTTTCCTTTGAGGAGAGCAAAGGGGAGATTTAGTGGCTGTTCCTTGTGGCACAAAATCATCCCTGATTGTTTGTAGAACAGAGGCATATGAGTGTCAAACAGATACTGTGGATCCACAAAGGTGTCTCCTGACCTGCCTGCCTGCTGGATGTGCATGTCATGACTGTAATTTTGTAATGGTAGAAATGTCAGAAGTCACGAAAATCTAGTGAAAATGAAAGAGGGAAAAGTCACTGGTAAGTTTTGAAGTAATCAAGTGACCCTTACAGACCTGGATTGCTCTAATCTAATTTTCTTAAGGTCCTAAGGGGTGACTTATGCACTGTCTGTTTAGGCAGTACCTAACCCTTACCTCTCAGAGCCCTGGTGTGCACTGGGGCCTTTAGGAATCTCTCTGTGCTGGGTTGTGCTGTGTGAAATCCCTGTGTTAGGGTCAGGCTGTCTTGTTCTGGTTAAACTCATGGTACTGTCACAACGTGCTGATCGTAGTCTGCAGCCATACCTTCCATGGGTGTGCTCCTAAATTGTACCTATTTTCTAGTTGGGGGAGTACAGGCTTGTGGGTTGTTGTCTGGTTCATTTTTTAAACAAATCTAGGAGTAATTCTTCACACTCCTCCTCAGCATTTGTTGAGGTTTTTGAATTTTATTTATCACAAGGTTGTGAATCAGATCAAATGTGGCAAAAGGAAGCAGTGGGCTGTGACTCTCTGTATAAAATCTCTGTATCTCCTTCTGAGCCAAAAAGCTGTCTGGTGTGATGCATCCTTGATCTTCAAACCCATCCCTAAAGCTATTAGCCAGGCTGAATTCCTTAACTTGTACTGTATGCTATCTAAACAGGCCATTTTTGGGCTAGCATACATGAAAACCTCCCTTCAGCAGCCCTGCCTGCACCAGAGTGGCCGTTTTTCAGGTTCAGATCAGATCCCATCCATCTCCCCTGCCCAGGTGCCCCCAGCTCCCTGGTCCTGGTGCCCTGCAGCTCCTCCTGTGCGGGAGCTCAGGTGGTGAGCTGTCAGCACAGCCCAGCTGCTGCAGCCCCCTCCTGCTCCCAGCTCCCCCATGAGCTGTGCCCTGCAGAGCAGGGGGGTTTGCTGCTGCCAGGGGAGCCCAGAGACAGCTCTGCCAGCTCCCAGAGGGCTGCAGGCTCTGGTGTAACTAATAGGGAGGGCTGGGAGCAATGGGAGATCGGAACGCGGAGACACGACCCGGGGCACGAGCCAGTGGTCTGTCACTACTGCTCCTCCTCATGCTGCTCCTGGAAAGGTGGAGTGGATTTTGCATCCCCAGTGAACAGCCACTCTGTGCTGGAGCTGTGGCTGCAGTGGAGGCAGTGGCAAAAAGGCTGCTAATGGTAGAATGTGTGTTGAAGACAAGGGAAAGGAAGAGAAAGGACGCACGGAGAGTGACCTTGAGAACTGAGCTCGAGTGCAGGGGATGGGAAGGGACCAAGGGAAGGGACAGCAAGCAGGTTTTGCTGCACAGCACTGCCCAGAAATGTGCAGTGTGTGTGACAGGGAGCAGTGAAATCTCCTGTGTGTGACACAGAAAAGGACAGCAGAGCTCACTTGTTCCCAGACCACCCTGTGTTGGAAGGGGTAGCACCTGTTTAGTTTCCCTGAGGAGGCTTAGCTTTGGAAACACGACCCTGGATAGATTTCAACAAGAGTATTTGTGCACATTTGGGCAGAGCAGCCTTTGCTCAGTTTGAACCTGTGATAACCATCTATGTGAACATCCTCTGTAGCACTGACCAGTGCCAGAACAAGCTAGTTAGAATACTGAGAATAACTCTCTATTTTGCTTTTTCTCCTTAGGTGTTTGTAAAACTGATCCCATCATCTGTTCAAAATGGGTACTGTAAAATGATAACTTGCAATAAAATGATTAACAAGCAGATAGATGAATATTTACAGTTCATACACTGATTGAATAGGAATATTCTTCTATCATTAAAGTGTTCTCTGGGACCTGTTTGCCAATTGACTGTACCTCTGTGTCCTCTGGGTAAGAAAAAAATGATGAGGTTTGGGTAGTGATATTTGTATTTTGAATGTGAAGGTTACATTCTTCTTAATTTGTCAAAACAGTAAAGAAAACTCTAAATAACCTTTCACTATAGCAATTTTTTTTTGCTGATGTAGATAATATAATTATAGTATAATTATTTACACACAGAGTTCACTTTGCTCATAATAGTTATGGACTAGTTTAAAACTACCACTCAGTGGAGTTAGTGCTGATTAACACTGATGTAACTGAATAGAATCACAATTTTGTAATAGATTTAGTTCAGCTAATTCATTTGGTTTTGAAAACCCTTTCAAAGATCTGCTTATGTGAAGTGATTCCCATCCATCCAATTTGAAATCTGTGTATCCCTTCCTCATCCCTCTCTCTCACTTCTGATAGCTGTAAACTGGTCCCTATGACCAGCTCTGACTCTGTAGGAGTCAAAAATGAGTCAGAAGTTCCGAGTTCTTGCTCTTCTCTCTTCTTGAGTAACTTTTCCCCCTGCAGAAAGTTGATTTCATTGTTGTGTAGGAACCTTCTGTTCAAACAGAAGGACAGCTCTGCATTTTTACACTTCTCCCTAATCGTTAGTCTGAGTTCCAGATGCAAGTGGTTTGTGTGCCAAGGAAAAAGGACTGATTCAGTCCTTGGTATTTTGTGCTGTTCTTCTTGCACACCACTCTGTCCCTTTTGTTCCTGTGGTAATCCCTACAAACTGGAAAACCTCCCCAGCTGAGTCCAGGTAAATCCCTGTCAAAGGGATGTGGTGGAGGACTTGGATAATGCTGTAATAATTCCATATATAATAATGCTCTGATAATTCCAGAGTGCTGGAATGAGCAGAGGCCAGGCAGGCTGGAAGCAATGCCAGCATGGCCAGTGTGAGTAGACTGGGAAGTTGAAATGTTCTTTCATGTTCCACCTGTTACTTATCAAAGTGGAAAAAGTTCTGCCCATGTCCTATTAGCAATAGCACTGAAAAATGACATATATATTTGAGTGCATGGATAGATGCATCTTCAAATATTAATTGCACATTTTAGGTATTTGTTTGGTCTAAAATACAAATTCATGCCCCAGAAGATAAAAATAGTAGGTGAATCCTTGTCAAAATCATTTGATGGCAAGACCTTCTTTCTAGTCTTTGAATAATGAGCCTCAGGGGGTGAAAGCATCACATAGTAAAGGTAATCCCTAGTTCTAGGCATTTTCTGGTGTAAACCTGTCCATCTGTCTGCTGAGGACAGTGACACTTGAAGTGACTTCTCAAAATCTGCACTTATTAAGGGAAACATTTATGTAAATGGATCTTTTAATACAAGGATAATTTTAATTTCTCTCTTTCATTATTAAATCATAAGTGATGAGATTCTTTAAGTGCAAGAGAAATTTATGACACTACACTGTTGAATTAGAGAGAAAAATAAATTTCATGGTAAGGAATTTTGAATGTTTTTGGTATTTTTTTGTCATTTGTGGACAAGTTTTGCTTCTGACAAGGATGTATCATCTTGAGATTGGGTCTGTCCCAGAATGCTGCAGAATTTATTTCATGCTCTAAATGATTGCCTAGGTCCTGGTTAATCTAAATACCACTGTGGAGGAAGTAAACTAAGAGGGCTGTATTCCTCACTTTCTTCCCAATGTAGTTCTTCTTTGCAAGTCTCTATAAATTTTTTTAAACCTTAGTTAAGTTTAAAGATAACTTTGTTAAATTTAGCTAAACTGTCAGTGATACTGATCTGTAGGAAACACCATATATCCTACAAACTTCCCTAACTTTTGTGTGTTATTCCTGAAGCCCCTAAAAATGACAAACTAAAAAATTCAAACCAAACAAAAACCCCTATGTCTTTGTTTGATGTGAACATGAGTCACCTGCTTGCAGCCTTGTCCCATGGATTGCCTCTCCAAAATCTGCATTTTTCTTCCTCTTAATCTTCCCTCATGGGCTTGGGCTCAGTGCTCAAGCTGGGGACAAGAAGGATCTGTGACATGTGCTTATGTTCATACTGATGCTTTTTCTTGGGGCAAATTTTGCCAGGACAGGTCCCAGATTTGCAGATTTTCAGTGCAGTGAGTTCTGGGCTACATTTGTCTAATACTTGGATTTGATCCTCTGAGAGGCAGAGTCTCACCCCTTAAGTACCAGGACATTACCATCCTTGCGAGCTCAAGACTTTGTACTATTAGACAGAACCTGTCTAAAGAGCCTCTGGTCTGTGACCTGTGGTCTCAGGCACCACTGCAATGCACATCCTAATACCAGTTCAGTGAAAATGCTTGAAGATGATTATATTTTTTTTTCCCCCTGACTAAAGCTCTTCAATTAGGAGGTAAGTCATTTCTGCTGAAATAAATGCTAAATGGCTTGACTTCACATTTTGTAGTTGGTATGTGTTGATGTCCAGAGGAGACCTATTTCTGTGCAGAATATGTCAGTTTCCCAATAATGATCTGAAAGTCTCCATTTATACAGGAAAATTATTTTACTGCTTTTAAAGGAAGCTGTTGCATTTATGGATTCTGGCAACTTAAATCCACCATTAATGGGAGAGAAGAAGCAATAGTCAGATTAATACACTTTTTCCTCTGTGCATTATGCTGTTTACCTAATCATAAGTTCATGGAGGAAGATAATTCAGGAGAAAATGTATCACATGAATTTTGGATGACAGCCTGACTTCCCATAACTGGCTAACTAACATTAACTCTGAAATTGTATTTCTTGATGGGAAAAGTCTGAGGAAAAAAAAAAAAAAGACTTCATATGATAAAGGCATTGCTTGTTATGGTCTAACAAACACCTTTCTCCAGATGCTGGCAGGGTGATCACAGGCAGTTGGCAGTAATGGTGCAGGGCTGGAAGGGGCAGCGTGCCCCAGCTCTGTGGCTGCTAATGAGTCACACATCTCCTCATCGTTTCTGCTTCCTGCTAAAGGTGTGAGCAGATCACAGCCACCCCATGGAATATTACATGGGACAAACCTTTGCCTGACTTGTCAGACTTGTGCTCATATAAACAATAGCTTCAGGACTGGGGTGATGTTTGCAAGAGACATCACCTCCTAGTTGTTCAAGTTTCTGGTATAGCAGTTTTCCTATTTAAAGGAAAAGATCTTTCCTTCTTTTCCTCCTTGAAATATCACCTTAATTGTTTCCTAAAGCAACTTAAAATCATGCCATTATCACTGGTTGTTGTCTCGTGTTAGATATTAGGGAACTGTCTCAGTATATTTTGATTAATTTGATTTTCATTGATACCTACTCAGAAACTTTTAATGCTGTGGCTAAAGGGAGGTGTACAAAGGACTGAAAAGATTTGTTAGGACTCTTTTGGCGAACTCAGGTGAGAGTGGGTTTCACCCAACATTTTGATTGTATTGGTTCTCAAAACAAATGGTTGATGAGAAATTATTTCTGTGCACAGGTGAATTCTTCTTGCCTAATAAACCAGGCTTCCCTATGCCTGTGTTGTATGTGTGAGTGCAGTGTTGTTTAAACATCATCTAAAATATGATAAGCAGTGAATAAATTAAGAATCTGTTTGTTAAACTATGCATATATTTAAGCACAAAATTAAGTTGTGTATATTTGGTTGAGATTAAATATGGAAATGTTTTTATCAAGTGCACATAGGCTTCTCCATTCCCCCACCCCTGCTCAGTGCAATCTTTCTAATGCTGATTTTTTTTTTCCTTTTTGCCCTTCATTGACATTTCTTTCAGAAAAAACATGGATACTTGTCCATGCCTCTGCTCCTTGTCATGCACCTTCATTTCTGGGTTCTGTTCAGCTTTTTACCTATAGCCCCAGGCATTGCTGTCTGCTCAATAGTTTCCAACCCCTGTAAAGAAGAAACAAGATGACGTATTACTTTTTAAACATAAACCACACATGACTAAGACCCAATAATTCACTCGCTCCTGCTAGGATGCTGAATGATTAAGTCTGACATCAGTCAGTGCCAGTAGTGTATTTTTGATAAACCACAGTTGTCTGCTGCATACTCCAACATCTGTATTTTTCACACCAGAGGCATCTGTCTTGTTCAAGAAAATGAGAGACATGTAGCACACTGCTCGTGCAAGTAGTAAAACTGATAGAAACTGTACCAGTTATCATTCTCCATAGAGCTCCTTTCCTAAGTGATAGCAAATGACATATTTGGACCACTTTTTATAGAAACCATTTCAGGGAAGATACTTTTGTGACCTACTGTGAAACTTGTGGAAATCCCTCCTCAGATCCAACAGCATCTACAAGTGGCAAAAAAGAAAAAAAAAAAGAAGACAAAACAAAGAGCCCAAGAATTAATTAAGCTTGTCACTACTATTTATCATTAGATAAAGATTTTCCTCTTCACACCCTAATATATTTAGATATCTTTAGAAATTTAATCTCCTAAAGGATGTCTCAGAAGTCCATTTTCCTTGGAAACTGCAAACATAGATTTATTTTATGGCATAAATTGTCTATACCTTAAATAAATATGGAAAATAGTAAATTTGGCCCTGGCTCTTTATGAGTGATGCAGGATGAATTGCTATTATTTATTTCAGAAATGAAGCTGAGCTACCATTTTTTGTGAAAATGCTGATTTTGTTCATGTTTTCTGTCTCCATATCATAAGTCATGGATCACAGATCACTGAAGTTTTATTGGTTTTTGTGTCTGCAAGCACAAAGTTACAATAGTCAGAAGTCAGGCATCTCCTTCTCTCAATATCCTTCCTGTGCACACTAGCATTATCTTTTTATCAAGCAACCTCATCGCTATTTCATATTTATTAAAAAAAAACCCCTCAGTATTTAATATTCCTAATCCATCTTAATTTAAAACAGACTTCCAAGTTTGACCTCCTGGAACAAAGGTGAGAAAGAAGAGGTGCTAATCTGACACTTTTGTGCCGGCAAAACCAGAACCGCAGCAAAAAGAATCCATTTCTTATATTAAAATTAAAAATCATAAAGTCATAATGCTGTGACTTAGCAGTGTTTACCTCTGGCAGTGCATTTGCAGCTGGTATTTAGCAGCGTCAGCACTCTGTGTCTAAAGGAGATTGTGCAAAGCAGTCTTTTTCAGGTTTTACTGGGAAGGAAATGCTTGACTTTGATCACAGTTAAAATGACGGCGTAGCTGGTAGACGAAATACTGCAGATAGTTAGAAAAGGCAACTGCTTTGGAGTATGTCCTTTAAACTCTAATGGATCAGTTAATTCTCCAGAATATTTACTGGGAGAAGTCCTAAAAGGGTTAAGAAGCTGCTATAAGAAAGGCTAAAAATGATAGACTGGAAGAAAAAGAGGTAGTAAAAATTGAAGGATATAAAAAAGCAGAGGAATGTGGCTGGGGAATAATAAAATAAGAGAGAGAAGTTAAACCAGTGACCCTTGTCGGCAGTGAAAAGCGGGAGATTAGAAAATGTTTCATGCTAATTTCCATGGAGATTTCTTTAATTTATCGAAAATTACTTTCTTCTGCTTTGATTTGTCCAAGTGCCTGCCCCCTCGCAGCTTTTTCGGGGTGGTCCCACCCGTCACGCCATGCTGAATATGGGCCTCGTTTGCCCCCACACTGGGCCAAAGCGTCGTGAGATTACTGAAGCGTCTCTGACGTCTCTATCAGCCTGTGCCACCACAATGCCCTATTCCCTTCTTTTCCCTTTCTCTCCCTCTCCCCTCCATAGCAGAGTCTTAGGATTCCTGTCACATGATGGCTTCATCGGGGGCCCCTTGCTGAAGCGTTTTCGCTCTCCTCCTGATCCGTTCAGCTTGGTTCTCTCTGCTGCCTGGCATATCAAAGGAGATTTGTGGGTCATTGAGCCATGGATGCAGAATATAAAGTTATCAGCCTGCCTGGCAGCATCAAAACAGCCAACCCGCCCCCCACCCCAGCCATCATGTACCATCTTCATCCCTGGAGTGGCAGGAAATTGTTAGTCTCTCTTACAAATGTATATTGAAGGCATTTAATTTCTAAAGGATAATCAGGATGTAGAGGTACCAGCTAAAAGACCTTAAATATTACATCTCCTAATAGGGCACTTCAGATTATAGCATGATGTAGTAAGATGAAGAAGCTGCTTATAATTCCAATTTTAAAGACACAGGCTAATACTAATGACAAACTGGTATTTTTGCAGAATAATAAAGTAATTTGCCTAACGTTTCCAACCTTGTCACAGATAATAAATGGATATATTTGATTACAGGCATTCTGGGCCAGTGGAAATTGATATCACTTCCTCAGTCTAGCTTAGTTGAGGATTTGATCCAGACTATTTATTTGAGGATTGAAAGAAAGATTCATTACAATTATGTTTCTAAATGTGGCCATTACCATCATTTGAATCATCCCTGTCCAGTTCCTTTCTGAGCACTGGGACTATTTAGCTCTCAAGTGAGGGATCCTGGTAGAAATGCCAAGATTCAGTCTGGATTGCATTGAGTGTCCAAAAGGATACAGGGAAAGGTGGCACCAAGATTCTGCAAGGGGTGAGGAGTTCCGTACAGCAGCAGGGTGAGAAATACCTGCCTTGTAATGTCCATTGTAGCTCAATTAGAAACAGGTTCTTTTGATGTGGTTTGGAACTGTTGTGGGGCCTCTGAGCACCTTTTAAAATGGATCCTCATTAGTCTCTTAAAATCAGTCTTTAAAATGTGGCCTTAAATGTCTCCCTCAGCTCCCTCTGGACAGTGAACTTGAATATTAAAGATCTTCTTTGAGTGCCCAGCTCGGGGCTCTGCCAGCAAGGGACTCACCTGGGTGCTGAGCTCTGGGGCAGCAGAGACAGCTCTGGCTGCCTGAGGCAGCCACTGCACACCTCTGTAAGGTCCTAAGGAGAGAATCCTCGGGGAGGGTGGGTAATGGATGGTGCCATTGGAGGGAAAGTCAGTGTGATGCCAGGAGCTCCTGATGAGCAAATTCTGACAAACTGCAGGTGCTGTGGCCCCTCTAACCATGGCTTTGTGTGTGCTTGACAGGCAGCAATATGGGTATTTCTCCCCACATCCCAGAGCAGGGAAATGTACTTAAAAACATGGTCCGAACCCACAAAACCTGTGCTGAATTCAGTGCTGTTGTGGTGTATCACCTACTACTTTAAATACTCAGCACATCTCTTAAATCTGTTCACCACTTGTATCTTCTTCTCTGGTGCAGCAAAGTCTAATAATACTTCCTATATAAATGAAATGCTTTTTTGGCTTTTTTAAATATATATCAACATCCATTTTCATGAGTAAATTGTGTCTTTCTTGGCTTTCTTATTTCTGTGTAGCTTGGCCTGCACTTAATGTATTCATTCTTCCCTTTCTAACCATCACCATTTCTTGTCATACTTAAATCTAGGCTACATAAATGATTTTTAAATTCCCTCATGATCAAACATGATCATGCAGAGCTTGAAGTCAGAGAGAATGTTAAGTGTTCTCTAATTAATTGCATAAATGTGGAATGCAAAAATTAAGTGTTCTCTGGTAATTTCTGTGTGCAGTAGGCTTCTTCAATATGTGCTATATTATAATACCTCACATGTGCTTGGGGTGCTGCCTATTAAAAATTCATATGACACTCATTTTCCAAGGGTGGTCATGGTTCTCTTTTCCTTTAGTGATTCTAAAGTTTTCTAGAGCATGAATAGAGGAATATCTAGAACACAGTTTTGTTGTGCCTGTTTTGTGCCTATGCTTAACCTTTTCCCTTTAGTTCTGTGTGCAAACACATGTGGAAATGTGTACCTATGTGTACTGTGTCATGTTCACATGTGATTGAGAAAGAAACAACATTTACACAGCTAAGGTGCTATGGTTCATTACTGAATTAATTCCAAATATAAGTGACATACTTTTTAGAACAGTTTACAACTGGGCACACCTTTCTCTTTCAAAACTGATCAATTACAGCAACTGCTCTGTTTGATTTTAAAGAGGCAAATCTTTTTTAGTATGTGCCATTTTGTTACTTATGTTAGAAAGGAATGCTTTAATCCCCCTAGAAGTTAACCTTAAAAAGGAAACATCTACCTTATTGGGGTATTGACCTTGTTCTGGTAAATTGCCATGTTTTCCTTTACCTACATTGGGCTATCAGTGCGTGATGTTTACATCAAGGATAAGGTTAAATGTTTCTTTTTTGAGGTCACTTACTCCAGTTCTTTCTATGTATATCTCTGAGAAAAAGAGACCAATCAGCCTAACAAAGCAACCTGCACGAGCTGTACCAAATCCATCAATTCTTTTGTGTAAAACTTGCCTTCACTTTGACATTCTTGTCTGGGCAACACTGAAATGCAAAGCAAGTTGTGGTTAAATCCAGTAAGGTTTTCACAGAAGCTTATGAAAATATCTATTTTGCATGGTGTCCACATGTGAAAATTTGAACTACCCAGATTGGTCTTAAATCTTCATCCATCTTAGAGTTTTTATTCATTTTGGAATCTTCATACATTTTAGAGTTCTCCGGAAGGTGTCAGGCATGGGGGTTTTTTAAACTGAAATCTCCAGAAACATTAGCTTTGCACTATTTTCTGTTTGATTTGGAAAACCAGTTCATATTATTTCTGGAAACCAAAGTAAGGAGAAATTTGAAGACAAGCTGATTTGGGTTTTTTTTTTGGTGAAAATTCTGAGTGCCTGAAAACAGTGAAAGAGGTTTGCAATTGCCTTGGTTCCTCCAGAAGAATGCAGAATTTGTATTTTCTATGTCAGATTCAGTGCAGACTTAAGAATGAAACAGAAAATAAATGTTAAGGGCTGTCTTTATCTTTTCAATTTGTTGCCATTGAAATGAAATTTTATATGCAGATATGCTAAAGTATTTACCAGGAAATCAGACAAAATGAGATTGTATTGAAATCCAATTTTCTAAAACAGTGCTGAATGTTCAGATTTCAGTTTTCATATGAAAAGTGTGCACAATAGAGAAAATGCCAGCTTTTTTTTCAGTTTTTCTCATTACAGAAGACTTAAGATGCACCTTAATAATTTGTGGTAAAGTTTGTAGGAACAGAAAACCAAAAAGACACAACTAGAAATCAAAAATCCAGTTCACACCAATTAATCTGTATTTCCTCCAGATAAGTTCTAGATCTCACTATAGTGTTCAGTACTCCTTATTTTTTCCCAGAACACAAAACCAAACTGTAAGACCAAGAATTCTGAATTCAGTTAAAGGCAGCTTAACATAGTAACAGGAAACTATTTTCATATGCATTATTTTTACTGAATTAAATATTTCTTATCCACATATTCCACATTATTGTGTTAATACTTACACAATGTAGCTGACTTGATGAAAAAGAAAAGCATTTATGAAAATGTAAAATTTCATACCCGTCTTCACTCTACCTCACCCATTTTGATCAGTTCTAATTATTTTGATGATATGGCCCCAATAAAGATCATAGAGTGGTGCAGTCAGCATTTGATGAACCTGTAACTTTAATGAAATGTAGTACTGTATTATCCCTACAGCTAAGCTGAAATCTCCTAGGAAAATATTGTTCGCTGATTTTATTCTCTGAAATACGATCTAAAAAAACCCAAAGCGCTGCAAGTGGTGTATAAAGGCTCTTGCAGCATACCTATGCCAGCCTCTCTTTCCCTGCATGTATTGTGGGCTAACATAAACACAATTAAATGAAGTATTTCCTTCCTTTGGGATCTTAGGATAGCAGCAGTTAATAATCAAGCACTGCATTTCATTACAGTTTTGGGTCTGAGGCTGCAGAACTTAGATATGGAGAATATCAAATGGAATAGCCAGGAGAAATAGTCAGCAGAACTGATTACCTAGAGGAGTGCCTCCGTGTGTTTTATGCATAATCATTTCACCAATTATTCCTAATTTAGTTGATGAGTTGACTTTATTTATTTTTTTTTCTTCTGAAAACAGGGCATTAAGTTTTGTTCTGTACTTCTGTTGATATATGTTCCACTTCCAGGTCGAGATGTTTGGTATGGAGATGAACATTATCTCCCTGTCCCTTGTTCTCTGGGACTTGTGTGAGTGTGAAATGGGGGGAGAAGGGATGTGGAGCCTCCTAAGGATGTAGCTGATCCTGGCTGCTGGTGCTCCATTTAACTTGTGTGGTGGAGTGGGAAGGGTTGTGGCAGTGCAAGGATTTCAGTGATAACCAAAGAATCTGTGTGCTGGAGAGGAAAAAGGGTTGTCAGCTCATGGCCTGGAGAGGAAAAAGGGTTTTCACCTCACAGTCTCTCTACAAGGAGCTTGTTTTTTACTGGCGTTGTATCAAAGGGAAGTGAAGTAGGACAGCATGGTGGTGGGCATGAATATTCTGGTGAAAATATCACATCACCAAGAGGTTGCATTCTCAAATAAGTGGCAGCTTTTCTTGTCACACTGATGTGGCCAGATCTGGCCCTGGCAAGGAGTATGTGTTCATATTTTGTCCCTGTCACTGCAGCATCATCCAGGGAGCCACAGCTGGGGGGGACAATCAGCGCTGGGCTCATAAACCCAACCCATCTGAACACCCGATGTCTTGTGTTTGATTTTCAATTCCACACAAACTGTTTCTGTGAAAATCAAGAAGTCAAAGTTTAGAGTGTCCTTAAGTGGGCTTTCCTGGGTTTGTATTGTTTAACTACATCAAAAACACTGGAAAATAAGTTTTTCTGCCTTATTTGCAGGAAAGTCAATTAGGCCAAATATGGTACTGGATTTGGCCAAGGCATTCTTAATTAAATGAGCAACAGAAAAAGTGATGGCACACAAAACTCAGTTTTAGGACTATGTTACCAAAAAGATATGCAATGTAGCAAGTGTGATAGTTGTGGAAATTCTTATTATTTGTGTCATAATACCTATATTAGGTAGTTCTCACTTTTTTCTCTCTAAAATTTAGAACAGTGCATGGCTGAAAGGTGCAAGTCAGTAGCTGATTACTGTGAGAATATATAGAATATTTGATATTTTTAACAGCAGTGAGGTAGATGAGTGAAACAAGAAAATTAATGAATTTGAACCCTTTGAAAAATTTATTCTATGTGTTTCATTGATTTTGAGAAAAAAAAAGACTGTATTCATGCTGGTGTAAGTCTGAAGTAATGCACTAAAAGAACAACCTGCAGATGATTTAAATTAGGTATAAAAAGAATTACAATCTAGTCCCATATTGTTTGGGAAGATTTCAATTAGTCTGTTTCCTTTGTCAGCTTGAATCTTCAAACCACTACTTTTTTTTTTTCTCTTTTTCAGCTTTTGTGATTGTTTTTATTATTTTTTTTTAGTTATGTGCAGTAAAATATTCTTCTTTGCATATTTAAGTGTGAGGAATACAAATAAGGGCATAGTAGTTGTGACTCTGGAGAAGTTTTAAAAAACCACTCCAATGCCCAATGGCAGAAGAAGAATATGACAAAGCTGGCAAATCTGAAGACCATCAAGGGGAAAAAAATTGAAGTTACTTCAGCTGCAAAGCCTGATCCCAGAAAACTAGGGCAGTATATTCCTTAAGCCACACTCTTGGGCTGACCAAAGAAACTTGAGATTTATTGTTTTGAACTTTAGCTCCCTGGCTTGGTTCTGTGTCCCTGCCTGGGTGAAGGAGGCCATGTCCATAAATCTGGCCCTGCTCAGGATGCAGCGCGTCCCCAGCCTTGCCCTGCCCAGCCGGGATTTGTGTCCTGGCGCTCCCGAGGAGCCGCGCTGGGGATGGCTCCTGTGTAAACAAGGAATTTGGCAGGAGCTCAATCCCTTTCAGCAAAGTTTTCATGATATATTATTACCCATAAGGGAACTTCGCTTCCTTTACTAGAACAGTGCAGCATCTCATTTATTCAGTTCTTGTGTCTTCCCTCTGTCCTCTCTCTCTCTCTTATCATTTTCATATGCTGTTGTCTATCAGCTTTCATTGGAAGATTGCTGTTTCAGAAGATTAAGATGAATCTAATTTTATGTTTCAAATCCACATAAAACACGGATAGTTATGGAAGCTTGGACTCATTGTGACAGCAAATTCAGCCTCGAATGCCCTGCAGGGAATTATGTCTTAACATGTTGTATCTCTTTTTCAATGCCTGCAAGGCTATTTCTTCATCACCATGTAAACTGCATGGTGGGGAATGCCAACAAAAAATAAGATGCAGTGGAAGATAAAAATTCAGTGTAAATAAGGTGTAAGATAGACAGTAAGCTACAAATGGCTTGTTCTATTTAAACATACTGGGTGGAAAACAGAAAGAGGGGCACATTTCTGATTATCTCAAACTAAAAAAAAAAATCTATTTAATATTTGTTGACAGTATCAGTAATATGCATTGGAATTCAGCTCACTGGCATCTGATGCAGTTAAAAAACACACAAAAAATACAGAACATAAACCAGCATTATATTTGTATGTGATGGTAAATGTTTGTTTCTAGCACAATTCCCTTTGGGAAGAGGTGGGGGATGGGGGGTGGTGTGTGATTCTGCTTTTTCATTTGCAGCAATCACTAATTTCAGATGAGTTGTTAGACCACACGCGAGTAATTTTCCTAAACAATGGCTTCAATTAGTGGTCAGATCCAGCTTGTTGGTGTTTTACCCTGGTCTGTACAATAGACATTTTGCAGATGTCATGCAGTGTTCTTCCAACAGCTGTGTGAGATTTCCTTCTGAAGAAAGTGTTCAGCAAAGGGAAGTTGGGGGGCCCATTTGCAGAGATGCAGGCCTGTGTTTGAATGTTTAATTACAGAGATTGCAGGCAGGGCTGCTGCTGCCTGCCACCACTTAGCACTTGCACAGAGGGCTGAGTGAGGAGTGGGGTAATGTATTTGAGAACATGTTTGTTAAGACCAACTTGTAATTCATTTTGGCTGTCATTATTCGTAAAGCTGGATGGGATTCTTCCCCACATGTGCACCAAAGGAAATAAAAAGGGGTTTTCATCCTCAAAAGAAAGAGAAAATATATCTTTTGACTTTAGTGAAAGCAATTGTTTTAAAAAATATATATATTAAGAAGATATCGTTAAATATTTGAACCAAACCTAACTATATAAAATCATCTTTTTCACAAATATTTTACAGTTGGGTATTGACTTCATTGGGAAAAAGTAAAGATCACTTGAGTCAGAACTTTAGCACAGAACAGAGCAAATCGAGGGAATGTGAAAACATTTAGGCAGGATCCCTAACTGTATGAATGGGGGAGGTGTGGCTTATTAATATGGATCTATGTATTTATGCTTGAATTAGTGTATCTGAGAGAACAAATGACTTTGCTCTGGACAGGCTATATACACAAAATTACTTCTCTTGTGACAAGAGAAAATGGAACATAAAATCTAATAGACAATAAATCTGGTTTATATCTTCCTGTCTCTTTAATCAGGAAAGAATCTGGCTATTTTTAACTATAGGGTCCAATTATAAAGTGAAATGTAATGTTCTTTCTTTATCAAAAGTGTCAGGAAAATATTTTAAGGGTCAAATCCTTAGCCAGTATAAATTAGGAGAGTGTGCTGATTTGTACCAGCTGAAAATCTGACTTTACATGTCCTTAAATTTTCAGATTTATCTAGCTCCTGAAGTGTGTGTGTGCACATGCATCTCTCGGAAAGACTTGTTTGTTTCTGATTATCAGCTTATTGTTTGGAGGCAGTAAATTGTAAAATACGCTTCCAAAATGTCTCATGGATGCGTTTTGTCAAATTTATTGATGTGAGTAGTGTTGAAAATGATGTTAAAACTCATGGGTCCACAGACGTTAATAGGGCTCTTGATTAAGCAAGTGTAAATTTAAAAATAATTTGGCAACTTGGTTACTGGATCATGGAAAAGCAGTGAGGAGGGGACTTTGAGAAGGGGGATTTGACACGAGAAGAAAGACCCAAACAGGTACATTCTGCTTGCTCTAGTACTTTGGTTGTCACTGGCTCTTGCGTAGCAAGGAAAAAAATACATGTTCAAGCATTCTTTTAGTTAATAAAAATTTAAGGCAAGCAGTTGAGTCTGCTAAGTGATGTGTGCATTCATAATAATTTTAAAAAGCTGTTAAAAATACATAGCTATCAAACTCTAAATATCTCCTTCCTCTGCAGCCTTATCACAGTGTGCTGCAGTCGGATGTGTCAGATATTATGGTCTGAGCAGCACTGATAAGCTCAGTTCTTCAGTGTGAAATCTCCAAAAACACAGAGGAGAGAACAGAAGCTTGGTTGAGTCACTTGGTAGTGCTTTCCTCTGCCTCAGCACTGGGCCAAAACACAGGATGATTTTTGCAGCTGGAGGCACTTCTATTCTAAGATGAAATGCCTTTGTGCTGGTGGTTATTAATGAATCCCCAACACTCTTCCTGAGAGCCTCAGCACCATCTCTGTCCCACCAGCTAACCTGTGCTCCTCTGGAAAGCTCCCTCTCCTTTCCTGAGGGCACAGCTTTGCAGATGCTGGCATCAGGGCAATCTCATTAGCAGGCCCACGCCTTTGAAATTGGCTCCCTGTGTAGGTACACCTAGGTGTGAATCTCATCATCAGCTGAGCTCTGGGAGCTGCCTCTCCCTGCAGCCTGGATCAGGAGGGTTGGTGTGCTTTCCATCTCCTGAGGACAGTGACAATTCAGGTTCCAGTCAAGGCAGCTCGGTGCCACAGTGATGAGTGCCCTGCATTTAGCCATTGTTGTAATAACAGCAATTGTTTTCATTATGCATTCTGAATTTTCAGTAATAACAAGAACTGGAACATCTCAAGGCTGACCCTGTTCTCGTGGTTTCCTGACCACATGTCTTTGGGACAGGCCCAGATGAGGTCCTGATGCCTCTGAAAATTTGCCTCGTTAATTAACAAGGTTCAAATCAGTTGGCTGGTGTTTTGGTGCTTTGTTTAAGGAGGTAAGAACTGGGATGAAAATAATGTTATTTGCTACTGGAAAAATTTGCTACACCCTTTCAGTGTTGTTGAAGGGTGTAATTCAAAGGACCAGCAGAAATCCTTTGTTCCAGTAACTGCTTTATGATGCCACTATAACTTTCTGTAAGGATTTGCAAAAGTGCAGTTCCCTCTGTAGAAATCATGCAGGTTATAAGGAATTTTTCCAAAAGAGATGAAAAGTAAAAAAAAAAATCTGGGGTAATTTAATCTGCAAAAATGAATTAATTTACAGACGAGCTTATTTTATAATTCAGTTGGCCTACCCATAACATCAGCTATGGTTTTGTATGAAACTAAGTAATGAGCTCTTTGAAAAATACTCCCATTTTTCCTAGCCCAGCCTACACACACTCTTACAGAACACCATTAGTAGTGTTGCTCTATATATGCAAAGACAGGATATGGGTTTTTTTCCATACTTTTAGCTAGTGCCACTTAAAGTTTTGTAGATGGAGCCGGAGCCATGGTGTCTAGGAGGCCAAGCATTTTGACAGGCTTGCTTAAGTGCAGCAATTCAGGTTTCATAACTAGCTACCCAAGGGGACTGTGTACTAACAGCATCCTCCTATATTGGTTCTGTATGTTGGGAAAGTCACAGGAAGTCAAAATGAAATCGCCAAATACCCCCGGGCCTCAGACCTATATGGTGGCATCACTGCTGAAAAATAATAAAAATGATGCTAAAACATACTATCCCCAGTGAACTAAATAGTCAATAAAGAACAGGATCTGTGCAGAATTGATTGTATTCATAGTGAGATTTTGGCTGCTTATAGTATCAATTAGAGTTGTATTAATAGGTACAATTCTGACTTTACACTGGCATTAATTTTAATGATGAAAGTTATCAGTCAAAAAGTAAAGCAAAGATATTTGCTGTAATGTTTTCATAGTCTGGACCTTCCATAAGTTGATGCTGTGCACTCTTTTGGATGGATTGTCTGCTGAGAAACTATCCTGCAGTTTGTCTCAGAGCCTGTAAGTCACTTTTTAAACAGCAGAAGTTACCAAGGCACTGTGGTGACTCTGGTCTGCAAGAAGGGGTTCTTCCTTCCATTGAAACTGCTGTTGTTTGTATGTAAAACAGCATAAACAAGGTCTTCCAAATATAGATGTGTGTGTGTTGGAAAGGGCAGGTGCAAACTTTACTGGAGAAAAAGTGGGTGCATGGGGATATCAGACTTGATTCGGGAGGACTGCAATGCTCTTGGATTTACTGTGTGTGGAAGTCAAATCTATGTACATTTAATAGATTAAAACAAAGAATATGGTGTGTAGGGAAAGTTACTCACTAAATAAGTTCTGGCCCTGTCTACAATCTGTTGTGCTATGTCCTAAAAGCCCCTAAAGAATCAGTCCAGTGGTTCGTGTGTGGCACTGAGAGCGTGACCAGATGGGCTCCAGACTGTGCCTGGCTCTGCTCACCCACTCAGGCCACGCTTCACCTTCACCAGTGCAGCTTCACCTACACAAACTGTGTAGGGGAAAGGCAGTACATCTTATTCCTGCCTATCTGTAACACAGGTTACTGCCTCTGAAGAGCTGGGATAGTTACTGACCTTGGCTGCATGACTAGAAAAAGAGTCGATGATGGAACTTGTCCTTATGTGAGCAGACTAACAGTATGGTTTGGCTATTTTTTGATTTTCAGGGGAGAAAGCTGTGAGTTTTTGAACTTTAAAAATTGATGCATGGTAAATTCTCAGCTGAAAATGGTCTTTAAAAAAAATAAATTGAAATGCATTAGGACACTGCAGCCAGCTTCCCTCCCTATGAGCTCTGGTGAAAAAAGCTCTGCTTTAACCCCCTGCACGGGGTTTTTCAAGCCAGATATTATGACAGAAGAAAACAGGAGGTTATTTTAATGAAATGGGAATAGAAGAGAATGGAGTTTGGTTTCAGATGTTGTATGTATTGTGAGTCATCCCAATGCTTTTATGTTAGATTCCTGAGTTACACCAATCAATGAAATTGGCCTGTGCTTTTCTCTCCCTTTCTTCATTTAAATGTCAAAGTGAAATTCAAAGGCTTGTGCAGAACTACTTGAGTCATTCAGAAGATCACTGCCCCACTGGGGATTCTCTTTGTTTCAGCACTTGAACACTATTGGTTTTATTATCTCCATTCAGGTTTTGTGATTATTCTCATCCATAGCCTCCTAACAGCCATTAGAGATGCAGACAGAGAAGGAGTCCTGCCTTTGCATTGCATGAATAAATATAAATACTATTTTGTGACTTGTCAACAATATCTGCTAGTGATGCAATGTCATAGAATATTCTGGGTACTAACAGCCCCATTTGTGAGATATTAAGCCCCCTTCATTCCTCTTGGATTCACTGGCATTAACAGTTCCCAACACCAGATGGTTTTTCACTACACTGGAAGATGCAGAGGAACGATAATAATGATGATCACTGAAGTTACAAAGTATTTTAGCTCAGCTGCACCACAGCCACTAATTACTTCAGCTCTAAAATTGCTCAAGGTGAGGTTCCACCTTACAAATCTTTTGATGGTTCAAGTCACTGTTGGTTTTTTCTGGACAAGTTTAGGTCTTTATGAGCCAGTGCATAGCAGGAAGAGCAGCAGGGAGAGCAGGAGAATGGGGTAGAATTCTCTTAAACCAGCTCTTCCATTGAATCATTCCTAGCAAAGAAATGGAGAAGAAATTCAGTGCCTAATTAGAGAGGCCTTGAATGCACTTAAAGTTGCAATTTTTTATGGTTGGGGGTTTGTTTGTTTGTCTTGTCTTGTTTGTTTGGATTTTTTAATAGTACAAAGTCGGAATTGCACACATATCATGGACTGTGATATCTTCTCATTACAACAATGATTTACAGTCTGCTGAAGTTATGCAGAAGTTGTTCCTTGCCTTGGAACATTATGGACTGCAGGAACTGCGAAGTCTATTGATAAGGAATGAAGAGCTCCTTATGCCAGTGATAAGGCCCCACAACTCAAAGCAAATTAAAATATCACTGTAATTTTTCATAAAGTTAGGGCAATATTTTTAATGATGAGATAGATGTGCATGTCTGAGCCACTTCAGCTGCTGCTGGTGGTTTCTAGTTGTGGTTTATGTGGAAGCAGGTGGGGAGGAATGAAAGACTGTTTTGTGTTCACAATGTAAAGCAGACTTTCTTCTGGTTCTTCTCTGGCACTGGTGTGACATCGTCTGGGTGGTCTTCCCATTGTTCATCCCTGTCATATCAGATCACCTGTAAGAGAAATCCTTTAATTAGTTTGCAGTTGTGTTTGAGACAGATGAGCCTTGCAGGAGAAAACATAGGCAGCGGTGCTGAGTTTTGAATTTGACTCTGAGAATCTGTGCTATGTTTTCCCTGAAGTGAAACCTGGTTTTCAGGTCTCACTTGGAGCTGCTGGGAAAACCCTGTCTCCTGCACATTCAGCCTCCAGTTAAACAAAAGCTTCAGTAGAACACAGAAGTTGTGAGTAGGATGGAAATTATCAAGTCAGTGGGGAAAGTGTGGTGCAGGAACAGAAAACAGACCTCTGAGCTGACTTAGACATATTGTGTGTCAGTTGAACAGATAGCTCTGGTTTCTAACTCACTCTGTTTCAGACAGGATTTAATTTTGTCCAGACTAGATAAGTAGTGGTGGTGTTCGGTTGTAGGCAACTGATGGCTTCAGTTTATGTTTTTGACCAGGGGTAGTCTCTGGTTTTGTTCTGGCAGGGAGAGCAGACATTGCAGGGCAGGTCTGGATCTGGAAAGGACATTCCCTTTGCTCCTGGCAGGGAGTGGAATAACAAAGTTAATGTTCCACCCTGTTTTTAAACCCTGTTTTCTATGATATGGCTGAACTGTAGGCAGAGCTTTGTCTCTCTCTCAGTATGTTGTGATGTGAATAAAAGCCTTATGGATTTTGAGCAACAACGGGAACTTTGGAAGGAAACGGCACTTAGCAATAGCGAAAATTCCAGTTTTATGTTGCAGTGTGTGTGCAGTTTTTTAAGCCAATATGTTATAGTCCATTCAGTGTTAACCTAAATGGAGAAAAAGTGCTGCAGTAGATACAGCTATCACTTATTTTGGTATTTCCACTTGAAATTTGCTTGGTAATATCAATCTGCAATACAACAGTCATTAACCCTCATTAACCCTATAGAAGTATGATCAAGACAGGTGTTCCCAATAGGACAAATAGAAGAGAGGTCTTATGCAGTAGGCCATGAAGTAAGTTGAAAATTATCTCCAAATAAATCTTAAAGATGAAACTAAATGAAAAAGCACAATAAAGTAAGGAAAGCATGGTAGTGCTGAGACAAGCAGTAATTTATTAATGTTTGTCTGCAGAAAAGTAAAGAAACTCTGCATATCTGTTTTGCTTAATTATCTGGTTGACCTCAGTGAAAAGAAAAGCTGAAGTTAAATGCATAACATTTCTCTTTACAGTGTTTTTTCTCAGTTCCTTTCTTATGAGTACCCATGTGGTTTCTCTGCTTCTAAGCAGAGTGATAGCTCCAGTCATTTTAATAACCTCTGAGAAAGTGCTTCAGGACATATTTGCAGAGCTGAGGTTGCCATGCCACAGCCTTGTCTCCTTACCATGCTCCAGATATTGAACCTTCCCGTAACTACAATTACAACATAAACCACAAAATGTAGATTTACAGATTGTTTCAACAACACCCATTCAAATTTACTTATATTTACACTAGAAAAATTAGGGTAAGTGCTATTGTGACCAGAGACAGAGACCGAGATCAATAACCAACCAATTCTTGGCTAATAAAGCACTTCTCTAAGGTCTATGGTTGCTTTATTCTGACTTTGAGGTTGGCCTCTAATGTCTTATCCATTGACTTTTCCCGTAAATATGTCTAATAGAGACCAAGCTGAACCCTGGGACAAAAAGATACACTCTGTTTGGTAAGAATTGCTAATTAACTTGGTATGTAAAATCTGTAGCTACTCTCTGCTTTTAGCTGGTCTTTGGTGGCAGATATGAATCTGTAACACAGGTATAAAAGTCAAAAATTAATTCTAAATATATAGGCAGGGCTTTGCTAAAGTGGCAAGGAGATCAAATCTACTTATTTCTTATCTTTTCAGTATGAGAATCTTGTGCAGTAAGGAGAATGACTGCTGCAGAACACATTTGAGGTGGTGTAACAGGATATCTTTGTCATGGGCTCTGGTCATATATATTTTACATACATCGATTAAAAGATAAAAGGCTTTTGTTTTGCTTTGTTTTTGACAAGAGAAACGAGTTAGCATTGCCTTGCTTGTGCTAATCCATAGGAGCTATTAAATTAAAATTTAGGGCCTGGGTTTTTGCTGTGTTACTGCTCCAAGCCCCATCTAACCTGGCCTTGAACGCTTCCAGGGATGGGACAGCCACAGCTTCTCTAGGCAACCTGTGCCAGGGCCTCACCATCCTCACAGGGAAAAAAAAAATATTTATATCTGATCTTTATATCTGCATTTCTTCTTTATATCTACTCTTTTTTCAGTTTAAAGCCATTCCACCCATGTGGAGTGTGTTCATTGGAGCTGTTGGAGTAAGGAAAGGACAAACGCCAACTGTTGTTCTTCCTTTTGGTCTGGAAACAGTGGAAGAAACACCAAAGGTTATGACCAGAAGGATGCAAATTTCTGTGGTAATGGTCTAATCTGGTGGGATACTTCATCTGAAGTAGCCTGCATGTTAAATGATAGTGAGTTTTGCATCAGAAAACAGGCAAGCACCCCTTTGAAAGGTGTGTGATGACACCATGTGAGTGGATAAAACTGGTAAGGTTCCATTAGCAACACTGATGGGTTACAGCAGCAAATCATGTTCCTCTTACTGAAAATGGTAAATAGTACAGAAGCAAAATCTTTGTCTAGTTCAGATTCTCAGGATCTGCTGTGAGTATGTTAGAGCATCTCTAAGTCCTCTTGACATTAGAGCTAGGAGAATGTACCTATCCAGCCTGTTTTCCCACCTCTGTGGGACTGGCAGATGATCTAAGATGTGCTGCTGTGGTTATTTACACCTGGCACACACTGCATTTCTTGTCTGGCTCATCTGCCTTGCTTTGCAGACTCCTCAGATGGCAGGGCAGGTGTCACACCTTGGGTAGGGCAGAGTGGATGCAAGTCCTGGTTTCAGAGCACTGCTCCTCAGCTTCAAAGACTTGGAATGGAAAGCTTGGTGCCTTGCTGGTCTAGACAGGAGAGCCTGATCATCTCAGCTTTGTAAGGAAAAAGGGTAACTTTGTGAGGTTAAACTACTGGTTTTACTTTAATCCTTGTTTGGAGGGTGAGAGTATCACAAAAGAGACATCATGCTACTTGTCAAGTACAGAGTTTTGGTAGGGTGAATTAGGAGGGTGGTTTTCTTTGGTGGTTCCCCATGGTGCACATGATGTGACAGACTTTCAGGGATGCTTATATCCCCCTCTATGCTCAGGGCAGGGCTGTGCCTGCTATTGCAAACCCTCACATCTCCTTGCATCTGCCTCTGGAGCATTTAGAGTTTGGACAAGGCCAGACAAGGAATGCTGAGCCTTAGGTCTCATGGAGTTTGGAAGCTGTTGGAGAGAGTCAGACTGAAATCAGAGAAGAATGCACAACTCAGACTTGTGGGTCTGACCCAGTTGTCTTGGTTGGTGCTACTTTATCTAAGTGGATTCCACAGAGGAGGAGCAGCTGCTGGATGTTGCCCTCCAGGTGACAATATTCTATTCAAACACATCCATATGAACCACTGAGAAATGGTGGTTCATTCTTGCCATTTTCACTTGGAGTGTCACACACTTTCCAAGTGATGGGACTCTGTCAGAATTAGTCGTGCTTGCATGAGGAGATCTCTGTATTGTTACAGTGAACAAAGCAATTAATATGTCTTTAATTTACACCTAACAAAACAAAAAGCATGCATTTTCTCCATATGACACGTAGACAAATTTTTCTTTAAAAACAAAGTTTCACGCTGTGAGTACAATTAGTGTAATTGTCAGCTCTTCTCTAAAAACAAATATGTATTAAGAGAAAAGCCAGTATTGTGCCCTCCTCTGGTGTGAAAATGAGACAATCAAAATCTATTGTAATTACCTCAGTGATATTATAATTAGCAACGATTAAGTTATTCCATGCTGTTTTATTCCTCTTGGCTACAATTAAAAAAGTATATATCTTTCTGTTGCACATTACCACTGATCATTTTACCTCCATACATGTCTCGTAAGTGGATAAATTAGAAGTAATTTTAAAGCACAACTCCGTTAAAACATATATCTTTCTATTTAACTGCTTTAACCCTTTGCAAGATCCCCACATCTTTTAACATCTGTGAAAAATAGCCTTGTTTGTTTGTTTTTAATACTCTGTGGGCCATTAAACCAAAGCCATAAAAATGTGGAGAGTACCCTACTTACTGGTAATAAATGATCTGGGTTTTCAAAAGTCACTATCCTCAGTGACAAACGAGTGATGCCAGAGATGTTTTTGTGAGCAGGGACTCAGCCTCACCCCAAAATCCCTTTAGGATCTACATTCCTCCATCTGTACCCCCAGTGGGCTTCTGGTTGGGGGACATGCTTTGGGCAGCCCAAGGTCATGTTTTTCAAATGTGATTTGCCTTACTTTCAGGAAGGAGAAGGAAATACTAGAAAGAGTGTATGTCTACCTGATAGACGAGGTATGAATACTCCTTAAACATTTGCTGCTGCAGAAACCTCAGGTTTAGCTTCATTTTCTTCCTGACAGCTCAGAGATCCATGGGCTGTCCTTATCCAAGGACTGAAGTACTCCCAACCCTTTTTTTTTTTCCTAAAAGAATCTGTTTCACCTTGTGAAAAAGAACATGGATTAAGCAGGGGAAAGGCTGATTTTGGCCAATCTGGTATTTCAAACCTTCAGGTGTAATAGAGATTAGTGTTGTCAAAGGGTAGTTTCTGTATTTTACCATAAATGATTACAAGATAATCCCCAAGCATCTATGTCCCAATCATCAAAGCAAAAGCACTCACAATTCAAAGATGAATACAACTGGTTTCAGAACTGCTGCAAAATATCCAAATTTGGCGTCCAAGAAGAAGAGAGCAGATTGTAAAATCAGACAGGTAGGAAAAAGCATCAGCTAGTTTTACGAGATATTAAAAACCCCAAAATTACCCCCCCAAAATTCAGCCACAGTGAATGAATGATTGCATTGCTGACCAAAAAGAAGCAGCAAAGCAGCTGAAGAACTGTATGATCTGTAGATCTAATGTATCAGCTCTAGGAGGAAATTCCCAGTTCTTTTGAAACTCCCTGTCCTGTTTGCATCCCCAGTATCTTACCAGAATTAGTTTTCAATCCTGATGCTATCAGACTTGAAATCTCCTTCTCTCACTGATCATCCAGCCTAGCAATGCTTATTTTGGCACCACTCCAGGACTAAACATGGCAAGTCCTGGACCCTGGACCAGTGTAATTTTCATTCCCTGCTAAGTGCCTACATTTTTAACCACACAGAGGCAGAGCTCTGAGCCTCAGGCTTCCTTTGTGTGCATGTCAGTGATGTTAATAATGTCTCTATTGGTATCTTGTCTCTGAAGTGAACTCCTAAGGCTTTCATTTTGTGAGTGGAAATCCTTTCTAAAAACGATTCCATCTCTGACTCTGTGTGGGGTGCTGCAATCTAGTCTCATTAGAGGCAGAGAAAGCTCTTAGGCCAGCAATGGAAAGACAACAGGAAACTTTATTTCATCCAACTTTACCCCCAAAATTAATCTATGATTCACTTTTTTATTTTAGTCATTAAGTGTCTAGGTTTCAGATCTCATACTAAAAGGTCCCTGTCCTGAGGTTCAAACTCCTTTTTTGTGGGAGTTAATGATGTTATTCACCTTGCAGGTTGATAGTGCTATGAGTGCTATTCTGAATATGTTGAGGAGATGCTACTGAATTCCAGAGTACCACTAATTCCTCCTTTTCACATTGGGGAGGGGAAGTGTGTCCTAAATGTGAGCTTCTGGCTGAGCCTGGGGGAAGCATTTACACAGTGCATTGAACCAGCCACAACACCTGTGTGAGCAGAGGATGCAGTTTAGCTCCTGCTGCAGCTGACTGATTCTTCTTTTAGCTTGCAACTCATTCTTTCATCCCTGCATTTTCTATTCAGAATAGTTTGGGATATTTTTAGAAATCTGTGTGCACCACACATAGGAGAAGACACAAGTAGGTAACACAGAGTAGAGAGTAGATCTCTCCAGCAGTGGAGCATGTGTGTAATACTAATGATATTTATTTATGTCAAATTTTGGTTGAAAGTCTCTTCCTGTAAGTGACCAGCCTCAGTAGTGGCATGTGGGAGTTGGAAAGCACCTGGATGGAGCCTGTCAATGCCCTCATTTATGTTGCATTTCCCTCCCAAATATGCTTATGCTTCACTAGGTTTGAATGCCTCATCTCCAAGGCATTTCTGCCCCCTCAGATGCTCCTTAGACACTCCTGTATTGGTATGATTTTGAGTTTTTTACACACTGATCACTCATTCAAGATCACACATTGTGCAGGAGAAAAACATAGCTCTGGAGTCTGAATGTTCCTGATTTTGAGAGGTTTTAAAGGCTTCTCTGCATGTAGCCAGATGTGCATGTGCTGGGCAGAGTTATTTATATGCACCATGGAGTAGCAGTGCTTCATTACTGCCCTTATGAAGATTGCCTCGTAAAAGAGCTTGGCAATGGGGTTATCAAAGTTAATGCTACATGAAAAATAGGGATTCTTACCAGTCTGCTGCAAGTGGAACATGTCCTAGTGTTGCTGTGTGGATGGCAGTCGTTTTCCTTCCTGCCTTTTGGGTTTGCCCGAGCTTGGGAGTGCCACCAGCCCTGTTTGCAGTAAGGGGTTGGTTCATTAGCACCAAAACTTCTCTCTGCCACTGTGTAAGCAGGTCTAACAAGTGCCAGTGGGGGCTGATTTCAGGTTGGGAATGTGCTGCATGGATGCAGAGGCACTAATTCAGTGATATCATGCTGATGTTGACACATAGAGCTAGCTGGATTTTCAGAGCTCATGGAAAGTCATCATCCTCATATCCTCATATCCTCTAAGGATTCTCTTTTCCCTTTAATGTGGAGGACTGAGTCTATGCCATCTTGCTGACAGTAATACAGAATTAGTAAACTAATCCTGTTCCTCACTGATGATCAAAGGTAGGGCCTTGTAAAATGAGAAAAGAAAAATGCACAGACCAGAGTGACAAAAATAAACTGAGAATAACTCAGTTATTGTTCCTGTTGCTGGTGAAGTGCTCAGTGCCACGCTGACAATGAGGAGCAAAGCCAGAATGAGCACTTTCCTGTTAGCATGAATGTAGCCCATGTCGTTAGAGTACGGAAATGATTTTAAGTAGACAGAGCTGTGCTGCCTTTTGTACACAAGAAAGGCTAATCCCATTAAAAGTAATGGTCTGAGATTGCTCACTCCAAGTACTGTTAATGAGTTAAGTTTGCTCGGTGTGTAATGAGTGCTCCGTGTTCTTTATGTCCTCCTTGCTGATGAACCGCATAGCAGGAGCTGTCACAAGCTTAATTATGAAAATTTCCATCAGTGAAAATATCATTTTAAGAAGCAGAGGTAAATAAATGGCATTTGTGGGCATCATTGGGTGAAGCACAGAGGGCACTCTGCTCTCCTCAATTTTCTGGTAGTTGATGGAGAGCTCAAATTTAAGCCTGAGTTACTTAAATTTTCATAATGTCAGACCTAAAAAGCCATGTGAAAAATTGCATTTCCATGTAGGTGCAACTGCACAAACTCAGAGTGGGCCTCTTTTACAGCATAACCTAATTTTTCTTTCAAAATCCTGTAAAGGATTTTGAAACTTGTGAGATTTTTAACATCTGCTTTCTCCTTTCTTCCCTACCTGTTTGTGAGCTTTCATGATCTCAACTGCAAAACTCCCAAATCATGCCCCTGTCTCTATCTAAATCCAGTAAATTTTGGCTTGGATGTAAGCATCACTTGTATATCCATTTGGTTATCATGGCCACAGGGATCAAACTGGGCAAATTCTTTGCAAGAGGCATTTGTTCAGCCCAGGGACGATGCAGGACACACTTGCCACAGCATTTCATACGTGTGAGCAACCAGCGAGTGTTTGGAGGACCAGGTCCCAACTTAGACTGAGTCATTATGCAATATTTTTTTTTCACAACATGAAAATAATTATATTGATTAAGGCACCTTGGAAGGAACAGAAAAGCATCTTATGCATATGCAGGAGGGTAACAGTTTAGAGTTTTCTATCTTTTTGCTATTGAACAGGAGTGTTTGATCAGCGATACAAATGCTGCTTGGCAAGGAATGTTGACTGTATCAGACAACATATGGTTCTAGAGTACACATTTGCAAATTAAGTGGTATCTGGTCACAAAATGTGTTCACTTTTTATTTTAAAACACACTCCATCCCCCCATTTTCAGTCACAGCCCATTTAATTCAGTGAGTAGATTATTCAATATAAAATACTCTTGGATATAAGACAGATCGGATTCAATATAAAAAAAAAAATCTTAACAGTGACATTAATAACCTCAGTTCCAAGCTCAGAACTTGTTAGCCAGATCAGCCTCCAGCACAGTATTAATGTATCCATGAAAAGGAGGAAAGAAATTGTAGGTGCTTTTATTTTATATCCATATCTAAGCTCCTTTGCTGGTGACAGCCACTTTAAAGCCATCACGACTTGGGAACTGGGTTGTTTTTGTTTTTTAATAACGAGGTTTTCAAGCTATGATGGCTGTTCTGTTAATTGGGATGCCATTTATAAGACCTTGAGACCTGGCTCTGATCATGAAAAAAAGATCAGATCTTATGGACAGAGACACTAGGTTGAAACCTGCATATTTAGGGAAAAGCCTGAGTACGAATTTTGCCAATGTTGTCTAATTTGCTTTAAAAGAACAAAAATCCAAAACCTACTTGCAAAATTATCCTAAGCCTCAGGCATATGAAGCAAGTCCCGAATCTCATTACTAAATTGTCTTCTGCTTTTCACTTAGGCCTGTGTCTGAAAAGACTTTTATGTAACTAAACTCCAGTGGAAGCTTTAGCTCTCAAAGAGAACATAGGATCTGGCCTGTTGTATAAATCCATGATAGCCTGGCTGTAAAGCATTATTTTAAATAGTACTGTTGCATGTATAAATAAAATCAGGCCTGTTAGATAGAGTTTACTTTCACTGGGTTGAGTCTGTTCTGCCAGTGACATTTATTAGATGACAAAATTAGCCTGTCCCACCTGGCATTGCTCTTTTGGAACTCTTCCCTCTTTGTATTGCAATTAATTTCCTACCAAGGCTGCAGCAGAGCAGTATCAGTGCTTTGATTTTCAGCAATCTTGTGAGAAGAAGTTCTGGGCTCTCTTAAATTTCCTATTAATTCAACTGCTGTGCAAAATAAAAGCAGGTCAGCAGTTCCTTATAATGTATGGAGAGGCACACCTCAAACCTGCCCACTACAGCCAAAGCAAGCTTTGCTAGCAGGGATAGTCAAGTAACCAAAGTTTTCATAGGGTTAAAGACGTTTCTGTCATGACCTCTGCTCCCAGGAATGCAGAACTGCGTGGCTCCTACTGCTTATTTCTAGTAAATTCTCATTAATTTCTTTTAAATTCAAAAGGCTGATAGCCATGAAGTAAGGAGGCGTGGATGCTGAAAGGTCTCTGAGCAATAGATGTTGAACAAGTTGTTAAACAAGAGAATTGGATGTCTTTTTTCATCGTTCTCTATGTAGTATTGATTGATTAGAGTTTGAATAGGTATTGGTTTTAGATAAGCAAGACAAAGTGAAAGATCAACAGCAGCCAGTGAGGATGAACACTGAAAAGGACTGTAAAGATGGTATCTTGTGAGGATAGACACAGTTCTGCTCTCTTTTGTGCTGCCTTAAATCTAAAGTCACTTGATAGAACCTGCAGAGCTAATGGACTAACTTCAAGGAGAAGATTAATTTAAGAGAGAAACTCAGTTTAGGGTGGTAGAAAGGCCAAAACTCAACAGTTCAACCTATCAAGGATATTATGTCAGTGGGTATATTTTGATTGCACACCCTAATTTTCTGGTCCTAATAATGATATGGAAAATAGGTAGGAGATGGGCAATCCTCACTTGAGGGCAGTGGCAGTGAGGGAAAGCTTTGGGTGAGAGAGAGGATTGGTGAGAACCCTAAAATAGGGAATGCAGATCTAGGCCTTGCTTGATCACAGATACACCATAAAAATTTGTGCCAGTTAAACCAGACTTCTCAAGCTCTGTTTTTAATTTTTTTTCCTGTCCTGTTCTTTATTAGCAGTTTCTAATAGTGCCTAGCTGAAGGGACTCTCGACTTCAAGTGGAGCAATATACATTTGTTCTGTAATTAAGAAATCAAATTAGCAGGAGTGCGGATGTCATCCATCCACTTCATGCCTTTAGGACATGAAAGTAATAAATTGACAGTCTCTCTGAGCCCAGTGAGATGCAGAGATGGGTGTAGAAGACCTTGCAAGGATAATTGCAAGGAGGAGAAAGTGAGTTTGTGAGTGCAGTGCTGACTGACAGCAAGGAATGCCATGCTCTGAGAATGATGAGTTTGTGATGAGGATCCTGTTTACAGCAGAACTGGAGAACAGTTTAGCTCTGGAGAATCTTTTCTCTTGAGAAACAGGGGATTTCTGTTAGAATCATTCCAAGCTGAATAGTGGGGGTGGTCTTGACTTCCAGCACAGAGCAAACATCCCAAGTCTGACCTTTTCTAGACTTGTAAACTTAACAAACACCCCAGAGAAGGCACTGGAGGTACCAGTGCGCTGTGGTTACTGCTGTGTGAGCAATGCCAGCCCTTCCTCCTCAGCCGCACCAGCCTTTTGTTTTTCTTTTTACTGAGATTAGAAAGTAGAGCATTAAACTTTGACTATGCAGTCCTTTGCTGTATGTCACAACCTCTAATGTTAGAAAAGCCACCCCTTTTACTTAAGCACTTAATTCAATTTTTATTGTGCAAATTACGCTTACCCAAGCAGTACTGTTTAATTGATTAATAAATTACCATTGACTGTCAATGTTCTTGGATTTCCTCTCTGTGCTATTGGAAGCACTGCTGACAGTAATTAAATAATCATTTCATCACCAGTGATGATTGAGTTTATCTAATTCAGTAGCTCTCTTATGTACCTAGTGTTAAGTTTGGAGTCTTATAGGATTATATTGATTGATGGAGGAAGACCAGAAAGATATCTGTCATTGGTTGCTCCTTGCATTCAGAAGAGGAGGTAAGAATTGTCCTGATGGGTTATTTGACACATTTTTTTTAAAACCTTGATACCTATAGTTCTGTAACATGGCTCATTTCGAGTTCAGCTTGTAGAACTCACTAATTTGTGTTTTCACTAGTGTAAAAATAGATAGAAAAATAGTAGAAAAAATATCTAATAAAATGATTGCTGTTAAGGTAAAAAAAAAAAAAAGGAAAGAAAAAGAAAAGAAGAAAAATCCAGCTTAATCACATCATCCTAAGTAAACTTTTAAAAAGAATAGTATATATATCCATGTACAATATGCTTAAAAATGTATCCTCTGTGTCTCATCAAGCTAATCACTTAATTAACACTTTCTATTTCATGCACTTCTTAAGTAGCACCTTGTAGCTCTCCCAGAGAACACCAGATAAAGTGCCTCCCAGTCAGAACAGAGATTTGGGTTTGACAAAAATATAACTGAGATAAATGTATTGAGGGAGAATGATGAAATGTGACAAGCAACAGAAAGAGCTCATGGAATTTCCCTCAGAAGAGTTGTCAGGGCACAATTCAAGCCCAATTGATCAGGGCTGGCTTTAGAAAAATGAAATTAATTCTACCATCATAACAGAAGCAGATTAAATGAAAGGACAGAGGCTCAGCTACTTGGTGATTTAGTCTCGCAAGTTCTCCTGGAGGCAAAAGTGGAATTTTCAGGCAAAAGTCAACCTTTTGCCATTTGAAGAGGGGTGCATAGTATCAGGATCTATAATCTGGGTGTAAGGAAATGCTGTGGAGAGCTGTAGATGATCCCGTTTCAGTGCTACATTTTTTTTGTTAAGTTTGGGACTAAACTTTCACTGCAAAGTGTGCCATAAGTAAGTGTAATTATTGGGAAAGCGGGAAAATCTGAAATTAAACATGGGAAAGTGGTGAGTGGCTGACAAAAGATGACCTCAGGGACACGTATTTTTAGAGGAGCACAGCAGGCTCTGTGTCTGATCACAGAAGGAATGTCTTTGGAGCATCCTTTATTATAATCCAGGGAAACTTCTCCACCACATGCATTACACGTGACATTTAAAATGAAGGCCCAAGTCATGTACAGAAAGTTCCTGGTTCATAAGTACCAGGTGGTTTTGAGTCTAAATTTAATGAGAGCGAAGAGCAAAGTACCCTGAAAGGGAGCAGATGAAGCACTCACGCAGCTTTTCTGACAGTGACAAACTATCCAAGCTCTGCACTTTTTGCTTTATGATGCTTCTGTCACCTCCTCAATGAAAATGCCATCTTATTATGTACAGTGGGTGTACATTATTCTATATATATTCTAAATCATTTGACTATTTTGGCTCTCCATTAATGGCAAATTACAGTAAAACTCTAAAGGAAATGTCTGTGATGACTCTGTGAACACTGAAAGAATTAATTATGATTGATTTTGTTAATTAAGTTCAGTGGCTAATGTCTTTACAGTAATGGGATGCTTAAAAGACAGAGTCAGTGTTAAGTGTTGAACCTATAGCTGAGTTGAAGAGGTTCACTGCAGGGTGGATATCCATCTCCATGGACAGGACAGGCTGTCAGGGAGTCACTTCTTTACTGTAGGCTCTTGTGCTTTAGATGAAATTTGTGGTAAATAATTATCACTCAAAACCCTCCTTGTTTGTGTGGCATCTAATATAATACATTAAAATGATATTTCTTCCAGTTCTGTTTTCATACTGGGTCTAAGGGCTTGGGAATGATTCTGGTCTAGGTTTGCTTTCACTCATGTCCGGTTGTGTTCAATCACCTGCCTTGAGACTCAGTCTTTCCCATTCAAAGCTGGTTTCCTTTCCAAATTCCTTTCCAAATTCCTCGGAATTTGCTTTCATGAAATATTTATTAGTGAATCCTCATGGAAGGTGTCTTTGCCCTCTGGCAATTGCCTTCACTCCTGATTCCCTGTATTGTTCCTGTGTCCCCCTGTTGAATTTAGAGGAATGAAAAAGAGACTAAATCCACCCTGTGAACACATTCTGTATGTATGTGTATATGCACATATGTGCTCTCCTGTGGAGTTAGAGGCAGTAGAAGAGAAGATTTGTAATTGATATATATTTTGCTTCAAAAGTGCAAACCCCCCAGTTTGGCATTGACAGGACCATGCAGCTGGGTGGCAAAAGCTGACTTTGTCCTCGTGACAAACATACTTCAGATAAAAAGCCTCAACACAGATCCTTCTGAGCCATTGTGTACTATCTTGAACAGGCACCATAATGCCCAGTGTAGATTTGGCCTTGAAAATTATTTTTGTAGCTGGGTATACGTTGCTTTAAAAGAAAGCTGCCACTTTCTATCCCTGTACCCTTGCAGAAGCTTGCCAAAAAAGGTTTCCCTCTTTTTTCCTGCAGAATTATTTGTTTTTCCTGACACAAAGGAGAGTGCTTTGTCATTGTTTTCTGTATAACATTGATGGATTTCATGTTGAATGGGTATTGGGTTTTAGTTAAACATGACAGGGGAAGAGATTTATAGGCAGCGGCCGCAGAGGTTGTTTGAAAGGCCCAATAATGCTTCAGTGCACAGATGTGTTTTCAGTGTTCTCTGATGGTAAAGAACCAAGCAGCTCATATACACTCCACCCTCATTACGGAGCAATCCTTGAAAAGCCGAGTGTTAACAACTATATAGGTTTCTTTCTTTGGAGTTTCAAAGTAAACAGGATTCAAGGAGCAGCCTTATGTCAGGAATGCTGTGCTAATGAGGACAAATTATATTCTAATCAGGTTTCTCCATTATTAATTCCCTGTTATTCTGCTCTCTTTTTTTCCCCTCCTCTCCTCCTCTTTGTGTCCAATTTAAAGTTGCAGAAGAAACATGGGGTGGAGTGTTTTTCTTCTGGTGCTTGTTATTCATATTAAGTAGTCTATTCTGCCTTTAGTGTGATGGTGGGTGTTAAGAATTTAAATCCCCCCTAATGCATTGATAGGATAATATGAATCACCACCCAGAAAAAAAATCCTATATGGATCTCAGCAGCTAAAGGGTACTGGTGTGGTGTGTTACTTCTACACACTAAACATAACTCATTCTAGTTCATTGTGGTCCTACATAATTTTAAGGATTTTCTTAGAGACATTTTCATAATTTTCTTCTGTAGGGAAATTTAAAGAAGAGAGTAGAAATATATAATGCATTATTATAATTGCATTGCTCTTTCTTCATTCTGCTCTTTTACATACATTCTTAAAGCAAATCCTACGACAAAATTAAAGTACTACTAAAGTTAAAGTATGAATAAATAAATCTTATTTGCATGCATTGCATCTTGTTTATTTTACCTGTGTCCCTTGGCTTGGCTCCTGTGTATTAAATGCTCCATCAGGAAGCACATGCCAGCTTGGCTTTCAGAGAGGGCAGGCAGTGAACCTTGTGCAGCACCAGCTCACAGAGTCTGTGCTCTCTGTGAACAATCATATTGCATTTGGGTCTAGGTTCTGAAACTCCTACAGTTTCCACCACAGTCATGTTGTCGTGAATCCTTACCTTAGAATTAGCACATCCTCATCTTCTAGAGAAATCTGACCCACTGAATAGAAAAGCTGAATTTATTATGTTGACGATTCCCAGCAAGAGCAATGACTTCTTTCTCCTTATTCATTCCCAGCTGCTGAGAATGAATTTCCAGCAGATGTTCTTGTTAGTTCCCACAAAACCTTGAAATTAGATTTTTAAAATTATAATTTTAATTTAAATTTTCCTCCCTGAGGTCGTCAAATATTAGTAGAATCCTCCACTGTCTTGAGGCTGAGGCATTCATCTCTTGAAGAACACACCCTAAAATTCTCCCAAACTTGTCCCAAAATTCAAAGAGTTCTCTGTATGGGGTTGCTTGCATTTGTGTCTTCCTCTAGAGCTAGAACTTAATTGCTTACTGGGCAAGCTCACATGGATTGAAAGCAAGCAGTAAAGAAAACTCTTACAGTAATTGAAGGCTCATAATGCATTTGGGTCTAAATTTTGGAATAAGATGGATAGACCTGAATGCTGTATTTGTGTGTACATTAAAAACAACCACAATTGCTCATACAGGTAATTGGATGCATCAGTTTACCTTCAATCTGTAGATGCCATTCCAGAAGTACAATTGTCATCAAGATAATTCTTTCACATCCTCTGTCATAAACCCAATTATAAAATACTTCTGAGATAAATTGATGTCCTACTGCCTTTGTCATCTCTGCCCTGAGCCTTTGAGATATTTGCATATTCTGTAACACAGAATGACCCTTCTGGAGTTTGGTTTATTCTTACAATAGTATTTAATTGTTTATAATCCCAGAAGTAATTTCCTTCAGTCTTGTCTCGTGCTTGGGTTTAGGGCATCTTGAAAAGAGAAAAGATGCTGAAAACTTAATGCAAGGGCCCTCAACTTCCTGAAGAAGGTCCCTCATGCAAGGCAAATAGAGGTGACAACATGGAGGTAAATAGAGGTAAACATGGAGCTCACTGCAGGATGGGGGCCTGGTTTTGAGATAGAAATACCCTGAACTGTGTCTGCCTTTAGTTCTTACATCTCTCTCCTGAATCTATGGTCTTCACGGTTATAAATATTTAAGTATTTATATTCCTATTAATGTTTTATAATATTATTTATTAAATACTGGAGTTTAGAGCAATTTGTCATCTGAATAAAAAGAGTGCTTTTCATTTAAAGTCCAGCTTGTGCTGCAAAGTATCAATGTAACACAATGTGTTCAAGATGTTTTTTTAATGCTTATTTCCCCCCTCAAATTGGATGCTGGCTTTCAATTTGAATATTGAGCTACCTGAACTGAATTATTTATCAACTTTAATTGGATTTGCAGACAAGCCATTTTTGCATATCTTTTCTAGGAAAAAATGGAATTCTTTCTGGAAACTTTTAAAAAGCATCAGATTAAGGACATACAGTTAATTAACTTCACATTTCCTGTCAAATTAATTCCTCTTCTCTTCTCTTCTCTTCTCTTCTCTTCTCTTCTCTTCTCTTCTCTTCTCTTCTCTTCTCTTCTCTTCTCTTCTCTTCTCTTCTCTTCTCTTCTCTTCTCTTCTCTTCTGTTGTAGCTCAATGATTGTAAGCTAAAAGATGTTAGAGCACACATCTACAATCTAAAGTTAGGGAGTTTTTAATAATGATTATTAATTATTTGTATTTCTACATTACTTAAATTCTTCAGCTGAGGGATGAGTCCTGTTGTGTTTAGCACAGCATGAACACAGAATGAAAATCCGTTTCTGAATGAGAAAGCTTATTTTGGCCACAACAGAGCATCAAGCCTGAATCATGCTATTCACTCTAAATTATATCTCTGTGATTTTTATGAACATATTTTCCATATTTATTCGCTCTTCCAGTAAGCTCTGCTGAGAAAGTTGGAAAAAACCCACTTCTGAGTGGAATCTGTGGTGTGACACCATGGAAGCTACTGGGAAATTTGAAATTTTGTCTTTGCCTGTAGGCTGTTCTTCATTGCTGGTAATGTGAGGATTGAGTCTTAAATGTTACTTTGAGGCATGGAAGCTTCACAGTCATTTCCAAATATAGTCCACACAATTTGTGATTTAAAAAAAAAGTGTTGATATGTTAATCAAAAAGAACATAAATTTTATGCAGTTACTCATAACTTTATACAATGATTACATGTAACTACACTGTTATTGCAGTCTCAAAATTACAGTATAATTATATTTAGTTAATTCCAAAAGCAATTGCTGCGTGGCCAGAATTCATTTATATAAACCTAGACTAAGCACTGAATTGACTAGGAAAGTGAGGTAAATCTAATTGAGATAGATTGAGCAAACCTAATCAGCAGGGATATTTAATGGCAAAGAGAACAAAGAATTAAATAAAGCAATGCAAAGGCTATTCAGAAGAGGGGATATATGAGATAATAGGCCTCTCCATCTCTGATGTCATGTCTGATTCAGTGAGTCATTCCCTCGTATGTTGTTAGTTGGCTGCCAGTTTCCATTATGTGGATATATACATATATATATGTATTTATATATGGAGGACATGCTTTGCTTTTATTTAATCCAGGAATTTATCCTGGTGTAACACATCTCACTTCCAAATGCTTTGCAAAATCGGGATGATGATTAAAGACATGTTTGCTGTCCCACATCATTTATCATTAACTATTAATGATCTTGTGATTCTGATGAGCCAGAACTCAAATTCCAGTTGTCTAAGAAAGGGGAACTTATGTGTTCCCCTTTCTTAGGCAACTGGAATTTGCTGTGGGGTACTCAAGACCTGAACGGGGCTGGGAAATGCAATGTGGAAGCTATGGCAATTACACACTCCTCTCACATGAAGAGGAGTCAGATGAGAAGGCCAGATGTGAAATCCAGAGTATTAAATACCATTAGATGGTTGGAATATGAATCAAACCAGAGGCTGTGATACCCTGAGAGCTGAAAAGGACCCCCAAGACCATTCCTGTGTTTCCCACTCCGAGTGCAATCTCCAAGGAGCTGCTGGGGAGCCCGAGGGCTGTATTTAGATAGATGTTATTATATCAGCTGATAATTTCCAGTTTGCAGAACACAGGTCAGTTCTGACCTCATCCCTTGATTGCATCCTTTGATTGCCTCCCTTGAACCAGCTACAGAGAAGATGGGAGGCACAGAGCAGCTTTCCATCAAAGAGACTCTGCGTAGCAGGATATTGAAAGGATATTAAGATGGTTTTAATGTAGGGGAGGATTTGAAGTAAATAACATATAATGATTTTTTTAAAAGAAGGAAATCTGAAAAATCATCTTGTAGGTTCCTGTAGGTTACTTTCACTCTTAAGAGCTGTAAGTTCATATTGATCTTCCTGTTAGCACATACATGAGGTTTATTGCCTTACAATTCTTTATACTTGTGTGTTTTGGTTTGGGGTTTTTTTGGTCTTTTTGTTTTGTTTGGTTGATCTGTCATTTACTCCTGTAAAACATCTAATTTAATATTTTGGTGCTTGGATTTCAGTTACCTGTGTGAACTCTGCTTCATATTTCGGAAACTTTAAAGCAAAACTTACTTGTTTTATATATAGCAGCATTTTGCAACTGATGAGCTCAAACACCTTATTTTAGAAAGAATAAAATGATGTTAAACTATGCCAAAATAGGAGGAGATTTCATCTACAAATGAGCTGTTGAGAGGCAGAAAGAAACGGAAATCCTATTTTTGATGGCAGAAGCTGTAGTACTGAAGTGATGAATCTAAGAAACAAGAGGCAGATGGGTTATGTGCATATCCTGGAAATTTGACCTCCTCTGGATGAGAGAGCAGTGGCAGCTTAAAAAGTTGTATTGATGTTTGGGGGATTATTTTTTCTATATGAACACTGATCAATGAATCAACATGTTACAGTTCAAAAGGTTGCTTTTTCAGTAAAACAAGAACCCAAATATTGTACATGGTAAAGTATTCACAGAGATACACAGCAAAATAATCTTTAACCTTAAAGAAGTACTTGATAGAAGGTGGAGCAGGGCTTCCTCTCGGGATTCAGGTTTTCTCTAAAGTACTCCTACCATTTTGGATGCTTGTGTTTAAAAATTTGTTTGAACTTTCCTATGATTTTCTTTCATGGTATTTGTTTTAACTGAGCATGAAAGGATGGCACTACCACACACCTTTGTGTTGGAATTAACTTGTTGAGGGGTCATAATCCAGAGTTTACTTGAACTACTTCAGTAAACTTGTTGACTTCATGTACCCACCTATGCTCTACTCACTGGAGTTTGAGGAGGAGCTGAAAACAAAGGCTTTGGGGGCTTTGCATACATGTGGTGCATTTCTCAAGAGTTGTGGTCGCGTGAATTTAAGCAAGGTGCTTGAAAAACCCATCCAAGTGGCAAGTTGTGTTGTATCAGTGCTTTTAATATCCAGATCATTGACCTCATACATTTATGGTGTGTGTGGTCAAACAGTAGGGCAGAGAGCTGATGGGAATGACTGATAATTCCAGAGGAGTCATTACAACTTAATGGTGTCAACATGTACTGCTAGGAGGCTCTTAATGCTTGGAACATCAATTTACACTCCATGTAACCGTTGCATGTCAACACAGACCACAAACCTTGTGTGATGCTCAGGCCTGCCACCAAAAGACACAAGGCTGTGATAGTTTCCAAGTTATCATCCTAATGTTTTGGTATTCCCTGGCTGATATTAAATCCCATTTAGACAGGGAGGAATGGTAACAGCACATGCACAGTTAGCTGAGAACTTGAGTGTGAAACTCAGCAACGCTGATAAGCATTTACACAAGTCACCCGCTGAACACACTGAAATAATTTGTGCAAGCAGTGGTTCAATCCAAAAGAAACTGGGTTAGATAATAGCTGGAAATACCAAATGTTGTGCTGTGCTACCAACCCCCCCAGTACATTATGAATTTTTACAGTATCTGTGCATCTGTACACAGATGGCACAGAGAATTATGTCAGATCTGACACCACACAGGTCGAGAATGCTTAAATGACATTTTAAAAGGTCCCCAAAACTCCCGTTTGTCATCCATGTGAGAAACAAAAGACCTTTAAATCCTGTCCCAGCCCTACTGGTGGGCTCTGGGCACATGCAGTGGTAAATGCTGGAATGCAGATTTATGGCCTCTGTGTGAGATGCTCCCCTAGAGCTGGAGTCAGCCCCCCAACAGCCGTGCACTGCCTCAGAGCAGGGGGAACAAAGGTGCACAACTGCAGGTCTGACTCTCAGGACTGAAGCCCCAAACACCCATGGCTGCTGCTGCTTTGAAGTAATTTTGGGGTGCTGAACACAGATATAAATCAGGCACTTGGTGTGCTTATTTTCTATGACTTTCTCTCGTGGTACCACAGGGGTAAACCTGAAATAATTCCAGCAGGTTTGGTGTAGTTGCTTTAGATTTATACCCACATAAACAGGGGCCCTATTTGTCCATTGTTTCTAAAATACGAAGTTCCTCTTTCATAGCAAACTTCAGCAACTTATTTTTTATTCCCTTACATCACATTTTATCACAGCTAATCCAAGGATATTGTTTCTCTGAGTAACGAAATTGTTCTTTAGTGCAGGACCAGAGTAAGGGATATTGTGTCTTTTAGACATCACGTATAGCCAAGAAGATATAAATGAGAGTTAATAACCATCAAATGTGTCTATTTCCTTTTCCTATAAATTAGAGCATGCTTTCCTACTGAATTTTGCAAGAAGGAAAACAGACTCCCTCCTGCTGATGCGGGGAAGCAATGCTAAATCTCCCTAAAGATTCACTCTGGCTTCTTACAGCTGTATGTTAGTACCTTTTTATATGCAATTTTACTTCATTTAGTCTTTAAGGTTGTGCCTGAGGTTAGTTTAAAAGGTTAGTTAAATGTTAATGGATGTTAATGCTGCAATTAAATTGTTAAATCAATTGAAAACTGTGGCTCCATCTCTATCTGTGTTAGTGCCGGCCTGAGTTGCATTGGCGTATAAATTAAAAGCTGTAAATCTAGTGAAGTCTAATTAGAGACCAAATTTCTCATTTATCTTATTTTCACAGGACTGTAAGCACTGATAGATAATCAACGAAGGGCTAAAACTTTTTAACATTAAAAAACTATTTTATCTATTTCAGGACTCAGGTGACTGATTATAATTCAGATCCAATTACTGTAAAAGGTCATATGTGAAATGAAGTTCTTACAGACACTACAAGTTTTATTTTACAAGTTTGCATACACTGCTGCACCATCTACATCCCAAAAAGCAAAAGTAAATACACTGTAGGAGATGATATAAAAAGGCTCTTCAATTAGCCTCCCTCATGTAACCCTTTGAAGTTTGTGATTTTAGTACATGAGCACATCCAGGCTTCAATCCTACAGCACATCTTTAAGCTTGCCAGCTTATACATGTGCATGAGAATCCTGTTGGTTCTTGCCTTCTGTAAGTAAAAGTAATTAGCAAGACGCTTAAATACATTTGCCATAGATACAGAGACACAAATTCTTGAATTTGTGAGAATGATTATTTCCATTGTTACGTTTAAATTAGCTGCTGGCAACCTGCCATTTAGGAAAAAGAAAGAAAAAAAAGCCCAGGCTATTTTATCTAGCAAGGTCTTGAGGAAAAGGAAATGCTGATCTTAATCCAACTTGCTGTGCCCCAGTTTTGAGGGTGTTTTCATGCATTAAAAACACATGGTACTTAATGTTAGTTCCTCAGAAGTTAAAAGTGAAATTTAATCATGCTGCTTCTGTTGGCTTATTTTTCCAACACTCCCTGTGATTCTCCAAAGTGTAGATCTTAAAGCTGCAAAAAGGCCAACAACAGATTGCAGCATGAGCATAGGGAGCAGCATCAAGACTCATTAGTTTACAAATAAACCACAAGACAAATGTTTAAAATGTTTGTAGGTTCCAAATCACAGTTCTAAAATTGCATCCTTTTGGTCATGTAGGAGTGTTAGAAATGTTACAGTTTTAAATGTTAATTTCTTTTTTAGTGACTGTTCTTGGAGCACTTGGGGAAACAAGTTTTGCTTTGGGAAATAAATAAAAAAAAAAAAGCTCTGTCCTAACCAATTAAGACTTCACAGAAAGAAGTCATGAGCTCAAATTCTGCTAGAAGGCCTTCTTGCGAGGAAGCATCAGCTTGTGTCCTTTCTAGTGCCCAATTTCAACATTCATTAAAACACAAAATGAGATCAAATCTGAAAATGAATTGCCGAGTGACTTGAACGTTCTGAACTTTTTTTCTCTCCTAATTTTGTCACAAATTCAGATCTTCTAAAAAACATCTTGATCACAGACTCTGCAGGAAAAAAATGCCACGTTGTAGCATGTCCCCTACAGCAAATAAAAGGATATTCTTGTTTTATTCTAAAAGGTGCACAAATTTCCTGACAGCATTTTCTTTCATATTTGCATCATTTTCAGTATTCAGAGATGTGATTTACCAAATTGCACCCCCCAAAAATGTTGTAAATGAATAATGAACAGTCAGATATCTAAAGGAGTAGGAAGACCTTTTGTGTACTATTTTGTTAGACAGTGCTCTTCCAATTATTTTGATTAATCTTTACAATAATTATTTACCCCTTTTTGTATCATAGGTGTTCTATATCTTCATAAGATAGGAGTACGACCATTGCTAACAGGGGTCATAAATCACTTCTGCTAAAAGAATTCTCTTTAAAATTGTAACTTTCTTTCCTTTCACTTCCTTGATAAGAAAAGACAGCAAGGAATGACAATTCTTTATACTAAGTGCTCAGAGTAGTAAATAGTTGCCTTATAGCAAGAGATGGTGTCATAAAAAAGGATATAAAAATAATAATAGTTAATCATTAAATAGCATGTTTCATCCATAGAAAATGGAGCTCTTAGCAAAGATGACTAAATAGCCCTATCCATTTCCTTAATACATCTCCTTCCTTTAATAGAGATCTGATAAATAGAAGCCAACTTTATCTCACCTTGAAAATAATAGTCTAGTTACACCAAACTTTCTCCACTACTTTCTGAAAATCAGGTTTTGACAAAAACAGTGCTTGATTGGAATAGACATTTGAGACAAAGTCAGAGTCCTTTCTGTGAAGGAAGGATCAACACAGACACAACCAAATTCATTGTTGAGTCAGTGACTGAACTCATTGTGAAAGAGAAGCTGAAGTTAACACAAGGATTGGAGAGATCCAAGTATTTCCTATTAGATCTGTGGCCTGTTGAATTCCCAGGGAATTCTCTCTTGGAAGGTCTTGTAGGCTGGCTGGTTTCTTTGCAGGTTTCTTTTTCTCTTCAGTTGGGAGGTCTTAACTGTGGATAAAATGCTGGCTTTGGGAATGGGTTTTTGGAGTGAGGCATGGAAGAAAGAGATAGTTCCTTGGGAAATTGATAGAGAGGTTGTGGGCTGATGTCAATCCCAGTATTTGTCTTTTGAGGTGATCATGAAATTGAGAATGTAGGACAAATTCCAGTTACACATTTGCCCTACTGGCTTCTGCTGTGTGTGTATGATGGTAGATTTTCAATCTCATGAAAACTCACTCTGGTGTGCATTTCTAAAGAACCTGAATGTTCTCCACGGATTAAAGAACATGTTCTTTTTCCATTGTTCTTGCCTTATTGACTTTATTGCTGGTTTTGCTTGTGTTTTGGGGAACACAGGAGTTCCCATCTTGTTTCATGTGCCTTTGCTATACCCTGCCATTTCTGGACATAACAAAAGTATTCCAGTTTCATATTGTGGAAGGGCAAGATTCGGAGCATTTGGAAAAAGGATCCTCCATGTTGATTATTTCAAACTCTAGTTTTCTAATTCTGTTCTGATCAAGTACTAAGATTTGTCCAGGAAACCTTTTTCTTTACTTTCTCTTTGTCAGCATTCAGCTTTCATGTAAATTTTGGTGAATGCCAAAGGATGTGCCTTGATTTTGTGACTGGGTCAGATGTTGCTCTTGGTCTGTCAGTTTTCATGGCTATACTGCATATTCCATGACATTTTGGGGGACAGGTGTTAGATGCCTGTGTGACTGACATGGTTTTATCAATTTACCTGAGTGAGTCAGTCTGACAGTGAGCTGCTATTTCTCTTGGGTGCTGCAGTGTTGGTTTGGGGAACTAGAGGAGTGAAAATTTTAGAAATAACTTTCTGCTGGGCTCGAGGACAGTCCAAAACCAGCCATCACTGTCTGTGCAGAGAAGGGGAGTGATGGGAAGGCATCATTTCTTTTGGTGGCAGTTCACACTTAGGCTCATGCAGCAATATCATAAACCTGTGTCCCAAAGAGCAGCTTTTATATTTTGTTGCATTTTGTTGGGTGGGTGTGTGCTTACTGTTCCAAACAAAAAATCCTGTGGCAATATCAAAGAGTTGTCTGTCAGACTGGATTTTATCTGATAGTCCCCACCCTGCCTACTGCTAACTTCAGCAGGATTTCTGTAAATAGCTTGGTGCTATTTGCTTGGTGAGCAAAAGCAGCTCTAAATGTCTGGATTAGAGCACTTGTAAGAGAAAACATTTACAAGTCTAAGTTTGTTCCCCAATGGGTAATATACTGGGAGGCAGATAAAATCATCATGCAGCTTTTCATGACTGGCAGTGTCTGGTAACACAGCAATGAATGTGTAGATAAAAGAGAGGCACCAGAATAGCGGGGACACTGCAGATCAGCACTGAGGCACATTGATAGAATTACTGCCTGCAAAGGGAACCTCTGCCTGTGGATATCTGACACTCATCAACATTGCCATTGTCTTGTTTTCCTGGGAATCAGATATTAATTTTACAAAGACTAAATTCAAGCTAAAAACAAGAGAGATAAACACATTTTATTTCAGCTGTCTCATTTAAGCCTTGGGATGCTCGCAGCAGAGCTGGAACCTCTCCAGGTGGGTAACTTGCTTCAGCATCTACGTGAGGATGATGAGGGACAGAATGTATTAAGCAGAAAACAAAAGTACAGGGAATGTTGCCCATCCATTAGGAGCTGTTAGTGGGATGGCTCCTGGGAGAGATTCCTGTCTGTGACTACCCAACCTCCAAACTGTGATGGTAAACAGAACCCAAGAGCAAGGCAGGTGACATTTCCTGATTCTGGAGACATCAGTTCCCTGTGAAAGTCAGTTTTATTTAGGAAACAGTGGGTCTCAGCAGCTCCCTGAGACAGGAACACCTTTTTCCTTTAAATTTTTATAATTTTGGCATTTTTCTGAGGGAGACACATTTGTAGCATGATGGTGAGGAGTTCCCCTTCCCTCCATCCCTCATTCCCCAGCCCTGGGCAGGCAGGAGCCCTCCTCTCTGTCCTCTCTGGCAGCAGGGGACAAGGTGGCTGCTTGCAAGAGGGACTCAACCATTTGTGCCATCCGGCTGTTCCCAAACAAGCCAGGCTCCTGCAAGCCTTACCAGCTGTGACTAATAGTGAAGGGAAGGGGGGAAAAAAGAAAGCTGCTTGGGCCTGCAGGCTTCAGACAGGCAGGCTCTGGGGGAAACAAGAGAAAGCCATTAACTAACCACAGTATTATCTTGATTCTCTCAGAGAAACGAGCTAGGGACAGCTAATGAACTAGCCTTAACGTTTCAAACTGAATGCACCTCTGGGAGCTCTGCTAGAACAAACAGTGTGACAGATCAATGCCTGATGCCTATATCAAGAGAAAAGGTTATTTGCCTCTCTGAGGAATTATAGGATTAGTATGATACACTTTGTATCCTCTTCAAAATATGGGTTCATATGCTGTGCTTATTTTCATTTTGTAAGTTGTAAACTCTATTACTTTGAGCATTAAAAATGAAATCCATTCTTCTCTTCACCTCTCTTCATTCCCAGGATCCTTTATGTCGGAGAGCCTACACAGGCACTGTTTCCTTGTTGTCTGAACTTTGCCCAAGGAGACACTCACCTTTAGGAAGTTTTTTTTAAAAAAAATCAGTTTAGAGCGATGTCATTTGGTTGGGACCCCATGAAAAATCTTGGTAGGAGACAGATTCTTAATAAAAGGCACTTTGTCCAGGGAAAGTTTTGCTCAGTTTATTTTGCCGCCACTGGTGTTTTCTGTGTCCTTGCACAGTTCCATGGGTCCAATGTTTAGCTGCCCACCTCCAAAATGGGACAGTGAACCTTCCTTGTTGTTCCTTCTTGTCTGTCTTTGCTGTTTAGATTGAAAACTCCTGCACAGGATGTTCTTCCTATTTGTGCTGTACGTGACACGCTGGCCGGAGATCCCTGGGGGGAGTTTTTGATAATTTTGTTAATACAACAATAACCTCAAAGCATGACACATTTTGTACAAGAGATTAAAAGAAATGAAAGGGAGAATGGTGGGACCTGGAAGATCATGTAAATTTTACAAATAAAATCTTATAAACCATATACCATATAAAATTTTTAGAATTGGTAGATTTTTGGGGCTAGGAAGAGGTCAGGCCAGGTTATTCTTCATCCTTGTGCCTTGTTCTTTGATGCTTAGTGTGATACCAAGCCAAAGGGGTAAACAATCCAAGACCTTCTCAAAAGGAGGCAGAGTTATTTTAAACTGCTGTGTATGATTTCACTGTATCCTTTGATATTGGCATTTTTCTTTAAAGCCAAAGCCCTTGAAAAGTTTTTGATCAATTACCTCATTCAGGAAGCTGCTGTACATATTTAACCATAGGTAGAAGCTTTGGTCAAGCTATCAAAGTAATTTTCATTTTTACAAATTATTACTCTAATGGGAATTAGATGAGGAGTGAATTATTGTTTCTTAAAAAAAGTAAATCTCCAGGTGATTTGTCAAGAGATAATTGTCTGAGTATCAGCATTTAAGGAAGGTTGCATTTCCTTCTAGGAAGGAAACATGTTAAATGCTGAAATTAAGATAATATTGTAACAGAAAATGGATCGAAATTAGCTTTATCTCCCCCAGTAGTACCTAGGAATTGAGTCAGAAAGTGATACAAGTATCCCAACTTAATTGCTTCTTGTCAAATTCTGTTATCTGTATTCTGGTTCAGTAGCTCTTACTTCATTCCTGCTTCTACTGATGTCAGTGGAATACACATGAAATAAGGAGTGATTCAGTGTGAGCAAAGCCAGCAGAATTTGGCCTTTTGAAGTTGGTATGAGCTTTCCTATTGACACCATTGGAGATGAGAAATTGTTCTTTGATCATCTTCTGAAAACCACAGTTGAGCTTTGTAGGTTTTATACCAAGCACAGCATACTATTGCTTGGTTTAGGACAGGTACAACAGAATTCTTCATTATTCTTCTTCATTTCTCCTGGATCTTCCATTCTGTCACAAACCCCACTGTTAATAGGACTTCTGCAAGCTAATGTGTTTACTTTTAGAATTCATTTTCTAATGCAAATTTCCTACAATGACTTGAAAAAAATCACTAGTACAAAAGTAGAAAAAAGAAAATTACCAATTTCTGAACAGGTCTTTATTTATGTATTTTAAGTCATGCTGATCCTTCTGTAGCCATTATGAATTGAGGGGATGAAAATATTGTTAGGGATGTCACAAGGTCTGAATTTCTTCTACATGTAAGAGGAGGAGAGTTGATTATTTCAGGGGATATGAAATACAATATTTTATTTTCAGTCTCTTTGTGTGTGCAGTCAGGCAAAGCTCTCATTCACAACTGAACTGGGAATTGGCCTGGTCATAATGAAATGGGAAATCTGCTGGTCGCTGAAATTCAAGCAATATGCATGTACAAAGAGGAAAAAGTCTAGATTGCTATAAAATGTTGATGTCCTGGAAAGGGGGATGGATGAAGTAATTCCTGTTCATCAAAGTGTTTGGAAAGCCTTGTGAAGCACAAGTATTTTAGTGCAAGACAGTACCGGAGCTTATTTTGTTATTTACTTCAGAAGTGGTCTGAAACTCGTGGATTTTACTGAGATAAACTGTCCCAAGGAAGCAATTAATGGTTATCCTTCTCTTGTCTTTTGGACACAGTTTAGAAGCAGAAACAGATTTCTCAACAGTTCCTTCCTGCTTTTCACTGACTGATGGCCATGGCTTTTCCAGACTTGGGCTCGTTGTAACTTACTGGTGAAGTTGTTATGGTTGTGCCTGGCTGAAGACAGGATCAGGGCAAGGTTTTCAAGGAGAGAGATCAAAGATTTTGTTGCTTCTCACAAACTTTGCCATAGTAACTTAAGTAGAGGAAATTGAAATGTTTCCTTTGGTCGCCATGCACACACTGCCTTTTTAAAGATTATCCTTTTTCTTTTTTATTTTTTTTTTCCTCAAATTCCAAGTAACCAGAAGTATTTGATAGCAAACTGGTTTGGGAGTAACACTGGGCTATTGTATCAGCCCAGCTCCTCCACTGTGGGTGGAATCACAGAATAGAATCATAGGGGCTTAGGTTGGAAAAGACCTCTGAGATCATTGAGTCCAGCACTGCCACGTTCACCACTAAACTGTGTCCCCAAGTGCCACATCTGCATGTTTGATGCCTTTGTGTTACCACATTCTGCAGCTTTCTGGGGAAACACAAAGGAGCATGTGAAATCTCCCCAACTCAGTGTTTTCCAGCCAGACTAACTGAATAAAAATTTGGTCCAGATTTCTACTGAAGTTAAAACTAACCTAGGTGCTTACATGGGCTCTTAGTTCTATTTTACTTCTTTTTTATTTTTTAATTTGATGGCCCTGCATACAGCCAGGAAGCTAATTTTTCAACAAAAAACCCCATTCTCTTTTTCCAAATATGTTTGAATGTGTCTGCTAATGCAATTTTCAACAAATCTACAGTCTTGCCAAGTAAAACTTTGGCAATTTATAAAATTAAAAAAAAAAAACCCAAACCAAACATTTTCATTAAGCTTTGCCTTATACCAAACACATAAAACATCCTTTTTAACGTACACCAAAGATTTTGTAAAGTTTCAGGGTATTAAAAGGTGTGTTTATACAATCTCTTCCTGTCTCTTGGACAAAGTCAGTTCAAAAGTCCTTGTTTATACATTTTTCAGTGGTCTCATCTTTCTTTGGTGTGGGTGACGCAGCTGGGGAAAGGTTACCCAGTGAGAACATTTGCTGTATGGATGAACTTGTAGACAATGGCATATCAGGGAGCTTCTAAAGGAAATATTATATGCTCCATCAAGGCAATCTCAAATTTCCTGATTGCATATATTTAAATAGGATAAGCTCCAGTTACCTAAGCACTTGTTTTGGCTGTAATGGAAAATAGGAGACTAATGTGTGCCATAATGCCTGTCTCACCCCAGCCCATCAAGGTATATGAAAATAAATCTAAATATCAGTTATTAGAAGAATGGGAATAGTGGGTGAAGAATTGAAGCTACGTGGCTATAGACAGAAAAAAAAATTAACTGGGTCTGGTTTAAGATTATACCTGTCCATTGAATACATTCATCAGTGTCTGGTTTTGTATTTCTTCTTCCTCATGATACCCCAGATAAGAAGTGGTAACTAAGTCTTAATGGTTTTAAAACTTTCTGTCTGCAACCATAAAGTGACCATTTACAAATTGGAATGCATTGTTGAGTGGGGATCCAGTTCCTTTCTCTGCCAGACCTGTCCATGCAGGTAGATCTCTGAGTTAAGAGAACAGCAGACTGTTGAAAAGGTAGATTTTGTGTGTGTGTGGTTTGTTCTTTTTTTTTTTTTTTTTAGCAGCGTGCACGTTAGGAGTTTTATCAGGAGACAGCTGCTTAGAACAGCTGTCTGCTTATGTGCCCATCTTAGGAGAGAATGATTAATGAATTCACTTGGGCAGTGAGAAACTCAGTTCACTGATCCATAGTTTCAGCACAGGTATTGATGTGAAACTAATGAGAAATTTGATGCTCAAATTTGAATGTTTATTCCAATTACCAAACAACAGATCTAAATTAAAAAATAGCTTGAAACCTTAACCTTTTATTAGTAACACTGAAAGCTGAACTGTGGCTCTGCATCCTGTGGTGCAATCTGAGGACTCAATGCACTACCACCTACATTGTTTTGGGGAAGGGAGGGAGAATGGCTCCTCCTGATTGACTCTGCTCCCACTACCTGATAATTGGAATCTTTTTCCTTCCGCTCCTCCCACTCCTGTTTAATGTGTATATTTTTCCTAGGAATTAGAACATGCGTTCAGAACTGAGCTGTAGGCATCCCCTACAGCTCTATTAAAATACTGCATTCAGTAAGTTCTCTGAGCTATGGTTTTTATCTGATTGTGGTGTGGTACATGGGAGTCCCAGCTCTGACCTGAAATGCTTTCAGTCTCTGTAAGCAAAGGATAGAGGGAAAAGGTAGATACAGTCTTTAGCTCAATAGCAAGTTAAGGTATGGGGAAATTAAATGACTTATTGAAGGTTATATATACAAATTTTGTGACAAAATTGGCAATCAACCATTGATTGCTGCTCTTTTAGTCCTGTGAAGAATTGCTGTTCTCCTTCCAAACTTTTACAGTGTTTCTATCAGAAGGGATTAAAAAGAACTCTTGGAAGTTAACTAGACACACTCAAGTTATCCTGTCAACTAAAACTTGGTGTTTTTGAGAAGGATAAATACTTCTAATTTTCATACAAATCAGTGGCAGTTTTTAACTCTCTATTTTGCACAATCAAATTATTTAAAAACAAAGTTCAGAGGGGGAAATTTAGCATTTCAATCCAGGAGTGTTTCATAAAAGTACTTGTGTCTGAGCAAGATTTTTTTTTTTTTTAAGAATTTATTAACTGCACATTCAGGACTGAATTTGGATGATCTCAATGCCCTTTGCTTTAGATGCCTGCTGTGCTGGCTTTTACCTTTTCCATTAAGTTATTCCAAAATGTGGTGGCAATTCCGTTTTAATAGAAACAAGCCAAGGTGCTGAAAATGTGCGGCAAACACTGCTAAATTCTTCACAACTGGTCCTTCAAATGTGCATAAAGCAAATGGAAGATGTCACACTGACCACTGTTCAAGGAAATCCTTAAGCAATCCAGATACTCTCATGAATTTGGTAGCAAAACAGTACTGGGGCAGATGCCTGTAATGCATTACTGCTTGATGCCTGTAAATATCCCAGCAGTGTCACCTTCCTACACAGCTGCAGCCACCAAGGGATGGTGGCATCCGTGGCAGCTGCTGTTGTCCCGTCCTTGTCCCCTCCCCAGGCACTCCCAAAGCTGCCCTGGCTCTGGGAGTCATGGCATATGTCTTGTGGCACTTGGCCATGTGAAAATTGCTACCTCTAGGTCAGGAAAATGATGTCTTATTGCAGATTTTAGGTCAAGCCACGTGTAAAGATAAAGGAGTTGTTTGAAAAGCAAACAGTCAATAAAAGTTCCGTGAATTTTTTGAGATAACCATGTAGATTTGGCTGAAATTAAAATTAAAAGTGAGTGTGCAAGCATTATTTTTAGTTTTTTACAACCATGAATGAGCTGTAACACTTTTCAGTTTCAGCCATCATAGAACTATGTTCCAGGGACTGGATTAATCTCCCTTTCCTACTGAATTTTAGGAAGACACTTTGTGCAGTTGCTAATGTCAGCAGTTTATCTTGTCAGTGGGCTAACTTTTGGTGATGTACACTTATTTGGGATTGGGATCAGTGAAAATCCTTGTTTCCTGAGGAAACTCCTGGCCCTGGCAGTCACTGGTTGTGAACAAACACACAAAAGATCATGCACAGCAGACTTTGAGGGCTCCTGTGCTGGGACACATGTGGTCACCAGGTCTGCCTTCATGCATATTTGCAACATAAAAAGAAATTTTCATGGACTGCTTAAGTTAGTGAAGAAAGTTCAAGCATTTTTGTACATTTTTATTTAGTGTGTGTGGGGCTGGACCTACACTGGCAGTACCAGGCCCTGAATCTGCAGCTGTGTGTTCACAGGGTATGATTCTGTTCCTTTTCTCCCAAGGTTCCTATTCATTTCATTGCACAATAGCCACTGGGAGGATTAAGGCACAATTTCCATCTTGTCCCATTAGTTATTTGTATTTCAACATCAGGTGGAGACCTTTGTCAAGAGCTAGACCTTGTTGTACTTGGTGCTTTGTATATCCATAGCAGAAGGCATTTCTTTCCCCACAGATATTACAGTTTATAAACCTTGAGGTTTAGAGAGATCTGCTCTATGACATACATAGTGACAAACTTCATTATTGTTTTAAGTCTAGCTAATGCCTAGAAAAATGCTGCTGGACCAGTCAGAAAAAGAGCTTTAATTCCCCTGCTGGGTCTTTCCCTGTTGTGTCATTTCTTTGTGAAAAGAAACCGCTTCAATTTTTTCTTCTTAAAAATTTTTTTTTATTATTTTCCTCTTTTGAAACTGAAGGTTTGGAGCTTCTTGGAATAAAAAAAAAATTCTTTAAGCCTTTGAAAAGCAAAGAAAACTTTGAAAAGAAATGACCCAGTCCCCTGTTTGGTTCACACCTATCTGGTCAAAGGGTTCAGCTCTCCGTGGAGGCTCCCAGACCTAACAGCAGTCATGCGGAACCTGTTTGCTGCCTTTCAGGCTCAGCACTTTCCAGGGTGCCCCATCTCAACACACCTGACATTTCTGGCCTGGCAGCCAAGAAGAATAAAACCTTTGGGGAGTACCTAAAATTAAATGACTCCTTTTGGTCAGATCAAGGTTGTTCACTTCAGTAACTCTGCTGCAACTTTGCCCTTCTCTCATTTAGTGGCCAGGGAAAAGCTTGCTCGCCCCCTTGCCTCTTTTTCCTTTAGGGGCTTTAAATACAGTCCTTGAATGCCAAGACTAAGAAAATAAGCTTCATTTTATGAAGAAATTAATGAGAAAATAATCACCCCCTTGTCAATGTTCTCTTATTTTAAAAAGCATTGTTTGCACATACGTCCCTGTATAGATGGCAGAGAAAGCAGAGCATCCTCTTGATTTATGTAAAGCAGTCTCTTGATCTGCCCCCTCTTTAACATGAAATAAATTAAAGTCAGAAGGGTCTTCTGCTCTTTGTTCTACAGCTTTCACAAACCTCTCAGAGTTTGATTTTGTAGGGGAGCATAGGAAATGGCAGAATATGCTTCTCCCCATGAGTCTTCCACTTCAGTGGCACTTACATCTCCCAGGCTAGCACCTACCAGTTTATCTGCATGCTTTGGTCAAGGGCCTTTTCAAAATGGTCTCTTAACTGGAGGAAAGGCCTTGCTCTGCAGCTTTGGTTCTGTAGATGTTCAAGTGTGAGCCTGACTGACTGAGTGCAGCAGGACTGAGAGCTGCAAACAAGGCATGTGCTGAAATAAGTTGTTCAGGTGGTTTGGGTGACAGGAAACACGCCATGTGTGAGTGGCTGTGCTGACTGCTTCTGTGCACCAGGGCACATTTCTTTACCTGAGCATTTTCCTGTGTCCACAGCCACCATCCCTGTGTTGTTCCTTTGCCACCTGGCTTCATTTTTCACCTTTTGTTCTCTCCCCTATCCCTTTTGATCAATTCCTCCTTTCTCCTTTTATCCTTTATGGATTCTCTAGACTGGAACAGAACTGAGTAATATTTGCACATGAATTCAATTTTTCAAGCCACGATTTTTTTTTGTTTGTCCTTTTTTGGTTGTTTTGTTTTTGTTTTGTAATGAGGAGGAATTATATTGCCTGAGTCTAGTTTTAAGCATTTGGATAAAAGTTAGGGTTAAAGCGAAACAGCATGACAAACAAAATGAAAATTCTCATCAGTGCCTTTCTTTAGTTGGATTTTCTGCAGCTTTCTACATTGATGCTACTCAGTATTATAAGCCAGCCATGTGAACTCCTGTAAGGATCATGGCCCAAACTACACTTCCATTTCAAGCTGGAGTTTAAACTCTCTGATAGAAGGTCACTGGATGTGTGTTGCAATCTTGTATGAGGCTACATCACCTGGCTCTTCCTGAAGTCAGAACCAGTGCAGAGTTGAGGATCTGCTCCAAGTGCTGCAGGGGCCAGCCAGGGCTGCCCCTGCTGATGCCACTTTGTCCCTGCCAGGCTGCAGAGCACTGACTCTTGCTCTGAGAGTCCCAGCTGATTGCAACCCAGTTACCATTTTGAGATATCAGCTTGCAATTTTTGGTCTGAGAAGCTCTTGCTGTGCCCTGTTAACCCTTTAACAGCCCTTGGGTTGTGTTGCTTTCTGAGGTGAGTGACATCCCCATTCCTGGAACAAGGGACTCGGTTGTTCTCACTGAATTCTGTCCCAGCAACCTAAAATATTTTACCAGGTACTGAGCTGATGCTGCTCCCCAGATTTAAGAACTAAAGAAAGTGAATGTTTCCCCCTCAGGGAGAAGGTCTGAAGAGCTGCTCCACCATTACCAAAGTAGTGCTTGTTTGCCCTGATGATGCTTGATTGTCTTGCTCTTCAAGACATGGATTTCTGACACTCCATTCCTCTGTCTAGGTGAAGTTATGTTGATGGTCCCATCCCTACTTCTGCAGCATAAAAAAGGGGTGCCAGGACCTCTGCAGCTTTTTTTTTTTATTAACCCTTTCACTGAACAAACCATCTCCAGCTTACACATAGGCTAATAAATTAGACATGACAATAGTGTTGCCATCCTTTACAGATATTTTCAGATTGGAAGAAATTGTGGGGTTTTTTTGAAGATGACTTTTTTTTGTTGTTAAATCCCCCTCCCTCCATGCCTTGATAAAGAAATAGTCAAAAAATAACATAAGAAAAGGAAAATTTCACATTGCATACAAAGGAAGACAAAATGAAGCTAAGAGCAATTAGGCTGGTCAGATGAATAAGCTGCCTAGTGAGGTAGCTGAGTCACCATCATTAGAGGTGTTCAAAAAACAGGCCAGATAAAATCCTTGAGGGGGTCAGAGTGTATGGGAAAATCCTGCTCGATAGAGGAGGCTGACCTGCCTGACCCAGGAGGTCTCCTGCTTCTTCTGCGTCTCTTTATTTAAAAACAGCGTTGAATTCAGGGAGTAACAGAGGAAAACAAAACCCAAACCAGGTGCCTGTGTCTGGTAAACAGTTTTCTTTTGTTCTCAGTGCTGAGTTGTGAAAAAAAAAAAAAAAAAAGAAAAAAGAAAAAGAGAAAAAACAAACCCTAAAATAAAAAATGTATGTGTGCTGTTTGCAGAAGTGATGTGATAAAAGATCTGTGTCTGCTTAGCAGAAAGATGGAGCATCTTTCAGCAAACCTGACAGAGCGTGGAGGGGAAATTCTTTCAGTGTGAGGAGCTGGGGAGCACAGGTGAGGTTATGCACCTGTGCAGCAGAGAGAGAAAACAAGCATTTGCTCTCCCAGGAGCCTTCTGGGAGCAGGCCTGAGCAGCCCACAGCAATCCTTTTGGAAATTCAGTGCCTTCCCCATTTGTGAAAATTTGACCCAGTGCCTGTGGCTCTCAGCTGTGCATGAAAACAGAGATGGAAGCCTGGGCTCCCAGGGGCAAGGTCCAGCATCCACACACAGGGAAATCCTGAGGCTCGTGTTGCTCCTCAGGTCAAGCTGATGATCAGCACTGGCCGTGAAAAGAGTCAGGCTTAAGGCAATAAAAGTTTAGGGAATTCCCAGAAGCCTTCAGCACAAACACAAGAAATACCCCTTCAGTAAGAGCAAGCCAACAGCATCTCACAGAAGGTGGCTCAGTTCATCCCTGATGGACTTCTCCTGGTGGGCTTGAGAGAGGACAGGAGTCAACTGCTGGGGACTCCATGGGACAGGTTTCTTTTTACTCCAGCACTTAGGCTTTGTAACACTTCCTAGAGCTGCCTTGAACCACCCATGGTGTCTATAGTTTAACTGCCTAAAGTTTGTGGTCTCAGTTTGCCAGGGCTTGAAATCTCTTCCTTCCCTGCCTTCCTGCGTCTGCTGCTTTCTAATGCCACTGAGGATTGATGGCACCAGACAGGGGATGCAACTGCAGCCCAAGACTCCAGAAATGCAGGTGCATGATAGGCTTTTTCTCCAGGTTGCAATTACTAACATGAGTTTTACCTCTGTAGGAGAGCCTTGTTGCTGTTAAGAGTGGAAATGCTTTCTCTGGAGTGCCCAGTTGTTACAGAATGATGAGATTTCACTGATAGGGAAGAAAATAAATGAGGAGAGTGTTTTTCTGTCTTCCCACAGCATTACAGTGAAAGGCAAGAAACAGAGGGAAAACAATTTTTGTTAAATGCAGAACTTTGGATTTATTTTCTGCTAGGCTCCAGCTAAGGTGAAACCTCCTTATATATCCAGTACTTTCTGAATGCAGAATAATAATAAAATACCCTGCATTCACCAGAAACCTTGCCATACTTGAGTGAAAAGAGTGGGAGCAGTAGCTGAGTCCTCAGATGTTATATTCTTGCCACTGGACAGCACTGCTTTCCTGCTGGAAATGCAGTGGAAAATGCAGGTATTATCTGCATAACAGGAGCTGTGAGCACAACAGAGCTCTGCTGTTTTGCAACAGTTTGCTGTCAGAGCCGTGGGCTGGAGTCAGTGTTTATCACTAAGTTACTTCTCAGGAACTGGGCCAGATCAATACTGTATTCTTTCAGCCCTCTCTAAACCCAGCAGGGAAGGCAATCACAGTGGTGCAGAACTCTGCACCTTCTGGAGCAGATCAATACCCTGACAGTGCTAAGCTTTGTTCCCTCACCAGCTTTAAGATGTTCTACATGATTGCTTAACGGTTTGTTTTCTCTTCTCCCTATATGACAACACTGCTCCCTTCCTGATCTTTCCTAATAACATCACTGTAATTGCCTTGACATGAAATAGCAGCACAAACACAGATGCTTTGCTTTGAGGTGTTTTATCTCTTTATGAACGTCCGTAGTGGTTGAGGGTGTTGATTTCACTTTAATATGAAATCAGAGCTTTTTTTGGTATGTCTTGTCTTATCTACATTGTTTTACTAAACTTGATTTTACTAGGCTGATTTTGGCTGTGAGGATTGCACTCAGAGGTTGCATTGCACAGTGTTGTAGATATAATATTATGTACTGAGGAAAAAATATTAGCTTAAACCTTCTGTTGCTCAAGTCTGTTTTATTCCAACTCCATTCAACCATATCTTGTTCATCTCAGAAATATTGTGGTGCAGTTACCTTTCAGCTTGTGCTAGAGTCAGCTTCCATCTTGTCCAAGCTGGATCTAGAACTCCTGCCCCACATTTCTCTTTCTTGATTTCATCTGAAGCTGCAGAACCTGTAGTTGTTCTTCAAAACTACATCTATTTTTTTCTTTTTGGAGAAATGATTGCATTGTTATATAGTGTTAGATAATATTAAAATCAGTATTAGCCATTGCAAATGAGCAGTTTTTTCTTCTAGAGCTGGGAAGGGGCTTCAATTATAGAAAATTCCCATTCTTGAAAGTGTTCAAGTCCTGGTTGGATGGGGCTTGGATCACCATGGTCTAGAGGAAGGTGCTCCTGCCCATGGTACAGGGGGTGGGAACTGGATGATTTCTTGAGGTCCTTTCCAGCCCAAACCATCCTCTGATTGTATAGTACAGCATTAAGAAACTTTCCCTGCTGATGCAGGGAAAATGGAGGGTTGTCCTGAAGGATGTTCCACGTTGCACTTGCCTCAAAAGCTCTTTAGTGGTTCTCTGCTGCCAAAGATGGGGCCGTTCCCTGTGCTGAAAATATCAAAGAAAGGGCGATTCAGAGAAGTCCTTGCTGTTGAATTTGGACAAGTGTCAGTCCAGTGGGAGTTATTTATCAAGGATCTGTGTCTTCAGAGCTGTTTCACTGAAGCACTGGGAATTATCCCTCAATGCCAGTGGAAATGGAAGAGGGATTTTGAACCAGGAGACAGCGTGCTTCTCACGCCAGAGCTCGCTGTGCTTTGGAGAGTGTCAGACAGGATGATCACACTGCTCCCTCCTCCACTTCTTATCTGTAAGTTTGTAGTTCTTGTTGGACAGACACACAAAGGGAATTCTCCCCGAGACTTTGAACTGAATTACCACTTCATCACATGAAAACCTCCCGTCCTTAAGAGCGGGCCCACGGGAATGTTGCTGTTTTGCTTTGATAGTTGACTTCCGCTCCATTTCCCAGGTAAAGCATTAATCCCTCACAGCCCTCTCCTCATTTTGAAGGTCTTTAGCCACAGTTCTCTGTTAGGCTTTGAAAAGCATGTTGTAAGGAGTACAAATGAGAGATATGCTGCCTTCAAAACAGCTGCTGCCCACTTCTGCATATGTGTAAAGTAGCATAAGATATGCAATTTGTAGGTACTATGATTACTGGCTTAAGGAGAAGATACAGCATTTCTCAACATTTTTGAGACATTAATGCAATTCAGCCAGGCCATTTTCTGTAATGTCTGGTTCCCTGTATCTGATGTATATTTTTTTCATCTCAGACATAAAGGTAAATCCTTTTCATTTACATAAGCAGGCTCTATAAACCAGATTACCCGAATTAATCATAGATATTTAAGCATATTACATTGCTCTGTACCACAAGCTAGCATTCCTAGAAGGTGGATCAGAGATAAGGGTCCCATAAATTACTGACCAAATCCTTTAGTCCATCAGGCTTTATTTCCACTAAAATCAGTTTTGCTTGAGTAAGACCTTCTGGATTTGGCCCTGATACGCTTTTATATTCATAGACCCTTCAGATACAAAGAAAGCTCCATGAAGCAGTTGTATAATTTTTTTTTCCTGTTCTTAAATTTACTGTTTCAACTAAAAATATAAAAATAAGCTGTTTTTTAGTAATGGTGCTTTTAATAATAAACAGCCATATCTCTGTCCTGCTAGGCTTTTATAAACCTTTTAGTTTTTATTTAACGTCTCCATTATGATATTTCCAGTAAATCGTGAAATGCAAAAAGCTGTCTATTTTACCCTGGGTAAAATAAAGATCTGTGTACAGTTATTCTTGAATATTTTGCCTCTCTGCTTCCTAGAAGGCTCCAAGTTTCATCTGTCACTTGGAGGCCAGTTGGGCTACTGGCAGCCAGCATGCTGTTACATCTGAAAGTATAGGGAATATTCGCCACGCACGGCTCTTTTACCCTAATCAGACACTGCAGATGCATCTTGTCAAGAGAATGCACCTCATGCTCAGAAATCAAAGGAAAGTGACTTCAAGGAGGACACAGCAGCACAGCAGCAGCTGACCCCACAGCAGACCCCACAGGCAGGTCTGTCAGCAGCAGCGAGGAGGAGGAGGGCAGGGAGGATGAGCTGACACCCCGTGACACTGCTGCAGAGACTGCTCCTGCAGCTGGGCATCTGGGGCCTTCAGCTGCCAAGGTCAGGGGGCCAGCAGCTCCCAGGCCGGGCTGGTGGCAGCAGTGTGTGTCCCCAGCCTCACCCAGCCAGGGCTCAGGGCTCGCAGGGACCCTGCCAGGGGCTGGGGACACACACGAGGGGCACACATTCAGGCCAGGAGTGAGAGCAGTGCAGGGTTTTCCTCACCAACTTCCCATAAATAACATTTCCCCCCCTTTCTCATTATTTGTTTGTTTTCCTACCTCAGTCTCGTCCAGTCAAAAATGTTTCCAGCAGAGAATTTTTCTCTACTTCTACTGCACAGACATATGGACATACTTTAAAAAAAAATCATTGTTTTCATTTCAAGCTCCCTTTTAAAAAGGATTTGGCACTACCTGACACAGTCCTTACTCTGGGAGACTGCTAATGATTTCAGCAGGGCTTTTTGTGAGAACTGCTGGCTTTCATCATATATTGTGATTGCAGTGGAGGTACAGCAGCATCTATATTTCAACAAATCAGAACTCTGCAGTTCAGAAGAGGTTAATAGAACAAGTAGCATTAAAGTATGTTTAAAAGAAGGATATGGAAAAAAATTCTTTTTCATAATGTATTTTTTTATATTGTGGCTTCCTTTCCTTTGTCAGAAAAGCTTCAAAAGTCTAAGCTAGAGACTCTGGTCTCTTTCGAAGCCTTGCAACCCTTACTTCCCTTTGGGCTAGAAGCAGGTTTTGCCAAATTGTGCCTGCTGAACCAGAGTCCTCTACAGAGAAGGGAAGCCCAATTCTTTTTTTTCTTTCTTTCTTTTTTTTTTTTTTTTGGTGATTGACGGCTTACAAGAACAAATAAATCTCACTTCTGCTTCTTCTTCATATCTTATTAAATATGCTGCCTTCCACAGTTTGCTTAAGATTGACATAGGACTGGAGAAAGAGGTCTTGTGCTGCCCTATTGTTTTTTTGCAGTCCAAGATTCCCCCATTTATCTGTTCCCTTCCATTTTGTCCATATCTTCCTTTATCTTCATTGCCTAATAGGAGCTGTGATTCTCAGGTGGCTCTATCCAGTGCTGTGGGATGCAGTGCAAGAGCAGTGTCACAAAACCACATTTCATCTTCTTTATCTCTTAATTATACACATCCATTTCATCTCTTAATTATGCTCTACTCAATGATGAAATCAGGACTGGCAGGTTGGTTGTAGCTGGCCAGTTTTGCTTCCCTTTTAATGGGGTCTCCTTCAGTGCTGTGGTTGACCAGGTAATTGAGAGGAACACTGACCTTCTACCACAGAAGCACAGAAAAATTCCTATAAAATCTGATCTTTCTGGAAAAGGCTGTGTTGGAAACCAGGATGGGGATGGTACAATTAGTCCAACCTGTTTCCAGTTGTCACCATTTCTAGTGGCTGTCCTGAACCAAACAGGGAACAGACTGGATGCCCCACTTCAGGGTAAGCACAGATTTTAGGACCCCGTGTCTCTTTGTTGCAGAATGTCCAACAAAAATCAGGACATGAATGTGCCAACCTCTGGGATTTCTGTGATTTGTAGTTCATCTATCATTTTCAGACTCTTCTAACAGTAGATGCCCTTCAAAATTTAAGACTTTTTTTTTCTTTGGTTCTGGTCTACAGGGTCTGCTCACTTTTGTCTTTGGCATTAGAGAGTAATAATGAATACTGAGAATAATAGTGAAGAGACACATGTTAATCTGCCAGGGAAACTCAGCAGTTTCTGAGTTGATCTGGCAACAGAATTACTTTGTACCAAAGGTGTCCACAAATGCTGAGGCAGATACTTTTGTCATCATTTCAATTTGGGATCTTGGGCTTTGGTTCTAATCCAGTTTTCCAGCGTGGCTCAGAAATGTGCCCAACAATTGTCATGCTGAGCAAGGGCTCCAAAAACAAAGAAACCCGAACAAGCCTGCTTTGTTTTGGGAAGCTCTTGGAAGTCAGAATGTCTTAATTAGTGCCTCCTTTCTCATGGCTGCTTCAGCTCTTTAAAGGTAAAGAAATGCAAGTCACGAGAAATGGGTTTCAGGAGATAAATATGGAAATTGAGAGGGAGGAGGGAGTGCTTATGTCTGTCCTGCACAGGTAAATGGAGTAAAAGCAAAACCCAAAAATGAAGGTCCTGTTTTCAAAGCCCAGCACTTTGGTTCTCTGCCTCTTCAGCTGACAGAACGAAGGATGGGATAGTTCAGAAGCTGATAAATTAGTTTGGATAGCACAGTGTTGTAGTTTGTGTCAATTAGAGACTTTGAACCTAAAAACAAGTGATGCAATATTTCCTCCCTCTGTTCTGTCCTTTATTATTCTCAGTCCCACCACTGAGAGACATAGGCAGTTTTTCTGACTGTTATTTCAAGTTCTTTTCTCTCTGCCCAGTGTTATATTCTAGCATCACTGGAGACTTCAGGATAGTTCTGATGGACTAAGCTAACTTGCAGTGTATAGGCAGGAAAAAGCAGAACCACTTTTAGTGATGAAGATAATTTTTATGAAGACCACCAATTAAAAAAAAAAATAGTAGAGAGAAAATTGGCAGAATGTGGTCTTGACTGTGTGTGTTTCTCCTAATATCCATTGGCAAAAGTAGAACACTGACCTGTGGGGTGTTTCTAATGAAGGGAGAGGAGGACAGGGTAACGATACCTGAAATTTTGTGTCTATGTGCAGTCTTACCATCAAGATGAAAGTTCAGTAACTCACAGTTCACAAAGGCCTTCTGTATTCTGAATTTTACCAACTGCGTTCTTAATTTATTAGTGGTATCAAGAAATTCTGGTGGGTCGGATTTTCTATGAATTTAATCAGTACCAGGATTTTCCTGTAAGTGATGCAGAGTGCTGTCCAAAACCAGGGTGGTTACCTGATGAGTGATCTTCTGCTGGGACTCTGCAGTCAGGTGGGAACATAAAGCTACCTTGACAGTAGCAATGGTCACTGCAAAATGAAATCTGTAGCAGTAGCTAAACTGCAGCCATTAGATGCTATCACTGGGATTTGAAATTAAATTAAGCAGCTGGAATGCCTCCTATCCTGCTAACATCATCAACCATATCAAAGATAATCACTGCTTCTATTACTGCCAGCACAGGATGCGGCTGGAAGTAAAACTGCCGATTATCAGATCTCAGTTTAGCCAATTTTGACTTCCAGTTCAGAGATTTGAGTTGTCAAAAGGGACATTTAAAAAGAGATCAGTGCCTTTGAAGTAATAACACACAGGAGCCTGGGGGGCAGAGTCACAAAACTTCTGTACACTGGGTGGACTAAAACCACAGAAAATGCTTCCTGTTTTATAGGGGTGCAGGGAGAATATTAAAACTGCATAAGCTGTTCAGACTAGGATGTAGACAGTCTGATGGTGTCAAGAAAAAGCCTTATTATCTCCTCTGCTTTAGTGCTGTGGTAATGTTTTTTCCAGGAATATGAGGATTCAGGGAAAGGAGAAGTTCCGATTACTAATTATCTTCATATTCACATTGCTGGACTCTACATTTAGGGCTCTGCTCTGATCTCTGATGTGTGGTTGTGAATTACCACAAGCTTTGAAATAAAAAGACCCAAACACACCCTGCTGCTCTTGTGGTTGAGACTCTCTGTGAAATATGCACTTAAATACCTGGAGCTGGAGTAGCAATGGGGGAAAGTCACTCATCCCCAGTTCACTGAGGCTCTGTAGCACAATCTCCACAGGACTTGGAACATTCCAGCCTTAGGACTTACAGGGTACACAAAACCTCCACACTTTTACACCAAGGAATAGTCCTGGAAGTGGAGATCTTATGGAGAAAGACTGAAGAAAACTGAACAGGGCAGGGCATAAAGTCTTAACATTTCTTGTATGTAGTTTTGCTTCTCCGCTGACCCTCACAGTTGGAGTAGGATTCCACAACTTTTAACAGCTTTTTCAGGTTTGAGGGGTACATCAGATTTAGAAGAAAGATAACCCAAAGTGCAACGAAATGTTAGGTATTTAAGATGAACTCAGTTAAGCATCACAAAAGTTTATTTTCTGTTGGTGTTAATTTGTAATCACAACGGTTTGCTTGGATCTTGATGAAAATTTCTCTTTCAGAAGGAAAAAGTAATGTAACTCTGTTTAAAAACATTGTTTTGATCTGGTCATGTGCAATCCTTTAAGGGAACAGTTGGTGGAGACTGCAGGAGAAAACAGTCTAGTCCTTTCATCTGTAGCTGACTGTCACATCTTACCAGGAAAAGCCTCTTAGCTTTATCAATTTTAATCCCCCAAAAGGAATTTTTGTTTGACAAAAAAAACCCAAAACAATTGCTTCTTTGTTTTCAGTTCATGGGCACTCTGAGGTTGGCCCAGTGTAGGATCTGGTGTGAAACCTCCCAAGGTTTCCAGGCTGTGTCAGGCTGGTCAGTGAGGGACCTGCTGGACAGGAAGGCTCAGACTGCAACAAAGCCAGGAGAGACCTTGGAAAAGAAGGGTTTAGTTCATCAGTGGCCTTCTCAGTAGCTTAGAAGGTCAACTCTTCTCTAAACTGTGTCAGCATCCTTGGAGAGCTGGTTAAAGAAAATAGTATCATGTGCCTTTTACAGACAGAGGAGAACAGATCCAGTGCCCTCTGAAGCTAATTCAGTTTCCAGGTGATATGAGCTGACACTGCCTCATGCCAATCCTGAGGCTGTGCATATATTCTGTGCTAAAACCCACATGGAAGGAGTGATTGAGTTGTCTTAGAGTGCAATCCCCTTAAACGCAAAGCCCAGCTGAGCAGGCTTTGTGTTTGGTAACTTAAAGGGCTCAGAGAGAGCAGAGCCCTTGCCCACTTACAGCTAATAGTTTTTCATTTTTAGTAATGACCTTAAACGTTGCTGTTTTCACCACCCCAAATAGCTTTACACTTAGCAGCCAGTCTCAGGGCCCATGCCATGACTGCTGTGAGGAATAAATGCAAAAGAGCTGTAAGCAAGAGGAAAAATTTCTTTTCCCAGGTGCCCCATAATAGTTTTCCCCCATGTTCACCCCATTCTAAGTGGGTATTTTGTCTGCCTAAGGGCACCAGGGTTGTATCCCAGGCAATACTGGTCTGATATTTTTCCACTCTCTGTTTTTGTGGGCAGCTGAACCCCAGCAGAGATGTTTGGCTACGTCACAGCCACCCCCTTGCATGGTGGCTTTCTCAAGAAAGAAGCCAAATTTCCAGTTTGATTGTCTAATTTGTTTTTTAATAATTGAGACAGATTGCTTTTTGCCTTTGAGAATGGGTCCTTGTGTGCAGTCAGGTGAGCTGTTTGCTATCAATGTCTGCTCTAGTATCAGATAAGTAGAAAACCCCCTCAACCTGACAATTCACTTGAGAATAATCTGATCTGGTTTGCTTTGCTGTTTCCTCTTGAAGTGGACAATGGCTTTTCCCCTGTTAAAAAGTTGACACAATGAGACAAGTGTGTGATTATTGTATCCCTTTATGTCATTTGAGTAACTTGAGATAGCCTGGTGTAATGTGAGTAATCTGTGTTCACCACCCCTTGAATCTATCTGGAGTTGATTGGCATATCTGTGCATTTTAACTTGTCTGGGAGGCTCTTATCTCCTTGCTGCACAGCATCAGTTGCAAATTTTAAACCTTTCCGTTCAACTTTATGTTTAAGTGTGTTACTCTTCCCCTTTCCTCTTAGGGTCTTAGCAGGGAGCTGGTTTTGCTTTGTTTGGTTGCTGGGTTTGTTTGAAGTAAACGCAGAGACTCCTTTAAAACAAATGAATCAGGGGAAGGCAGGTAATGCAGCTGACAGACAGGTGATCCTGATAACACTGCCTGGTGCCTGATAGACTGCCCCTGCACATCTGAGCCATTCACACCATTTTAGGCACTTAACACTGCTTCTCCACTACTGAGCAAATCATTACTTTCCATCCTGACCCATTAAAGTTAAGGCCTCCCTGTGCCTTTCGGGGACAGCCTGTGGTTACAGGGTGATGCTGAGCAGAGCCACCCCCTGAGAAGTGCTGCAGGTGCTGTCCCTCAGTGCCTCCAAGCGTGCATGGGAGCAGGACTGCAGTGCCAGCCCCAGGCAGTTGCCAAAGCAACCTATTTTTTCTTCCTCTTCTTCATTATTTTTATTTTTAACCTGTGCTTTCCTTTGAAAAGACACAGATTAAAAATGAATCTTGAGAATCACCTTTCCTTTAGTGGTGTTGCACTGTAAATGTCACTTCCTTTATTTTGAGTGAAGGTGACAGAAAAGTGTGGTCTTAAGGAACAAATGTCATGCTCCAGGGGAAGAAGAGAGGCAATGAGATATGTTCTAAAGGAAGGTAAGATGCCACTTTGATACTAAATTTGTCCCATTTATGTAAGCTCAGTTTGAGACTTCACCAGCTGCCTTGGTTTCCCCTGACAGATGCAGAATCCTGTTCAGGAATGTGCAGTGATTTTGAGGGCTTAAACATACAGAACCCCCCAGCTAAATCAGAATCATAGAAAGGTTTGGATTGGAAGGAGCCTTAAAGATCATCTTGGTCCAATGCCTCTGCCATGGGCAGGGACACCTTCCATTATCCCAGGTTGTTCCAAGCCCCATCCAACCTGGCCTTGGACATTTCCAGGGATCCAGGGAGAGCTTCTGACTCTCCTCAGTGACGGGAGTATCTTCTATCTCATCTAGGTGGCTGCTCTGGCATTTTTCTCACTGTTGTGCTATTTCATGGAAGTCTTCTCCCTTTTTGGAGCAGTGCAGGCAGATTCTTTGTCCTTTTGCTCTCTCAGCTGAGTGAGCACCAGACTATCCAGGTAGCGCCCACCGGGACTGCCTTCCAGTCTCCTGCTCCTCTGCCTCATGACCCTTGAAGGATGTGGGTTACACCTGGGATTGGTGGGGCATTTAGGGTCAGCTCCCCTAAAACAACTGCCTTCCACATCCCTCCAGTAGGCATCTCTTTCTTAAAAATGTTTAATAAAATGTAAGATGCTGTGTTGGGTGAGTGACTGCAGCCCTTGCTAGTTCAATGTGGCTGTGTAACAATTTCAGGTTGCACTGCTCAGGTTAGGATGAAAAGTTAAAAAACCCTCCCCTGTAGAAGAGGAAAGCATTCCTTCTCTATATATTTGAACTCCTGAGGGTTGCTCTGACTCTCTATTCTTTTCCATTATACACAATGGGATCATAAGCTTTACAAATGAGAAATAAACAGAGAATACTGTGATTAAAAATGTACAATACATAGTATAACCTTGCACAACAAAATTAGTACTTTGCTAATTTAGTCCCAAAGCATATTGATTAAATGCATTTTACCACTTCAGTGTACACTGGAAAATCCAATTAATATAAAAAAAAGAAAATGAAAACATTCAAGTCACTGAACTCTGGATCATAAATGTTAATCCATCCTGCAGTATCTTTTGAATAGAACACACACTAATTTTCTCTCATTGTTACAGAACAGATTTCACATAAAATAATGCTGTAATTGTTTGGGAAAAAAAAAGTATTTGCCATTTGGTGTTTCCATTTGCTCCTCCTTGATTGAATTCATTAAGAAAGGATTTTTTTTTCCTATCCATAACATCTTTCAGCAAAGTCTCCTTAGTTGAGAACTTTTAGTACAAAAAATGTCTGCACATTTAGTGTAGTAGAAAAAGAAGCTTCACACAATATTCTACCATAGGTATAGAATTTAACCAAATGTAGGAATTTTTTTGAACTATGTGCATGCTAGAGATGATGGTGAAAGAAATGAGTCTTTCACAGCAGCTGGTTGCCAAGAACTCAGCTTCTCTTAGGTGACTGGGAAGAACAAACTTCTGGCCAAAGGCTTTGTGCCAGCATTACCTACAGACACTGGAAATAATGGAGTTTTTAATTAGGTACCTGAACTGGGGCAGAATGTCAATAATCCAAGGTCTATGTGTGCTGCTAGAGCCAGCATAGAAATTCCTATGTCCTCAGAGACTTGATATAAATGTAAATATAAAATTGATATAAATTCCTGCTGGAAATTATAAGGTTTGAATTCAAATAATTTACTATAGATGAAGCAATTTTACAGAAAATTCTGGCTTTTTCACCAAGGCTTGGTACAAATTGAAAGCTTGGTCTCAGGAATGTCTAGTAAAGACAGAAGCCAATGGTGCTGTTGCATCCACGACGGGGAATCTTTCCAGCAAAGTGATGCTACCAAGGGGATGCAGCATCTGAGTGGAATGATGAGAAATCTACCATTTCCAGCACTCTTGAACTCTTGCAATCAGTGATACTGTGGAAGGTTTTAGCTGTGTCTGGTGGTGTTGGGATCGTATTTAGGGAAACGTTTCTGCAGACAGCGCTTTTATTGCTTTAGCAGCACAGAATTCCTGAGGTACCCATGGGAATATGTTGGTGTCCAAGGGAATCTGGGTGAGGGGCCATCCCTTCTGGAGCCTTCTCTGCTGGGAAACACCTGCAGATGTCTTCATCAGTCTGGTGTCCCAGTGACTCCCCCAAAGGCTGTGCTGTGTTGGGTATTGGCTGTTCCACAGGGAATCCATGGAAAAGCCCATGTGCTCTTCACCCTGCTGCTTGTGGGTGGTCTCAGAAGGTATTTTCCTCACCCTCCCCCCTTTCTTTTCTTGTGGAAAGAAGAGTAACTGATGTACTATAAAAAATAAAACGTTGCTCTCAAATGAGCATTAATTCTGGTGCTTTTATGAATACTTTTCATCCTCAGACAGGGCAGCATTTACAAAGATAGCCCAGTGAAAGTCGTGTGAATATTATCCCATCATAACTTGTTTTTATGTAAGTATGCTCAGAGAAATACTACTATATGATATATTTGGATATATCTAAGGTTTTTTTCACTAGGTTGATATTTATATTTTTACGTGGCCAAGCTTTACTACCATTGCAATGGTATTTTGTGCACCAAAAAGCCCATTTGATTGCCAGTGCTTTAAAACATAGTAAGAGTGTGAGGAACCAGGCATTTCAGACTATCCCTTTGCAGTTTTAAGCATTTAACATGCATATTAGAATATGATATATCTGTACATTTCACCCTATCACTGTACACACTTGAGTGTAAAGAAAAAGCCTTCATATCACAATAATTTATTCTATGGAGTGTGATCATGATATTTTATGTTTTCTATATTTGGTTGTAGTTGTGGCTAGGAAATACTCTTTCCCAGAATGATTCTATTCCCAGCACAAATCAAGTGAGCTAAAGACAGACTTTTCAGACTTTCCTTGGTTTATTTCCTATGCTTTTTACGAAGATCTGATTTTGGTGTCCTGTACATTACAAGGAAAAGTCTAGAAATTTAATGCATATGAAGAGATAGAAACTGGAATGATGGTGCAGAAAGAAAAGAGGAATAATCAAATTCTGTCAGTTCTGGGTAGGTGAGTTGTGATGATCCTACAAATCTTAACTTCTGTATTTCTTGATTTTTGGGAAAAAATGAACTCTTTGTTGGATAGGAAGGATTCAGTTAATTTCTTTCCTTTCAGTTTAGTCTTGTTCTGCACTTTGCAGCGCTGCTCCATAGGATTCTGCTAAAAGTCAGATAAATAAACTGATATTCCCTCAGCCTCATCAATGAGTTGGAAACAGGTTGTATTATGGTCTCATCCTAACATAATATATTGCACTTTTGAATCAGAAGGATAAATCCTCAGCAGTAAAAATTTTACCTCATTCAATGTGCCTTTACACAGAGATATTTAATAAAGATCAGTCTTATAGAATTTCTGGTCCCATCTGTTACAAGTGTGTAATTTTTTAATACTTTGCTTGTATTTAAGAAAAATTAACCTCATAATATTTTTTTATCTTGTTTTAAGAGAAATGTGCATGTCAAAGATGTGATATTAATTCCCTAGAAGATATTCATAAACACACTAACACTTTGGATGTTAAATAGTGATAAAAAAAATTGAGATGATAATTAATCCATTCTATATTTATGGGCTTGATTAGCTGTCATACAAAAAACGGTTGGTGAGGCCAAATCAGGTTATTCCAGCTTTCTTTCTTCCATCAGCATGTGCCCAAAGAGAGTTATTAGCTCATTTTGGTTGTTCATTGGCAGTCCCAGTGCGGTTCTGGAAGTGTCTGCCAGCAAATGTCCTTAATATACATGGTTGGAAGGGGGAAAAGAAGCACCAAATCCGTAAATTTGCCACATCCTGCTGAACTGAAAATGTCTTCATGTGCCACTGCTGAGATTATATATTTTTTAAAATTTGATGTTTGTACGTTATCATATTCTCTTTTGCCACCAGCACTCAGATATCACCTACACAGGCAGGAAATTCATATTTATATATTAATTTCTGCAGTTTTAATTTTTTTCCTGAGGTATTCAGAGTTAATTTAATACTTCAGGTTAATTCTTTTTTCTCTCAAATTTTAGGCATAGGGTATTGGATATTTTATATTTTGAAGTGCTTGTCTTTTGGAATATGTATGTGTACATGCTTGACGTGCATCTGCTAGGACGTTTCAACATTATGTTTGCAAAACTAATCTGTCAGAACTAAAAGGCAAAGGGGTGATGGAGATTTCATTTTTTTTTTTTAAAGAAAGGGAAGAAAAAATTCTGTCAATTCTTTTTCCTTGCAAGAAATGCCCTGCATGACAAAATAATGGCAATTAATGACATGCTTTTTTTAGTTACTCCTTGCTTGTGGAGACTTATTGTACCTTGTTAAATACCTGTTGTTTAGCAGCCCAGAGTTGTCCGTATTTTGCAGAAGCATGAAGGATTATTAACCATACAGTTGTATTATGGAGTTTAACGAACAAATGTTTTTCAAGTCTAATTTATTCCTAACGAGAGTAGTGTCAATTCATTTTGAGCTTTGCCTGGGAGGTGAGACCTCCAAAATTGTCCCAAAGGTGATAGCATACTTTTATTTTAGTGCAATGACTTTTTAGCATGTTGCATCATTGCATATATTTATTCATCATCCTTACACCATCCCCGAGAAGCGAGATTAAGGCACAGGGATCAATCCAGCCCACCTCTTAGGAGCTCTGCTAGTGTTTAACCACAACCCTGCACATCATCTCGGGACAAGAAGTGGAGAAAACAACAACCATTTGAAACCCTGTTAGAGATTAAGGATGGCGGAAATTAATTGCGTGATTAAATATTAGTCAGCTTTCCTATGGCAACAAAAAGCGGCATGGGATTTTTTTTTTTTTTTCTAATTCCTAGAAATACTTAGTACTTGTTTCTTAGCTTATCAACAGCATGTTGTGTCTGTGTCAGGCAGAAACATTAGCTTGTGAATTAGCCCTGAGGCACTGTCCTATATACCGCTATGGAAGCGCCTGGTGTGGGATCCACTGACTCAGAGGAAGAGTGCCTCCTGCTGATTCTGTCTTCAATCCAAACACTGACCTTGCTCCCCTGACGGGATTTGACAGGTTTACAACCCACGGGTGTGGCTGTCATAGCATCATTTTCCCCCCCTTTTAGCTTCTTCTCTAATAAACTTGTTAAACGTTTTGCTTTAATAGAGAAACTTATGCAATGGGTGTCTCGCTGTCTTTGACAACTCATTCAATGTCAACCATCAACAATTTTCCTTTAATGGACACGTAACATCCCTGGTGTGATGATTTTTTTTTTTTTAAACTTTTGGTGTCAGATTGATAAGCCTGTGAAATAGAATAGCTACACATAATGCCGCTTTATCCTCACAATTGACAGTGAGGCAGTGAAGCAGAACCTCAAGAAAAGCGACCCAGTTCTGCATGTGTAACCACACAAGAACCCAGACTGGTCCCCAGTCCCAACTAACGTCACAGCTTCGTGACATCTGAGCAAATAATAGGGAGAGAGTGTGAGTTTGTGAAAGTAATTATATAAAGCTGCAGGCAGGGGACAAAAAGAAGTGAGGTGGGGGGAGAAAGCGAGCGGTTTCAGCACTTTGACAATGTCCACAGCTGTGATGTCATAGGCACAAAGATGATAATAAAATTTGGCCAATGTGGTGTCAACTACACCTTGCTCCTTTTGTCTTTTCCCTCGTATAATTTTGTATCCATGTGTGAATCGGCTCATTAGTGGAGGAGAGTGAAAATTGAGGTCAGGATATTTAAACCTGACCTGTGCAAAGGCCATGCAATGCCTAAGCCCACCGGGGGTTTCACTTCGGAGCCCTGGACCACCCTTGAAGGTGACACCAATTCAAGCCTCATTTTATAAAGGCCTTATTAATTATTGTCTTTATAAGAAGGAGAAGCCATATAAAGAAATGTGTCATTCTTAGAGTAGGAGTAGGCAGGAAAAAAAAAAGAGAGAGAGAGAGAAAGAGAGAAAGAAACAGAAGATCAAAAGAGAGCTTTTTTTTCCCTTTTGCTTTTCATGCCTCAGAACCTCAAAGGAGGTCGGGGAACAATCAGGCTTAGGGGTCTCGTGTGCTTTCTGGCAATTAGACTCAGCTGATGGGCTGAAAGGGATTGAATGGCAGGGTTCAAGGCCCTTCTCCAGAGCTTCAGACAACAGGCTTTTCCAAAGCAGCAGAGCAGCAGACACCACTGAAATAATTTCAAATGGAGACTTACAGCCAGGGATTCATTAATTCACCGGCCTAAACAATTACTGGAACATATAATGTCTCTATATACACTTTGATAAAGACTGTCATCCTAGACCTTCATTTTCCCCATTTTTATTAGAGATTTTTAATGTCAGGTTTGAAAAGAACCCTTTATTTCTTCAATTATCAAATTAAACCTTTTATTTTTTTCAGGGTGGGGGGGGGGGGGATATAAATTCCAGAATTTTTGTTTTATGGCTGCAATTGATTTGAATTACAAGAGGAGACTGAGAAAGTTTTGTAAAGCATCCTTAAACACTCAGTCATAAATAGGATGGGAGCCTCAGTAGCAAGAGATCCCATCCTCCTCCTTCCTCTCTTTAAAGAGGGTGGTCTGGGACAAATAGATTTAAATGAGCTTGATGTGAGAGAATTAGCTAATAGGGGACATGCAGCAGAGCACTCTATACAGGCTGCATTTGCTGCTGGAATGGTTTGAACTGAGAAAACTGAATTAATGCACTTTTAGTACAGTGGAAAAGTTTTTAAAATAAGAGAACAACATATTATTTTTTTTCTAGTGTAAAATTAGATGCATTCAGGGGTGAAAGGATGTAGTGCAGACCTGTTGTTCACTTATAAAATGTACCCAAGTACTCCTATTAATATTAGAGGTAGGTAGGGATAGGTGCCTCTAGTGCACTTTGGGAAGGGATCAGGTGTGTTTGGTAGAGGAAACGTGGACCTAGAAAAAAACCTGTCTATGCTGAGGCAGAAATAAAGTCTAATTTGGCACAGTCAAAAGTGAGGTTTGAATGGAAAATTGGATTTGTGACTAAATTAAGTTTTATGTCTCTCTGTTCATCACACATTTGGTGGGGGTTTTTGTTTGTTTGTTTTTGCTGGGGGAGAGGCTGCAAAAGTCAGCATGTTTTAACAGAGAAATACTTCAACTGAAAATGTTCTGATTGGAAAGTGCCATCATCATGGCCCTTAGAAGTGCTGGTTCAGGTACCCTGCTCAGCCAGCCACCACCTCCCCTGCCCTGCAGTGTGGTGTGGGGCACAGCAGCTGGCTCAGGTCACGGGGCAACAGGGGGCTTTTCACACATGATTCTGAAAGAATTCACCCACTTGTCCACCACACTGAACGCTGTGTTGGAAGAATCCAGCATCCTCTAACCACACCACAAGGGTTTGCTTGATGTTGATGGGGTCCTTGCCTCATTCCTGGGCCAAAGCCCTGCTGGCGTTTGGACATCCCAACCATAGAATGAATATTCCCATGCAGACAGTGTTGGGAAAGAACACTGCCTATGATGTGATTCCATGGTTTAACCTCACTCAGCCACAGAACCACTTGATGACTTCCCCTCAGTGGGATGAGGGAGAGAATTAGAGAGGTAAAAGGGATAAATCTCATTGGGTTGGGTTGAGATAAAGACAATTTAATAGGTAAAGCAAAAGGTGTACGTGCAGAGAAAGCAACACAAGGAATTCATTCCCCACCTCCCAGGGCAGGCAGGTGCTCAGCCATCTCAGGAAAGCAAGGTTCCAGCACACATTACAGTGGCTTGGGAAGACAAGCTCCATCATTCCCAACATCCCTCTTCCTCCTTCTTCCCCAGCATGGCACACAAGTGTGGGGCACTGAGATACCCTCAGCATAGCCTCGTAGTAACTATAATTTAATTCATCTTGGTCCTATTTTGGAGTTTAAGAGACAAGCTAAATCAAAGCAGATAGACCCAAATGATGCACCTGGGAATTGGTGTAATTCCTGAAACTGTGGTGCCCATAGAGGGTATCCATCAACCAAGATAATGATGATGGGGATCACTTGGATATTTACTACACACCTAATACACCTGGGAATGCTGGCTTAAGTGGGCTATTTTGGATTCCTTGGAAGGGGAGCAGGAGGGATAGAGAAAGGTGGGATGGGTTAAAGTGAGCCACTGTGAGTTATTGTGAGTAAGAGCCCTTTCCATTACAACAAATGAGCACTGTAATGAGATTCATTGAGGCAAGTTGTAGCTCTATTGTACTCCAGGCTTACTTAATAGATGAAGCTAACAAGACTAGAGATTAGAGTTGTCTGTTCTGTATGTCTGTATAGAATCCTGGCCAAAGAATTTCTTTCCACTGCACACCTTTGTGCTCGACTTTTGGTTTTAGTTGTCTAGTTATCAGATGAAAATCATTATTTTTGATATTTTGGAATAGGAGTCTTGGGTATTTATTTGGCTCATTTTTTTTTGTTTGTCACGGGTATAACAATACTGTGCATTGTTAGCTGGCATTAATCATATTTTGAGATTTTTAATTTATAATCTGTAAAACTCTTCCACCCAGGCTAAACTATAATGACAGAGTTTTTTATGTCTTTTTGTCTCTTACCTGTTGAACTTATTTTTATGACCTCTACTTACCTTCATTGTACAGCTTTTCCCTCTGATGGATATTGTTTGAAACTTCACTGTGGTCACTGTGTCCCTCTTTTCTGACATATTCATGTTCTATGTTTGCTGCAAGGCTAGAGGAAGGACTCCCATATAATTGCATTTTTGTATTTCCCTATTCTCCCTTGTGGTTGAATTCTTGCATATTGCAGATTCTTCTAGATTTAAATTGCATTTTTAATACAAAATAATGTGGGTGCTGCATCAAAACATGGGGAAGATCTCGAAGAGGGAGGTGCAAAATCCTATTTTGTTACCTCTGCTCAACCGTGTAGTCCAGTGGCCGTGGGTACCACAAATGTTATCAGCAGACACCTGTCAGGACCATTCTGTCAGTGTTTGCTTCACAGTAGGGGACATGAGTGAAATCCTCTTCCCCAAAGTGAGTCTCCCTGTGCTTTTTGAGACTATTCTTTCAACTCAACCCACCAGCCACCTTCAGCTGTAATCTGTCTCTTCCCAGCCATCCTGCCCCGTTCCCAAAGCGAGCCTCTTTGTCCTTGCTCAGTGCCCATTTACACCATTCCCAATCAATCTTCATTGCATGCTGTGGTACATCATTAACTTGTCTTCCTGCAAGGCACTTAACCCCCTCCACCCTGGAGCAGATTCATTACCTTGCCACCTTCCCTTGCCACCCACACTTGACTCGGGCTGTTACTGAGGCACACAATTCATCATCCACATGGGTGGTTCTCTGCTCCCAGCCAAATTGGCCTGACTTTATCTGGGAGATATCCCACAAGGAGATGTCCTGAGGAAAAGGCCCTGCTCAGAAAGTTTGTCTGCAGATAAAACTCAAGCTGACCCTGCTCCTCTCTCTTGTCACCCAGCAGACACAGAAGTTGTGATGCAGCCCTTCCTTCTCCATGGTCGTGGTTGCTTTTGGCATGCTCTGAACAAGGGCTGGGTTTTGTATAGGGCACATGATGCAGAATGCATCCAAATTTTGTTATTTCTCAAAATTACATGTTTTCTTATATTTTCTATATTATTATCCAGACAAATTTGTAAGACTGATGAGTGTAATGAACAGTAGTTTTATACTTGGATTGGTATCAGACCTGAAATCCAGAAAACCAATGCTTCACTCTCATCAGTGGATAAACATTAGAACTATTTTTTTTGTTTGTTTGTTTCTCTAGGGGCCTTATTTTGCTCATACTTTGCTCTTTTTATTTTTGATTTCTTCATGCTAGTTTCAAAGGAGATTGAGCAGCTGAGGTAGTTCTTTTATTGCTGAAAAGCCTCTCAATAATTCTGAGTTGATAACCCACTCTACAATTGCTGATCTGACTTTGGTAATCACGCATCACATTATGATTACCAAGAAATAACTGAAGAGTGATTATGCAAATCCTGGAGTTCTAATTGGCTAATAAGGACTTTAAGACAGAGTACAATGATTCATATGTTGTGTGTTTTTGAGGGGAAAAATCCAAAGTAATTATGTAAATCATTTGCCTGTAACAACTAGTCAGATGTGAAGCTTTGTTTGGATACGGAGGGCGCTCGGTAATGCATCAAAACTGGAGCATTCCTGTGATGCACAGAGGCAGCTCCACTTCAAATGTGCTGTATTGTGAATAGGGACTGATTTCATTCCTATTATTTCTTGCGCTATCCTTAAGGAAGCTAAAACAACCCTCCAAGCTCACATATATGCTTAAGGCGATTGTTTAGCCCAGGAGATAAATGGGAAAAGAAAAATTTCATTTTCTAGAGAAGGATTGTAAAGAGATAACATAGTCCTTCTTCTGTTTTTTTTTTTTTTTCTGTTTAAGATTCTGTGTCACAGCCAAATTTATTCACTATTAAAGGTACTCTTCATTAGTAACCTTATAATGAAAGCTTCTCTTTAGCTTTTCTCCTGCCATGCTGTTATAGGACCTCTAGGCTCTCTTTGTAAATTCTACATGTTATTCTTACTAACACTGATTTTAAAAAATAATCCTCATATGGGTTTGTAGATTTTTTTTCGAGATTTGTTGAAGAAGTCCTGCTCTGTGTTCCTCACACTGAAGACCAATTATTGGCAGTTTGGTACAATTTCTGTGCTATGTATTAGGAATTGTAAATAACTTTCACAACCTTTTATTCTGCTTAAAACAAGCATAGTTTAAGTGATATCATGGTGAATACAAAAATTTCACATCACGTTTCTCTTGGGAAGCATGCTTGGAGTAGAGGGGTGAAGAGAAGATTGTGGTTTCATGATAGCCATGAAGAGATGGTTTAACCTTAAAGAGATTTCAGCCAAGGCTCTGGTTGAGGGCACTGCTGCCCAGTCTTCATCCACTGCTTGGATGCCCATTATACATATTTAATGGAAAACCTAGCTTTAATATAGGTGTACTCTCTATCCTAGCCCTTGAAAGTAGTGTGTCTCCACTGACTTTATCGGTCCACGGTGGGTGTTGGCTTTGTTGATCTGTCAGTCCTCTGTCTGTCTGTCTCTCTGCAATGGGAGAAGCTCAGACCCACAGACAAGAGAAGAGTGAGGCAACAAAGTCATCACATTCAGAATGTCATCTGTTCAGACATAGACTTTGTTTTTATATTTCTCCTAGATTGCAGGACCTCTCCATAGAATGGGAATGACTTTATAACTTCTGTCCACGCCTTCCAAAAAAGAGTTTCCACTTTATACAATAAATCAGACATACAGATGTGAATCTCTGGGGAGCAGATTAGTTTATACATAGGAAACTGGTACCCTTTTAATGCTGCTGATAGAGGGTAATGAATGTGAGAAGGAGAGGAGGAAGGAAGAGAAAAGGGGAACGTGTTCCCCATGCAGGGCACTTGGAGGAAACAGTGATCTTTAAATGCCTGAAAAATATTTTAAGAACTAAGACAAGGAATTAAAAAAAAAAAAGGTAGGACATTGCAAAGCCCCTGCAGGCCACTGAAGAAGTTTTTAGTGATTCAGTTTTGGTCTGACACACAGTGAGCAGTTGAGCAATACCATGAAGCTGACGCATTTGTCTGCACATCATGCAGACCTGGCAGTGCCAAAACATTTTGCTGGTAGGTCTGTGCTTTGCTGGATTGATTGTGTAGGTGGGGTTCTTGGATGTCAAAATTAATTTTATTTCAGTCTAAAATTTCCTCAATTTTTTTATGCTTAGAAAAAAAAAATAATCCAAAAACAGAAGCCAAAAAAAAAGAAAAACCCACAAAAAAAGAAGAAATCCAGTTAGTCCTATTTGATGGTTGTAAGAGGAATTGAGAATTTATCTACATTTTTGGGCTTCTCCATACAAAAATAATTCAGCATTTGGAAATTAAACATCCATGAAAATTTAATAGCTTTCATTTTTTACTGGAATGACACGTGTCATTTCACAGTTTAGTGGTAATGGAGAAGAGCAGGGATCTGGGATTTTGTTGTGCAGACAGTGTACAAGCAATTTTATGCCTATTGTATTATGAGGGGGGCAGGAGAGGATGTGCATGTCCCATTTTCTTCCTGTAAAGCCACCTGATGCCATTAAGTCTGTAGATTCTGTGAGACTATAGCCCTGCTCTTTGTGCCTTGGCCTCAAAAAGACAACTTCACCCCCTTTTCTGCCTGAGACTTTTAAGGGAACATTCTTCCAACAATTTGGGCACTGAGTCCTGCTGTCCTCTGGCATTTGTGGGTAAAGGTGGATGTGGATGTTCCAGTTGGGGTTGGCAGGGCACTGTTCCCCCGGTGTTTGCTTTGCATAGGTATGAATAAATGTGCCAAATTTCAGATGTGAGTGATGTGCCTGGGGACTGTACCTCCCTCCCACAGGTGAAGATATTCAAAAATACAGAAGCCATCAGTTTTTCTGGATATTTTAAAGCAGGAGGAGGATGAAATGTCAGGACCCTGAAGCAGTGCAAGCAGGGCTGCCAACATATCTCTAGACCATCCCACCCTATAATCAAATTGTGCTCTTTTGATTGATCCACTCAGCCATGCCCAAACAACTGTCTGCTGAATCAAATTCAGTGTTGTGTGTGGCTCAGTCATGTGAAAATAGTGCCCTAAAAGGATAAAGTTTAAAAATATAATGAAACCAAACAAGAGTTTAAAAAACAGTTTTTAAGAAAATTGATGGGGGTATTTATTTTTTTTTTACTTGTTGACCAGAATTTTGTTCTGACATAAGACTACACTTGAGATGCAAAATGCTAGTTTTTCAAAGCAGCAGCAGAGGTATTTAAATAAAGAAGTAGTTTTGGGACACTGGCCATTCATTTGAGAGATAAAGGAAAAAGATGAAGATGAAAATGAGAGAAGTAGAAGAGCTGACTATCTAATTGTTGTAAAAAGGGTGAAGAGAAGATGACAGGGCTTGTGTGGAACTTCTATGCATAAGGTTTTTTGCACTGGCATGTTCCCCAAATTGGCTAGATCCCCTTCCCACGCCCTGCTTCCCAAATCTCACCCCATTCAGGCTGTGCTGCTGTGTGCCCATTTATTGTGTTGAACAGTGGTTATGTTTCAGTAATGCTTTATTTATGTCTCTGGCTTGGAAAAGTCTTTGGCTGAAAGTCACAATTTCAGTGACGATTTTTTTTTTCCCCAGCTTGCCACTTAAAATATGATCAAGCATTAAGGGTGAGCTACACAAAATTTTTTTCAGTGAACATTTGAAATCAGAGCAAAACCTGATTGTTCCATCTTATTAGCCACGTCTTGTTTGATGTAGCATGTTTTTCTAACCCGGTATCACTTCCATCTGAAGCTGCACCACAGAGAACACAAAGGTTTCAGTATTGAAGTTGAAGGAGCACTGAAGGGCATCTTACAAATGCTACTTTGTCACCTAGCAGGAGTTCTTGGAAATTTTTCAATGTTTTTCTTTTCTTTTGTGAACGGACATAAAGTGCCTCTTTCAAACCCAGCTAGGGTTTCATTCCTGCTTCTGTGATTCTCTGAGGTGCATTAGTTGAGGCTGGCAAACTTTTAGACTCCAGGGAATACAAAGCAAGATAATCAGTGCAAACTCAGTCCTTGAGGCAACTCTGGGTGGCTGAGTTTCCCGACAGGGGCTGGGGTGGGGGGAGGAAAACTCCTGCCCTAAAGATGTGGGGGAGTGACAAAATTAAGGCAAGAAGAAATCCCTCATTTACAAAAATCGGAATAAAGACAGAAAAGGATCCAGGGCCATTCAGGGACTGGTAGGAGCTGAGAAAGACACTTATGCAGGTTTGCCTCCCAGATTTTTGCTTCACTCGAAACTTTTATTTATGTGCCTTTTCCTGTGCCACTTTTACCAGTGTTTCTCGACAACACATTAACTTCCCTCCCGGTACAATAATCGACTCCAATCTGCTATTATCACGGAAATAGAAGAGGTAAAGTGCCTGTAATAGGATCCAAATCAAATCACTTTCACTTCAGCCGGCTTTTGCTGTGAAGCCGAAGATTCCCCAGGGAGATTCAATCCAGAGAAACACCTGCAGACACAGGCTGAGGCCCGGAGATGATATGGAACACGACAGGCCGAGCTCTGCACTAGCATTTCCTTCCTTACATTGGCAGTAATAACCAGAGGCAGGACCTGATAAAGTTGTGACTCATTGGCAAAGCCAGGATCTGACTTTCAGCTGATTTGACCCATCCTGAAGCAACACATCACTTGACAATTTACTGCAGAAACAGCTTTAGTTAATTTTTTTTTTTCCCTGTCCCCCTGAAGCACTTGCCTTAGTCTTGAATGGTTTTGCATGAATCCCTGGTTGTGTTTAAGCGCAGTCCTGCCTGAAGAGAAAAAATATATCATCCTCTCCCAGCGGCTAGGAAAGGCCAGACTAAATTGAATTTAATAAGCTTCAGGTTTGGGGGAAAATAAACCCAGAATCTTTCCTGTGGCATAGAGGACAACTTCAACAAGGGTTGAAGATGGAAATACACATTTGCAGCCTTGCACTGTGGGTTAGAATCTTGATGCCTTGTTCCCTGTGAATATTAGTTCATTAATTCAAGTGCTTTCCCCCTGCATTTATGTTTTTATGTAAGTACTTTTTAGGGGTGCTAAGAGACTCTGCCAGTTACATGTTATTATTTAATTTTGTGTTAATCTCAGGAAAACACTAATATCATAGCTGAATGAATGAAAGCAAATACAAGTCCTCTCCATAATTGTCACCGAAGATTTGACGCTAGCTCCTTATTATCAGAGAAATAACTATAGTGGTAAAAACAGCAAGAAAAACAAAGAAAAACAATTATTATTATTCCCGAATTATTATAATTATAATTATCCCCGAATTAAAAACCTGTGGGGAAATTTTAGGGGAATGGAGTTCAGCTGCCATTTTTTTTCACTTTGAAATATCTGCCAGTGACCCAAGTTGCTGCTGCAATTATTTAATAGCTGACTGTACACAAAGTTCCTCATGGAGTGCTTTGGTGAGCACACACTGAGCCAATACCTGCATAAAATTCAGCCTTAGCTCCCACCCCAGTATAATTGGTAGTTAAAGACAAGAATGTTTTATAGAAGCAGGTTTAAATAGATTGGTATAAAATCAAAAGCAATAGAATAAGGAAAAAAAATTGTGATAATTGTCAATATTTTTGCTACTGGCTTCTTCTGGAAAATGTTGTATGATTTTTGATTGTGTTCTCTTCTCTGCGGTGTTTGAGCAGGGTTAGTGTATTAGGGAAAGAGAGTGAGAGACATCATGTAGAGTTTGCTCTTAGACTTCTTTTTTCTCATGAGGAGAATTGATTTTTCACTAAAAGTACGGTTGATAAGGTTTAGTTAAAGTATTTGCTGTAAGGCCGGGATTTTTCATGGAGTGACAAATGAAAATAACCATTTTGCTCCTCTCCCACTTTAGGCTTTTATTATAATATGAAAACTATTGTTTTGTTGTTGTTTTAGAAAAACCTTCTGAAAGAAAGGAGCGCTGTTTGGAAATGTGTTGTGACTCCACATTACAGTCACGTTAATGTGATGTATAAAAAACCCATATGTTAAACACTAACATGGGATCAAAACTCCTGCTGAGAGAGATACGGAAGTCACATTATCTTGTCAGCTCAAATGCACATTCTTAATTGCTAAATATGAGCCAGAATCCCATGTCCAAACATTTGCTCACTGGAAACCAAACCTTAATTTTACAGTTCAATTGCAGCTGCAACTCTAAGGGAGTTGGGGAAGCTCTAATGGAAAGGAGCAAAGTATTTAAATTATGGGGCATCAGAATTTGAGATGATAGTTTGCAAATTCAAAACTGAAAATATGGTGCTGATGTACAGTGAGAACATAGCAAACAGCATTGTCCAGCCTCTCTAATTAGATTTGGGAGAAGGAAGGGCATTTAAAAGCAAAATAAAAGAAAGACTGAGAGGGCTACCTAAGTAGCTGTGGATGGAGTATTAAATAGTGAAATATTTCTATTCTGAATAATTGGATTTTTTTAGTTCTCTGTGCAAATCAAAGGTTTATATGCAGGAGAGCAGAGACAAGGAGAAGAAGGGGAGGAAGGGAGGACTTAGGTCACTCTGTCAAAACATCTTTAGCTTTCCCTCATAAAATAAAAGTTATATTCATTACAAATTTTTTTTTTAATATAAAGCTGGATGAATTTTATGATCTGAAATGAAATAATTTCTGTAATTTTCAGGGCTGCTTTATATAGCTAAAAAAAGGCAATAATTTAATTATAGACTGAAAGCATCTGCCTAATTGATTGCGATTTTGTGAGTGTTTCGGTCAATCCAGAATGGGCTTTATTTGGCATAAAAAAAATTATTCTGACTTCATCAGCTTCTTATGGTCACTTTTTGGAGAGAGGACCTTTGGTTTGCAACTCCTTTGTGCAGGTTGCAGTCTGATATTTCCCAGATCAGGGAGCGGGGAGGGAGCCAAGAGCTCCCAGGGATGCTCTGGGAGCTGCTCTGTCCGTGGGAGCTCTCAGGCTCAAACACATCTCTCCCTCCCTCTCTCCAAAGTCTCGCTTTGCTGACCAGGGGAAAAAAAACAACAATGGCCTGAGAAAACAACAAGAGGTATTTTTAGTAGCCACCATCTGTTTTTTAAAAAGCAGCCAGAGCAATGATAGCATTACTTTTGGTCTTTTTTTAGGGGCTTAGAGGCTAAAGCCTGGAGGATTTGAAGGTGTGATCTCTGACACTGCCTTCAAGAAATGCAGAGGCTTCTTTCTCGTGTGTTTCCAGGTGTAGCTGTGTCTCAGGTGTTAGTTCATCAGCTTCATTTATAGGAAGCTTCAGGGTTGAGTGTGAGGAGAATGAAAATGCCTCTTGCAGCTTGAGGAAAAGTTCCTCTGCCTTTTTCTCGGACCTTACACTCAATATAGCACTGAGCAATTTGCTTAAACATTGAGGGGAGAAAATGATTTTTCTATACTTATATGCCCAGGCAGTGGATTTCACAAAACCCTAATTCACCTGATACCAAGTAAGAAAACTGTATTTCCTTTTGCTGTACCTCTCATCTTAAATATGATTTTTGAATTTCTTGCTGGAACTTTTTTTTGGACAAACAGCCAACTTTTCCTTACAGTGCATTACCCAACACAGCATTAATATTATTAGAAAATTAAACCAGCGACTGAGAGATTTTGACTAATTAGGTTTCTTGGATAATAAGAGCTTTTTAATAAGGTACATATCACTTACAATATTGCTAATGAAATGTGAAAGCGATTCAGTACTCTGTAAGATAATGGCTAACTTGTTTTAATTGTTAACATTTTTTCTTGCCTGCAATGACACAGTCATTATTCCGCAGTCACCGCTTATCGTGAAATCCAAGAGGATTAATGGTTTCACTTATACTGGCGAAAATGTTTAAGCTGTCCCGATTATCAGTGCAGTTGGAAAGAATAATGGTTATTTGTCATTGCGTTTAGCCCCAGAATGAATTGTCCTCCAGCCAAGAGAATCATTAACCCTTTGAGTGACAGTAATAGAGTTTTACAATTAAAAATAAGGAAGCAAAGATTTATGGCTGGATATTTTTTTTTTTCTTCTGTAGGTAGTTTATTAGCTTATGAGCCCCACTAAAACAAAATGTATTTCTCCTGGAAAATAAACCACACGATATATCTTGTTCTCCAAAATAGTACTTCTGCTAGCTGGAATTAGATTGGACTGAAACATTCTTTTGGTGAAGGAACAAATCTCCCAACTAGCTAAAAAAACTAAAAAGATTGAACATACATTCTGGAGAGGGAAAAAAAGAAGATTCACATTGCTTTTTTTCTTACTAGACTGCTATATGTATTTAAGCACTGCATTTAAAGGAGAATTTTGCCTGTAAATCTCTATAATTCTAAACCATTTACTACATATAAGTAACTTAAAAACACAAGATTTCTTCACAAAGTAATTAATATTGTAAATTTGATTCATCTGGGAAGAGTTTAAAATTGCATTGTGAGCGAATGAGTATTCTTTAAATTCTGTACATGGCACTGCACTAGCTGGCAAAACTATAAAAGGCATCATAAAACAAACAATTGAGTGTTTAAAGTTTTGGGTATAAAAGGGTAATATAAAAAAGAAAAGAGAGGGAAATAAAACCATTACTTGGGAAGTTATTTTAAATGAGGGGGAAATACATCCCCAGTGTGGCTGTTGGTGAGCTGGTTTGGGACACTGTGGTTCCTTCCTTGTGGGTTTATGTTGGTTTATGTTGGAGGAACTTCCAGGGGATGGTTGTGTGGGGTTTGGGTCAACTCTGAAGCAGCATTTTGGAGTTGCTTCTGCACTGGAGCAATGGTGATTTCCAGCAGCACAGAATCCAGCTCATGGCATGGATCTGAGGATAAGGAATGGCTGTGAAATATTCTTTTCTTCATGAATTGGTGGGGATGGAAGGGCGATTGGTATTTAACTAGAAATGTTCAGCTCCTTACAAGATTAGGTCCTGTTGGAGTTTTTTCACCTAAGAAATACATTTAAGTGAGTCTCACATGATAAAAAAACATTAAAAAAAGCACAGAGCATTTCTGCTCCTCAGCAGCTCGTTCTTGTCCAAGTGTTTGAGAACGCAACCAACAATGACAAGGAAATTTACTTGTGGAAGGCACAGGTTTATCACTTTATCTTCCATCCAGGAAAGATAAAACACAAAGAGAATAAATACTGGTATCAGTGTGTAGCTCAGAGTCTGAGCCTCACCTGTGGAAGGTGATGGAAAGGGCTCTGCCCAGGCTCACATCAGTTGTTGCGCCAGACCCAGCACCTGGACGAGACATAAAATGTCATTTATTTTTCTGGGGAGAAATCATCTCTCAGGTTTCTATGGACTGCTTTTCTAAGGAGGAAGGGACAGCTATTCCCTTCAGCTGTAATAATAAATATAAATGGACTGGTGTATGAAAGGAAAACTTGCTCATCACTAGAGAGACCACATTAATGAAGGCTGTCTGGGGAAGAGCACCTCCACATAAGTAGCCAAGGTGTGAATGGAAATTATATTATCCCACAATTATTTTTTAAAAAAATATGTTACTTCAGGTGCTTCTTCAGTCTGTGTCATGAAGATCAGTGCATATGAGCTCAGAACATGATCATTATCCTTATTATGTGTGATCTGTGCACAAAAAAACATCTTCTATGGGATGATAAACAACAGTTTTCCAGGGCTGAAGCCCCCTGAGGTCTGCTGGAACTGCACACACTCCCAGCAGTTTTAGATGGGAGAGGTCAGAAGAAACAGCTGCCACCAGGAAAAAAGACATGGCAAGCACATGTAAAAAAAAGATAAAAAGTCTAAAAAACCTGAAAAAAAAACCCCCACCACCACCCACTCCAAAAACCAGTAATGTGCAGTAACCCACACATACATGAATTCCCACTGCTCCATATTGCCACATTTATAGATGCAGGAATGTAGGGCTGCAGAAGTGGATGGTGGAATTCAGCTCTGGTTTGGAATTTATGATTGATGCTTTTGAGAAGCCACTGTTAACCATGGCTTTAATGAAAATTGGCTTTGTTCCCTTCGGTTTTTCTTTTGCAGCAGCCCCTGGGTGTATGGGATATGTAACTCCCTCCCCCAGCCCAAAAATGTTGATAATGGTGGCTATTTTGGGGAAGACAATTACTGATTAAAAGAACTGAATGGATTTTCCCTCCTCACTGGATTCAATGGGGGTTCAATGCTTTTCAGAAAGCGTGAAGCAAAAATCCTGCTGCACCTCTCTGGCTGGTCAGCTGCTTGTTGTCCTTTGGCTCCAGCTGGAATTAGCCTGGAATGTCAACTCCATCCCTGCCTTTTGCATTTTAATTACAAATGAAGCAGCCTACAAAAAAAATGTAGTGTACAACTTGTAAATGGACCGTTTCTTAAATGTTAGCTGGAGCTCAGGGGCTTAAGATGCAAGAGGTGGGAAGGAGCTGACATCCAGCGGTGAAATTGTTGGAGGGAAAAAAAAATCAGACATTCAAAATTGGGAAGAATTCTTAATTAACTTTAAAATAATCTCCCCACTGGATCTGCAGGAATACAGTTAGAAAGAAACAGACATATTTAATGGAAATATCTTATTCCTAGTAGAGGGAGCTGACATCTCTGATCCTTCTGTCCATGTGAACAAATGCTTGACAGGAAAAACTGAGTTCTTGGGCCTGGTTCTTGGTTCCTGAGCACTGATTATTTCTGTAATTATAATTGTTTTTAAGGGACTGTGCTCAAAAGCTCTCCTGTACCCACAGGAGTTCTTCTGTTGCAGGCAGGCTTTTGGGAAGGGAAGGTTCTCCTCTCTGAGACTTGGAGATTCCTGTCAAATACTAAAAAGTCTTGTGGTTTCTTTTGCTTTATTTTTAATTTTTTTAGCACAAATACTGTTTAAACATTGCACACAAAGAAGGCATAGAAACCTTGAAAGAGTGGCTGGGGTCAGTCATGTTCTGTGTGAGCTGGGTAAAACACAGGAAGAAAACAAAGTACAGAAGAGCAAAGCATTGATTGGATTTAATTTTGTTGCATAGAAATATTTTGAACCATAACTGTGGAAAGACCTTCTCTGCATTACAGAATAGTTGTTGTTATATATAGAAATAGCCTGTGCCATTTTCAAAATAACTTTTTCCCCATTATTTAACTATCATGTGGTAGGAAGGTGGCTCTAAATCAGGGACTATATATTATATATACATTATATATCTTAGGATAAAGGATATATCCTGGGAAGGGATGAAGGAATGGCTGTACTATTTTGCCTCCTATATTCTCCCTTTGTTAGAAGAAACAAGAGCAGGAAAATCCAACAAAAAAAGATCGGAAAATGGAGAGTGAAATGTCTGAGATTGGGGGAGCAGCAAGTAGTACCAGATTCTGTGGGTTTGGGGTTTGTTTTGTTTCTTTTTCTTATTTTTTTTTCTGGTTGGCTTCTTCATTTCTTTAAAATTTTAGCCTCTCTTACTGTGCCAGCTGGAAAGCAATATTCTGATTTTATTCCCAGTATTTAATAGCTTTGATTTCATAGTCTTTCTCCCCCTCTTCCAAAAGGCTAAAATTTTAATTGACACATTCCTGGAAATGTATTAGGTCAATTTAGAGTAAAGCATGTCGTTTATGCAGTGTGTGGAGTCTTGGTTTTCGTGTAAAATACTTCTCTTAATTGATTATCATGTACATGAATTTTCTGCATCATTTACACTTACAAATGTGCATTGCACAAAAAGCTAATAAATCTGAGAGGTTTGAATATTAACAACACTTTATCCCCCTTGTGTTATTAGCAGAGAAATCAGCACTAGGGACTGGCAAACTGTTGCTCCCATGAGTGGCCTTTCCCAGCACAAGGAGCCCTTTGTCACGTAAATGGTTTGGTTGGAGAAAATGACAATATCTGACCAGTGTCGGCAGCAGGACTGGGGAGAGGCAGAGCTGCTCGTGTGTGTGCAGGCATGGAGGTCCAGGTCAGTGTCCTGCTCTTTAGTTTGCTTCCAAGGAGTGAGAGAAAAATCCCTCGCTGTGAAGCGGGATGGAGGAATTGCCCAAACCATCGAAATATTCCCACTGTGGGATAAGGCTGCAGTGCACGAGCAGAAGAGCAGGAGACTGTCCAAAAGGCACAGTGCTGCCCCAAAAATTGTACCTATATGCTCAAGGGAAGGGAAGGCCATCCCTGAATCAGCTCTAGGCTGTGCTGCTGGGTGATTTGAGTGTGTTGAAGGCTGTGGAGCTGTATCATCACTGCTTCCCAGATTTTAGCTGGAGCAGGAGGCTTTGTGGCTCTCTGAAACTCTAGCAGGTTTGGCTTTAAGTAGGGGACCTTGAAGATCATTTCATTCCAACCCCCAAAGGAAGGAGGAATGTCATCTTAAGGGAAATGACAGATCAGGGTGTGATGTAGAGGTGATCTTCTGTGGACTCTGTTATGGTCTAGCTGGGAATACGAAGAATATTTTTAGTATCAAATCCTTGTTGGTCATATTCCAGCCCTGACCAGATCCTGCACATGCTGTGGTGCTATTCCTGAAGGTTTTGGTCACACAGTCTCAGTGTCTGAAAGTGTGGGGCTTTGCTTTATTACTTGATATTGCTGTAATGTGTGGCTGAGCACAATTCTGTGGTGCCCTACTCCATAGCTAGCTACATTTTATCACTGGGAATAATGATTTCCTTTTGCATATACCTGCTTTTATTCCTTTTTTTTTTCTTTAAATTGGGCAGTGTAATTTACTACAATTTTTTTCACTGAACTGAATTGCTGAAAAATAGTTGCCCTTAAAAACAAGTAAAACAAAGGGAAACAAGCCTTCTCTATTAGTTTTTCACTTAAAGGCACACAAAGAAATGGGGGCATTGCTTCGCCTGTGTGTCTGACCATCAGTCAGAAAACTCTAAGTAAGCCTAATGGAAGCTGAGGATTAGACATGTTTATTGAGGGAGTAGAATTATGCCCCTTAGAAGGGATGCTAGCTCGGGATCACTGCGGTATGAATCACTGGGACTGTGGCCAAAGGTGGGAAAGAACACGGCTGACATTCGCAACCCTCCCAGCTATCAGTAAGTACAGCCAAAATAATTACCCCAAGGCATCTGGATAACCCAGCCTAATTAGCGGTGCCTGAAAACGAGTGGGTTGCATGTTTATACCTGAAGAAATCAAATTACCCTCATACATTTCACCAGGGGCTCTTCCAATTCATTGCTCTGTTGATGAAAGAGGCAGCTATTTACCATAAAGTCACAACCCCGCAGCCTGTGGCTATTCGCCACGTTGAAGAGTGTTACTGCCCTGCAGGGAAATTATTCCTTTTACTGGAGTTGAAGGCAATATTCTTTGCACTGATGAGCTCTAATACTTTTATGGTAGGTGGCATGGACTGTGGAATATACACAAACATAGTAATATGCACTTAATTAGATTACTTGTTAATATCGTTCATTCATTTAATTTGGTCAAAACTGCTGTAGCCAAATGTTCACCCTGAGCTGCAGATATCCATTCCCAGATCTGAGAGCAAGATTTAGAGAGAGTTCTAACATCCTTGTGGATAATAATATCCATAATTAAAACGTTTGAGGCTAACCCATTTGGAAGGGAATGTAAAGCCTCACATTTTAGCCTAGTAAAGAGTAAAATCAAATCTTTGAGGTTGTAAAGTTACCCCAAATCATCATAATTTCTTGCATCTCCTTTTGAAATGTCTCGACCCAATGATTTGATCACACAACATCTTTAGCAACTATGAACCAGATCAAGTCTGGCAAATTCTTAGTTCATTAGTACAGCCCAGCTTCCCTCTGTTGCAATCAAATGTGAAAACTCAGAGCAGCACTACTGCACAATCCAAATATCAATGTTAGGAGGTTGCCATTTAGAAACACTGACTAAAAAAGACACAGATCTAAATTGTACCTGAATCATGGGAAAGGAAGGTTTAGGTAGGATATTCATATATTTAAGAATGGCTTTATTTATTCCTTAATGGTTATTATAAGAACTGTCACATACTTGTGTGGGTAACAAATGTAGTGATTGTCACAGTTAAAGTGCTTTGAGTGGATTTTGAGTCAAATTAAGGGAAGACACAGTGATATACAAATCTACTTTTGTCAACATTTTAGAGTTTTCTCTGAACAAACGTGGTGCATCTTGCCACCCCATCATGGAATTCAATCCTGAGGGATATATACCTGGCAAACTGTCTTGTACAGAAAGGCCCATCTTTGGGCACTCTGCACCAGAGTTTAGAACCAGAAATTCCCAGGGTCAGAGAAAGTTCTGAAGGGAGAGAGACAAAACCTTACGCCTTGTTCTAAATTGACTTTAAATGTAGATTTTTTCTGCTTACTTTTGATGTGTGAGTGAAGTATAAAGGAGATGAGGCTCATAAAATGGTGCCTGGGTATATTAAAGCAGCTCTTCACCTCCAGAAGGCAAGGTTCAGATTGGAGTTTGGTGGCCCCAGGCTAGTCACTAGTGGGCAGTTGCCCACACTGCTAAGCATAACACAATTTAGCAGAAATCAGAACAATTGACAGTTTCTTCTCAAGAGATGCTGTAGACTCATTACTGGAATTGAAGGGGTGTTGGAGGTCAGAGCTGAAGTGCATTGGCAGATCTGTGTGGAGGAAGTTTGTGGCACTTTGTGTGGTAGGACAGATGGTGCTGTTGCTGTCTAACTTTCATGAGCACTAAAATTCACCAAATATCCCTCTTGCCCCAAACCAAACAAACACACGCACTCACAGACATGCACAAGTAGTCCCACACAGTTGAGAGCAGTCAGTGTCCCTGGCATCCTTACCAACTTTCCTACTCATTTAACACCAGCACAGATTAGAGGACACGGGAACGCAACACTCCGGGCTATTTGCTGAATGTAGCTCATAATGATTGACACTCCTGCCTGCGTCCCCACTTTGAACTACATGTTGTATATTATTATTTTTTGTTATTGTCCTTTAAAATGCTCTGAGATATAACATATGGCAAGTGCCGATGCACCACGGTGCAATGTAATTTAGTCAAATATCAGAAGCGTAGACAGTGCAAATGGAAAGCAGGAGAAATATCTGATCCAAGTGCCTACTGGTGTAATTGACTCAGTCGAGCCAGCCTGTGTCATTAGTCCTATAAAGAGTTGCATTTACAACAATAAAACTGAAAAGCATGGAAATTAAAAGCTGTTAGAATTTCCTCTTGTGTATATTTATCTGCACGAGTGCTGTATACTCCCTGCACAATTTTGTAATCTGTTTGGTAAAGTGGCATTACAGTAACCTGTGTCAGCCCTGCACTGTATATCAAACAATATCACACTCCAAAGGAGGATTAATCAAAGTAACGGATGCGCCGGTTTAGTGCTCCATGTCTGCTGTCAATTACACACGCAGTAAGCTCACAAATTTAAGCTGCTGAACAGCATAAAACCAAGGGTCTCTTTTCCTTCCTACCCTTGTGTGCTAAAACACCCCCAGCTGACCAAGCCGTGAGTTTTGCCAAGGGTTTGTGGGCAGGTGAAGCGAGTCCAGAGCCGGGCGATGCGCAGGGACTGTTTGTGTTTGGCTGTGTTGGAGCTGAGTGGCAAAGGCAGTTGATGGACAAGTGCACCCCAACAAGGTTTCACTTATTAAAGAAGCCTTGTCAAACAAGCTGAAAGCCCTGCATATAAGTGACCTTTCTGTTCACCTCCCATTACAATGAAGATTTGAGCATTCCTTGCGAGCCTTCCAGTGTCGACATTAAAGAATCAGAGTGTCTTTCCATCTCTGCTGATGTGCCACTAGACCACTTAACAGAAAATTGAGAGAGTATATTACAGGGTGAAAGAGCAGAGTTCGGAGGTCTCTATCATTCTCATTAAGAGATGTTTCTATGCAGTGCCCATAGGTGGTTGAATCAATACTTTCTGTCTGAAAATGATCACGCTTGGTAAAGAGTGCTTTAATTGGGCTGTTACTGTTTATGGAGAGTGAGTATTTATGGGGTTTCATGACAATAAACAGCAGAGTGGATGATGGCTTCCATGTTCCTTTGTGGGATGTGATGTGACAAGTGGGATGACAGAAGATTTTGACATTTCAGACCTCCCTTGAGTGAGGGGAGCTCAAACTCGTAGCAATTGGCCAGGAGCTCCCAAGGTCCCAAATTGTTTGATGCACACATTGTTTGAATAGAGAGGCCTTTATTTCAGATATCTTTTTAAATGTTACACATTCAAGTAACTAAACATGAAGGGTCTGATAGACAACCCTTTTTCCCCTCTTTTCTTTCTCCCCCACTTTTAGTGCTACTGAGTGGGTCTGTTTAATGCACAGCATTTTCACTGTCAGAACAGAGGCAGAGAGAAACAAAGGTTACAGGGAAAAGGAGACACTGAGATCTCTGGATCTCACAGAGAAACAATCAAATAAAAATAGGAGAACTGAAAACCAAAAGCTTTTGCTGGCTGTGGAGGACAGGAACACTAAACTCAAGCAGAATCAGTCTTCAAAGAAAAATTCTGAAATGCTGCCCAGCATCATCATCTGGTGCAACCCAAAGGAAAGACTGCGGCCATGCGCATGAAAACTGAGGGCACATGGCAGGCTGGGATCTTCAGCCACCCTCACTCCTTCAGACAGAAGTGCCTTAAACTAACCTTCAATAAATCTCCCTGATGCTGATATAGTGTACACATCCTGACAAGTTATTTATTTTGAACATGTTTTAGTTGAGATTCTTGAGTCTGACAGTCCCACTGCATTGTATCTCTGCTTTCCCAGTTCGAAATGTGTGTATTTTGCAACTTTTTTGAAGGAAGTCCAGGCATTTGGGGTAAGCTGAATGCAGAGAAAATAATAGAAAGTTTCACAGAATCTAGATGTGAATTAAACCAGCTGTCAGGATTTTAATTGAGACATGCAGTAGTGACTGTAATGCATTAAGATCAGCACAGTGAATCTCCAGAATTCCCCCATGCTTTGAAAGGTATTCAGATGAAAGTATCTTGTCCCCAGTATTGGCTCCAGTCTGGCAAGGTAGGAAAGGAAATTGGACCCTGAGGATGTGACCACACACTGGTCAGTTTGCAGAGCTGAGGATGTGAGGTTTAAGATACACACAACACACATGGAAATGCATAATTTCTGATTATTGCTTTGCTGGCTATTTGAACTTTTTATCAAGGTGATGTTTGGCCTTTTGGCTTCTGGCTGATGTAGCAAACAGTTGCTAAAGGAAATTCCATTCAAACCTAGGAAAATCTTTCCCGTGAGTCTGAGCAACACTAGAACATGTGCCCAAAGAAGCTGTGGGGCCTCCAGCATTGGAGAAAAATCAAAATTCAGCTGGACACAGCCTTGGGCAAACTGCTCTGCTTGAGTTGGAAAGGGAGGCGCCAGAGGTGCCTTCCCCCAGCTTCAGCTATTTTGGAATTCTGTGATTCCATTATATTACACATTTTTGCAGGTGGATGGGTAAAGGAGCATAGGAAAGGAAATTCAAACACTTCTGTGGTCCTTGTTGTCACTGAGATACTGACATTTAATGGAAATTTAATTGCAAGGAGCATCTGTATTATATATTATATATTATATATTATATATTATATATTATATATTATATATTATATATTATATATATGTATTGTGTGTGTTTTGCTGGTGGGGAAACTCAGGCACAGAGGTTACCCTTCAGAGCCCCAGAAGCATTTAGGTGACCAACTCTTCCTGGTTTCAGAAGGAGTTAAGCACTGCTATGTCTTCATGCGTTTGTGTTCTGGTAATTTACTGTAACATGGAGTATTTTGACCAGGGCTCTGTGGACTGCACCATCTTCTCTTGTGTCACTACTGAACAGCCTAGACAGGATTGCTACTGCTCAATCTTTTCTCTTTTTGTCTTTTAATTTATTTTCATTATATTTCAAATGTATGTTATTCGTGTATTTTAATACATTATGTCTTTTCAAAAGCCCAAGATTTCTTCAGGGTAGAAGCTGCAGTAGAAGTTATCTACTAAACATATCCAACCTTAGATGGTTTTCTTTAGCAAACAGAAATGCTAAATTTTCCAAGTCCAAAGACTGACAGTTCTGTGTTTTCAACAGGAGTGAATTACAGACTTTTGCTTAAAAAAAGTCCATTATGAATTTAATTACATTTTCAGGGGTTGTTTGTATAGGATTGCAAATTACATATAAACGAAGGCAAAGTCTTTCTGAAAGCATGTGTTAGGAGAAAAATAACAACAACAACAAAAACCCTAGGCTCCAGTTTTGATGGGAAAATATTACTTCTGGTTATTGTTTCATCAGTAATCCATAATACCTCCGAGGGAACTGCTACAGTCTGTCATCTCATGGACAGCTAAAAAAAAATGGCATGCTATAGAACTGGTATGCCCTGAGGGAACTTTTGAATAGCTGATACCCTATTTGTGCAATAGATATTTTCCTTGATAACTGGAAATTAAGCTTGCCTGGAAGAAATGTAAATATCATCTCTAATTTGCGCTCTGAATTACCATTAAAAATTATGTGTGCACATAATGATATCAAACATTTCAGAGCTTAGAAACCATGATAACACTTGGCACTCTCAGCATCTTCAAAGCACTTCACAAATATTGCCAGTACATCCTTCTTCCACCCCATATTGTTATCCCCACTTTACAGATGAGGCAAAGGGGTCAGTGAGGTTCCTTAGTGCCTTGGGATCAGGCTGACTATGAGTAACACTGCTGGGATAGGGACTCAAATTTGCCTGTGATTAAGCCACTCTAGGTAGACTGCTGGTGGTGCTAATTTACTTACAGGTTGGCAAAAATAATATATGCAGTGACTGAAGTGCACATGATACCATTACATAGCTCTTGTGCCTCCTAACCTAGTTAAGATATAGCTGCAGGACAAAGATTTTGTTTACATCAAAAGAATGACTGGAAATAGATGGACTTTTCCAACATAGGTGCCAGTAAAGAGCTTGAATTAGACTGATACATGATTTAAATGTAAACAGGCCAAATCAAAGGAAACTCATTCAGATTAGACCCTGTTGCTAATATATAGAATTATTGCAATTCCAATTGGAAGGGGAAGAGAATCGTAAAGATTTTTTTAAAATCATAAAAATTGTAGCGACTCAGCCAAAATTGACCTTGACCATAGTTAATGCAATGCCAAAAACAGTGCAAGCTGCTAAATCCTTTACTGCCTTGGATTTTGGTTCTCACTAACAAATTCCCAGGTGTTGCATTAAATATTTGATCACAGATTTGCAGTCTGGAGGGGATTTAATGATAGGTGATGTTCCTGCATTTGCGGTCTGGTTCTGGCCTATGTAAGCCAATAAGAAGTTATCTGCTCTTGTGGTGACAAACCAGATTTGGCAGAGAATTTCCAGCAGAATTCCCTGTTGCCTGTTCTCAGCACTACAAGATCTTGCAAGTCTTCCATGAAATTCATTCTCAAGGGAAGCTCCTTTCCGTGTGTCTAAAAGTCAGGGAAGCTAAAAAAGTAGTTTTTGCACCATTTCCCATTTTCTTGAACTCTCCACTAGAGCCCTCTCCTTCCTGGCCTGCTGCTGAACTGGTTTTACTTATGTTAATGGCATGTCTCTTGCTCAGACACAAACCTTAGCCAGGGCACAAGCTGAACCTGTCTTTAAATCAGACAGAAGGATCTCAGGTAGCCTCCAAGATGTAGTGAAGTGTCTTTTCTCATTTGTTGCATCCAGATGTGACCATCTGACACTGCTCTGCTGCTGGGGAAACAGCGAGATGTAGGATTCCTGAAGGGTCCTGCCTTCCTTTGTGTCCCAAAGATGTCTGTGGCTGAGCTGTGACTCCATAACCCATGAAGTTTGTTTTTGCATTGCTATGGAAGGGCCCCAGTGCTTCCTGCAGGTTGTCACTGCTGTTTTATAGCCATACCCAGCCTTTGATGGAAATTCCCCCTCCTGCCACCTCTCAGCACCACGGGGTTGTTTGGGCTGCATTACAGGACTGTGTTCCGAGCAAAGTTTGTGCAGGCTGTGGTCAAACATATGGTACAGATTCTGTGCAGATTCTAAATCTTGGGATCATAAACTGGTAGAAGGGAGCCATAATTCCCTCCCCTTCCTAAATCATAAGATAAAAGGCAGCTTTGGCTTGGCGGACATGTCTGGATGTTTTAGGAACGACATTCCTGATGGGGGATGTTTGACATCTTAGCAGATAGAATTAGCAGCATTAAGAGACCCTAACACCAGCATAAAATGTGAGAAGTAATAAAGCCATCCTAAAAGATCTCATGTGAGGAACTTAATGCACAAGCCTAACACTCGGCTCAGATGCAGTTGGTGGGGATTGATGGACTCTCAGGATTCATCCTGGCTTATCGTTCTTCCTGAGGAGATGATAGCTATAATGTCACTTCCGCAGTTCAAAATGTGTTGTAATTACTGTTAGAAATCCCAGATGTCCCCTCCAGATAACCCGACTTCCAAAGATTTGGCAGAAAAGCTGCAGCTGCAGAGAAGTAACATGGTAACTTTCAAAGTTTTAGTTACACTACAAGAAAAAAATAATTTATTTATTCTTTGAGCCTTTCATATTCCATAATTTTGAGCCTTCTATCAGACAAATATTCTTCCAAGATTGTCAGAGACATAATAGCATGGCTTTAGAATTTTGTGTTTTCATGGTAAAATTTGCAGTGATTATGAAGGGGCGAGGATTTTCTCTCTGTTAAATGGAAAAACAATGTTGATAATTATGTAAAGTGCAGAAACATTCTATTTACAGTAGACAAACAGTACAGTGATTGAATTTGAAAGGGGAAAAAAAAATACCAGCCAAGGATGCGAGCTTGGATTTGGTAGATGCAATTCACTAATCACAAAATAATTCAGTAGGGCTGAACAAAAAAGGCGTTTTTATCACCATCTCCTCTCAGTTCACAGGCAGCATTGTCTGTCCTACCGTTTCATGTCAGAGAAGAAGGAATTTTACCAAATGTTTGATTTATTAGAAAGTGAATGATTCTTTGCAGCCATGTGGGGCTAGCCCATGTTTCAATAAGACAAATTGCATTGTAGCATTCCACTGGCAGCCAATGATAACTCATGATCCAGACAGAGTCGGTTATACCAGAATGGATGAAAAGCAGGAGCAAAAGGACACAGAGTAGAAGAAAAGAAAATGCTTCAAGAGCTGTTATTTAAAAGAACACAACAAAACAACAACAAAACATTGTTTATGTTTTAGCTGCTATTTAAAAATCTTTCAATTAAGATTCTGCGCAGCATTGCAAGCAGAGCATGGCAGAATAAAGAGGATCATGTTATCTCTTTCCCAGTAGTAAATTATCATATTTATACTCAAAAACATGCCACTGTCAACTTCAGTCATTTGTGTAATTGGAAAAAGGTAAATGATGTAGTAAATGAGACCCTACAGTCAGGTTTTGTTCCAAAAATGGGAAAAAAAACCAAAAAAAACCCCAGTGGTAAATGGTGCAGGTTTCAAATGAATTAATGTCAACTGCAAAAAGCAATGTCTAAGACAAACAAAATCTGACTGTTCTTGACCTTTAGTTAATATTGATAGTTTATCACTGGAGAACTCATTGATTTATTTTTTCGCTTCATATCTGATTATCACTTCAAAATAGGACTGAATATTTTAAAAATGATCAGTCCCCTGCCTTTCAGTTCCTGCTATTCCGGATTCCATCTAAAAATTTCTTCATTTCCAAATGCTGCTTTTTAAATAGGCAACCCCTGGGCAGCAGCCCCCAAGGTGATGGGTTGTTTCCTGCTTGCAGAGATGCGTGTCATGAAGTGCTGCCTCTGCCCGTTGGCTTTGTTCTTGGGGATCCACGGAGCAGGAAGGCTATTGAAATATACAGGAATCTTGTTCCCAGGGAGCTGACAGCTAGACCTGAGGGACACTGTGAAGTGCATACCTGGTATGTCTAATTTTAGGCCTGCCAGCCCTGACAGTAGTCCTGGGGAAAAAAAAAAAAATCTATACTAATTTCTCAGTGACATACTGCTGTAAACTGCAGCATTTTTCATTCTACTACCAAACTGTTCTTGTGCATTTTCCCCCCAGTATTATTTAAAGGAACTGTCAAGCCTTCAGCATTTAACAAATATTTTTAAACTGTGTTTTTCAGTGTAAACCTGCCATGTATTCAAGGTATTGTTGCATGAAAAAGCATAAACTAAAGTATCATATCAGAAAAGAAATCAGCATTAGACGTAAAACCAACTTGGTTTTATTGCTTAACACTAATATTGTTCCCCATGGGAGAAGCATTGCAGTGTGATGGGTTCTGGGGGCCCTGTGTGGGCTGGTGTAAGTCAGGAATCCCTTATGAATTTTGATGAGGCTCTGCAATTTTACATCAGCTCAGGATTTTCGACTGCAGGTTCAGCGTGTACACTGTGTTGAAATAAAGGTGCAGTCATTTTAAATATAATTGAGTAGGCTCATAAGAGGTTCCACTTAGAAGGTAAATTATGGTAACAAGTCAAGAGTGTACTCTGTGTAGTTTTCATTTCAAGTGTATGGTCTTCTGTATTCACTTAACTAGGCACACAAATCTAAGCAGACAGATGAGATAGAGGCAATCAAAGAGAAAAGCTTTATTTGGAGCTTATGGGAGTATTGAAGTTTTATTTTGTAGTGTTTCCCCATGAGGGAATTTCAGAAAAAGACTGAAGTGATGGATCACAAACAGTTTAATATCTGAATTGCTAGCTGTTGATCAACAGAATTTTGGACTCCTCCCTGTATAATTCCGAAAACCTTCTCCCCAGTTTGAATGTTTAGCAAAATGCTGGGGAAGGAATCGCTCTGAAGATTTTGTAGTGTGCTCTCTGTCTCAGTCAAGAGGAACTGAATGCTGTTTGTGCCTTTCATGCCTGTGGATGTACAACTAATGCTTTGGGTCTTGTTCTTTCCAGACAGCAGTTTTTGCTTCAGGGAATGATGAAGGTCTAGAAAAACATTCTCTTAATATGGGAGAAGTGACAAAGGAAACATTGCAGGGCATCAGTGTAATGGCCTGTGTTAACAACGTGGAATCGTTTAATGCCTGTGTTATGTTATACTTTTATAGCTTTCAAGCACTGCTACACACTTTTGAGTCCACAACAGCTCCTTTTTTAGTACTCACCCTTGTGTCAATTAATGTTTTCACACACTTCAGGTGACTTTGAGGCCAGTTGTGTCAATGTGTGCATATAAAGGTAACTTTGATCACTTCAACATGAGTTACCTGGAAGTACAAGCATTTGAAGGAGATAGGCCCTTAAACAAAACCAGTAGCCCCAACCTCTTCCAGACATTTCCTTACTAGACCTTTTATACCATCCAGTATTTTTATTTACTTTAGCCCATATAGAGTAGCTCCTCCTCACAATGAATAAAAGCTATAAAGAAATTTATTTTTACTTACAATTCCTTCTGCAGATTGACTAATGTCCTGATGTGTTTTCTTTTTAAAAATTCTTCTTTTTTTTTTTTTCTAGCTTCAGAAACTGAAAACATAGCCGTTGAATATGGTATATATGACTGATTTATCCCATAAAATTCTAACGCCAGTGATATAGAAATGAACTGAACTGATAGCACTGTGTAGTGACACAAACAACAATCAGCTTGTGTTTAGAACCACAGAATTGTTAAGGTTGGAAAAGACCTCTGAGATCATAAATTCCAAGCACTGACCCAGCATTACCGTGTCCAGCACTAAACCACATCCCCAAGTGCCACATCCTGTTGTCCCAATACATACTGAATAATTTCTGGTACTTGGTACAGAGATTAAAAGTGGGTAGAGGAAATGAGCAGGAATTTCTACTGAGGGAACAAACTTCCAAAGGAAGAGTGTAATCAGTAAATTCCTATACTCCCAAAAGAAGCTCAGGGAGCATCATCCTGTTTCAGTTGCAGCTGAGTGCCTGCTAAGGTGATTCATCATCTAACTTTTGATCAAGGAAGTAACTAGAAATAAAGCAGGCAGCAGCAGAAAGCTGGTTCAGGAAGCACTAGAGTTCCGTGTGTGTGTGTATATATATATTTATGCACATGTGTTGCCTCTCCCTTCCTGAATCACCTGTTGATAGCACCTTTCTTCTACCACCAAGAGAGAAAATGTGTCAAGGACACATCAGAGTCGATGCTGCAGACCTGCTGTGCTGTCTGTGATGCTTTCCAGTTGGCTCTGGGTGTTTCTTTTTACTTTGGAACATCTGAGCTAATTCCTGTCTCCATGAGGCTGGAAGATGTTTTGCAGAGGGGCACTGGAGAGGTTATTTTGTTCTGCCAATAAGGGTGTCATTTGGTGTTGCAGAGATTTGTGAGCAAAACCCAAACCAAATCACAACTCTTCGCTTAAATTTGTAACTGGTCACATTTCCAAAGCTGGGGATTTTACAGCATTCAAAATTCTCCAGTACAAAAGACAAGTGGAAAGGTTTGTGTAGCTTGAAGTCAGAGCTATTCAAATGCAGGAGATCTGTGTGAAAACATGTACATTAGTTTACAGCTGTACAAACCAGTCTTTGCTTTGAATGCTCCATAGACTGCAATTTCTGTATTTTTTAGCTGTGAGCTCTGTTGAATTGGAAGCTTCTAACAATGCAGGCGAGTTGGGTGCAATTTCTTTGGAAATATTTCACATTGCTCCATGTCCGACTCTACTTGTGCTTCACTAAATAAAGAGGAGACTCATCAGCATCCCGAACTTATCACAGAAATTAGGAGGTAGACAGCTAAAGTGGGGGTTTGCACACTGAAAAGACTGGGTATTCTTGATTACAGCCTGTATTGCAGGTTTTTGTGCTAGCTGAAGGGGTTATCACCGATTTCATCTATAGCTGCTGGACACTGCCCACAGCAGAGCTGGCCATGCCTGGAAAGGCTGTGAATACCTTCACCAGCAATTCAGCAGGCATTAAATAATCAGTGGAATAACTTCAGAGGAAAAACTTTTGAAAGTAGGATAAGAATGAGCAGCTATTACCTATATAAATAAATAAACTTCTACCCCTTGCAGAAATGTAACAGACTTAAAAAAATTCCCTTCTACAGCTCCCGCACTTTTCTCAGTGTGCGCGTACCTGAGTCATTCACAGAGATCCTTATGTGAGTCCTTTGCTGCACTAAAATCTACTTTCTTGGAAAATGTAGAACAAATACTCAGGCTGTGATCTCATTCCTACCAGTGCCGGAGATAGGAGTCCCAGGGGCTTCACTGCAGATGAGATCCCCTGGAAAGAGAGAGCCAGAACGGATCCGACCTCGCTGCCGTTCCTGGGAGCGAACTCCTATTCTTCCGTGCCCTCCCTGCCTTGCCTCTGACAACTTTTCCAGTAAGATTTTCCCTCCTGCGTGTGCTGTCTCTTCCCTTTCCCTCCCACCCCCCAGGAGAAGTTCAGGACAGGTATTGAACGAGCTGCCAGGCTGCTCCTGAGGCAGAGCCTCCGTGAGCTGCCCGGCAGTGGCTATTCCCATTCCCTGAGTCTCGTAGGTTATTTTCCAAAGAAGTGTGTTTTGGTTTAATTCTGTTTTTCCCAACCTCTGTTCTCATAACTCCATCCTGTTGCTCTTTTGATCAGTTATACATCAGCTGTAACATAACTCTGTGATTTCATTTTGGTGCCGCTTACTTCATCCGAAAAGGAACTCGCTCTTCAAAGAAAACTTTTATTTCATTGTCTGCCACATATGCAAGTATTCCCTAAGGATCGGGGTTATTTATTATTTCTCTCCCCCTCTTTGCTTTCCCCTGTTCCTCTCCAAAAGACTAACAGACACTAATCTCCTTTCATCAGGTTCCCTCCTTCCTAATTTTTTTTCTTTTTGCACAAAATGCTCGCCACTACCTTTAACACCTTATTGTGTCTGGAGTGATAATTACTTTCAGTTGCCGCAGCTGGTGCATGGGGAGGCGTGCGGGCCCTGTAAATTGGGAATGGGCAACCTGGGTGGGATTGCAGGAAAACACAGAGTTCTGCAAAAACAGAGAACACAGCTATAACAGGGATAGTTTTGTTTTTCTCATGTTTTTCTATTTTTTTTTTTCCCCTGAACTCATCTTTGGGATGTATTTCTAGTGAGTCACCTCCACAACAATTTGTGGTTCCTTTGTTAGAGGAAAGGACTGGCTGATGCACGTGACAGAAAATAAGAAAAATGTGAGCTGGTACCTGACAGACTTAGTTAAATCTCAAATTTGGAAACAACACACACAGACATATCTGGATAGGGGGACACATGGGTCTGTCAACAGTTTTTAAGATCCTCTGAGGCATTATTAATTCTTATTTTAATGTATACAGTATTCCTCTGAACTCACAGAGTCTTGATTCAATCTTTTTCTTCTCTTTTGTTTTAAGTGTAGGATTGAGAAGGAAATTTGGGCTTATCGTGAAAGTGAGCACAAAGGCTGGGTTATAACCTCTCAAAAATAAGATTTCCCAACCTGTATTTCCCCTTTCCTTCTTTAGTAATTTTATAAGTAGTAGGCAGAAATTTTAAACAGTATTATTAGTATATTTTTTATGTTAGTTTGCCTATTTCAGTCCCTCACAGCGTATTGAGATGTTTTATACTCCTACAAACAATAAGGAAATTGGCACACACTGTTCACTACATAAAATTAGGTTTTTATGAGACTAGTTTATACATGTTTTCTTAGATTTCCTAAAGTAAGCGCTACTAAATTATTTAATGTACAATCTGAGATGCTTTTAATAAAAGGTTTGCCATAATCAGCTCTGTTCTGGGTGTGCTGGTTTGAACCCCTATTCTTTGTCTGCTGTCTGCTCTCCCATTCTGTGCTGGAAGCTGGCAGATGTTTCCCATGCCCACCTAAGGTTAGGAATGAGGTCCAGGTTTGGGGTCTTTTGCAGTTTTCAGACAGGTGAACAAAAAGCGTGACTAATCTGTGAGTCCCTCCTCAGTTCCCAAGCTCAGTTAGGCTGGACTTAGGGTTGGGGTCAGGAGTGCTCAGTGTCACACACTGGGGAATGTCCCAGTTTCTGGGAGGGAGACCTGGTGTTGTTGTCTGCTTTCAGCTGGAGTGAGGCGGTGCAGTAGAAAAAACAGGGAGGCAGCAGCCAAGATGAGTGTGGGACTTTGCAAATTCCTGGAGATAAAACAAGAGCGAAGTATCACGAGCTTTGATGGAATTATTCTTTTTGATTTGCAGGCAGGGCTGCATTCCCCAGACTCTCTGAGCCAGAGTCTGGGGCTAGGTTAAGGTTATGGTTAGGATTAGGAAGAGTTAAGGCTTTTAAATTTGACAAACTGGGATATTTTGCTACTTCCAGAAAAGTAAATTGAGGGCAAGTATCAGTATCTTCAAATTTCTTATTCATTTTTTATGGGCTCTGTGCGTACCTGGGTGTATTTTGACTTAAGAGTTACTACTCCAGTTGGGTCAAGTATGCAGGGATAGTTCAGTCAGAATAATGTGGTACCCACATTCCAGAGGATAAACTGAATCCTGTCTTCAAATCATCCTTTATTTATGGGCCCTTTGCACCAGGAGCTGAAAAATTAGTTGTTTTGGTATCATGGCATGGTAAACTCCTCAGGAGTATTGGGTGAGGCTGTAAGAAATTATCCTAATTCCAAAATTGAGCTGTGACTGCTCCAAGATCACTAATGGAGGCAATTTCTATTTCATGTCATTTGAAAAATATAAACAGGGTTTCTTTTCAGTGTAGTCAGAAAACCTGCCTCTTCCAACATTGGCACCTCCATGAGCTGTGGGGTGACTGCTGGCTTTATACCTGTATTTAGGAAAAAAACCCTCCTTTTTCTAGGTGATAACTTTACACCGAGTGCCATCTTTACTGATTTGGCCCATTGTGAAGAGTTCTCTAGATGATAAATTCTTACTGTTTCAAGATTTCATCACTGCATTTACACAAATCCCAACTTCGAGTGTCATTTTCAGAGTAGCGATGACATAGACCTTTTCTTTCTTTTGGAGGATAAAAGCATCCACTTTTTTCCTTGTAGCAAGTTGCTCTATTATAATTCCCAAATAGGCATTGCAATTCTGAGTTGCAGTCAAAACCTTTGCTGGAGTCGAACAAGAATCCCAGGCACTTGACCAAAGCAGTATTTCAAGAATATATTGTATTTATTTGAAAGACGATAATGCAATGCGGTCATCGTTTGCTTCACTACAGGTATAAATCCTCTAAAACCATTGCAGATGTGGCAGGGATATTGCAACCCATTAACCTAACAGAATGTAACTGTTTTTCTCTAGCAAGACTTGTCTGACTCTGTCTTTTTCTCTTTTTGCTGTGAGCGTGGTTGTATCTGTTGGCTCTGTGTGTACATTGTGGCGTTGAGTTCCGCTGTCTAGACCACCTCCCTGTGAATTAATACTGAAATGGAGTGGCTTAAATCCCCACACCTTCCCTCCTTCTCCCTCTGTGTGCACGTTAAACTCAGCCAGCTGAGATCTTACTCAGAGTCTGGCACTTTTGTGCTGCCACCCGCTTGAATGGGTATTTTTCAAATGTTTGTGTATAACTCAGTGTGGGTATGAATGGTAGGGTCTGTCCCTAAAAAAAAAAAAAAAAAAAAAAATTAAAAATCACTATTTATTATGGCACTTTAGTATGTATTTAAGGTTCCTCCTTGTTGCTGGGTTTGTGTCCAAAATGGAATTACTAGTCTGCATCTTTGCTGATTGTGAATATGTCCATGAGGCTGAATTTCAGATGTACCCATTTATGAATCTGGCGTATATGCTGAATGCAGCATTTTGTGCAGGTCACGTGTTGTATACAAAACATCTGATAAAATGCTGCTCACAGTCTTACAGATCTTAGAAATCCTTTCCATATGTCTAATCTTAAATCCTTTCCATATGTCTCCATCTATACATGAACACCAATTAGTCAATTAATCTGCCACCTTTATTTAATTAGATAATAAAGAAGAACTTTTTGAAGTTAAATCTTATTTCATTTTTCCAGGAATCAAAAATGACAACTAGTAGCAGCAACAAATTACAAGATAAATTTCCTAATCCACTCAGTGAATACATTAATATTACAGTATTTGCTGAGTTAAAACAAGTCCAACATTCAATATTCCCCTTCGCAAACAAAATACATTTGCGTGAATCCAAATAATTTTTTTTTTTTTTTTTTGGTACAAAAACGGCTCTGTGTAGCAGTCCTGGAACAATTGCAAGACATTCTGACTCTTTGGTGTCCTTAGAAATTAACCCTGTGTTAATGAAAGTTCATAAGCAAGAATCCCTGTGCAATGGAAATCCTCCCATGCCCCTCAGGGCACCTCTCCAGCCGCTGAGCCGTGCTCCGCACGCAGGGCAGCCAGAGCAAGGGCCAAGGTGCTGCCTCAGTGTGTCCATCTCCATTGAACCTGTCTCATTAGCATGCCTCTGGGCTCCCCGAAGACATTCCATTTCATCTGAAAGCAAAATATAACAGAAACTGCATGTTTCTGGCTTTGCTGCTGGCAGCTGTTACCTTTCCAGGGGAAAAAAAAAAAATTAAAAAATTCCTCTGCCAGGTCCAGACCTAGAATAAATGAAAATAGCTACACTGAAGCCCACAGAGCAATATCACTTTGCACCTAGGGAAGATTTGTCCCATGTATTTCTTACTTCAGCTGCAAATAAACTCAGTGTAGAGCCATTAGTATTTTTAAAAGGTGAAAGGGATGTTATTTGCTTTTTTCTTTTAGCTGTACAAGAAAATGGCTTTTTTTTTTCTTTTTCTCCACAAGAAAATAGTTTTCTAATAATAACCCAGTATTAAGTGTCAGGTAGTTGCTTCATGATTTTCCATGCTTTATTGCAGGCAGCTATTGGGAATGGGGTCAGATTTCCAACTCACTGCAGAAGAGCTGCTTTTATTGGGTTGAGCATTGTTGTTTTTTGCCCATGAATTATCAGTTGCTTTGAAGACTGATCACTTCCTTTTGTGGGGATACTTGAGGAACACACAACTTTCTTTTTTGGTACCTGAAGCCTTGTTAGCCCGGAGCTTTCAATAACCCCTTTTGTTTGTAGGTGCAGGGATGACAGAATTTGGAAAGTGACTTTTTTCTCTGGATTTTTTTTCTCTGATTTCAGAGTGAACAAAACATAAAACAATATTAGAGGTTCTTATGCTTTCACCTTGTGTCATAAAAGAAATTACAACGTGATCTATTTTATGTGCATTAAAATAACCCTAAAAATTTCCAAATTAACTGTCCTTGGACTGATTTTTTATAGGGACTTGAATATAGAGAAAATCTCTCAAACTCTCAAACAACTGATAGGGAAAGAAAGCTATTCCTCTGGCAAGTTTTTCAAAGTGAAAAGGAGAATTTAATTGATTCATATCCAGACGTTTAGATCATGCTTTGATGCAATAGTGGAAGTAGTTTATCTGAATCCCTCTATTTAGACAGATGAAATCGTAACAGAATATGTATTTTATAAGTGAGAGAAAAGAACCATCAGGAAGAGAAAATTGCAACCAATATTCCCAACTAGAAGACGTACTTTAAGTCTTATCACAGTGGATTTTTAGGCATGAACTCTATTAGAGTTACTAACTTGAGGAGGGCTCCTTGTGATCATAAAATAAAGCACCGAGGTTTCATAGGATGTGGGCCTTAGAGATTTCAAAGTTGAGCAAAAGAGATTAGGATTCTTTTTTTTTTTTTATCCTGCTCCTAGTTTTTCGTATTTATGTATTAAGCTGCTTGTATTAAGCTCTTTGCTAAGTAGTATTTTTGATCTATGCTGCAATTTGTCATGACATTTCTCTAGGCAGCTATTATAAAGATGTCTGCTTCCTTTTTTTCTTAAACAAGAAAGTAGACTGCAAATAAGTCACTTGATTTTTAAATTACTACCAATTAAGAAAATGGAGTGTCAGGGTCCAGAAAATTGATAGCTGAATTCTGATCTTGGATCTGGAAAATACTGAGCCATAAAATATTCATACACAGACACACAGGAAAAAAAAAAGCTGATGTTATGTTCATCTGACCAACATATGTTGTTTGTGAGTGTCACTGGAGTTCCAGTTTTTAGAATATGGGGAAAAAGATAATTTGAGTGAAACAGGCAAGCAAGTGCATGATCTGATGATCACCTAAACAGGTTTTAATTTAGGAACTGTTGATACTGAAGCTGCTTTCCAAGTCTATTCAGTACAAGTCAGCGAAACTCACACTGACTTCGGCAGATCTCGTGGTTTTTTGCCAGTCTTTTCTAGCAGCTTGTCTGTTCTGCGTCCAGCCCGGGGAGAAACAGCACCTGCCTGCCTGGGTTCTTCTCTGCCTGTCTTGTCACGAAATCGCTTTTTTCCCGAGCGCTGCCTTTATCTTTGCTGCCCCCAGCCCGGCGGGGAACTGTCCGCGCTCCGCAGGCACCGCTCGGTCCCGCAGCTCCGCATCCTGCATCCCTCACCCTGCTCCCCCTGCCTTGGGGAATTCCGCACGCTTGGCGCTTTCTGGGGATGATCCAGCCCGGAGCTGAGCTCCTCTGGCAGCACCCTGTGAAAAATGAGCATTTTCTGAGCCCCCTGCAGCCAGCCAGCGCTGAGAACCCGCTGGTGCCCCCAAAAGCGGCAGCCCCCAAGGACAAGGTCTCTGTTTGCAGGGTTGGGAGAGGAAGAGGAGTATTTAATTCGCAGGTCGTTGGGAATTGTAAAAAAAATCGTGCAAATCGTCAGAAGGTGACAAACATTTCTGCGGTTTAATTAAAAGTCTAATTGTACCTTTCACATTCTTACAAAAGGGAAAATGAAACAGTGAAAGGCTGTCATAATAATGTTTGTTATGAGTTTGATCAAGTCTACTGAATTTCCAGAACTTCACCACAGATTTCAACAGCCTTTAGGTCAGGACCCATCACATCACCTTTATTTTCTCTATCTGAGCTCTTTAATCTATTTTTATTTTACCTCTAATTTTTTTTTTATTTGAAAGTTTCGCCTTTTAATATGTTTCCTCTGTGGAACGTATATATATCTTCATGACTTCTATAATGACTCAGTTTTTAAGAGTAAGTCAGAAAGGTGGTAATTTCCATACACACATTTCGTTTACAGCTAAACTAAAAGGAGATTTATTGGTTGCTACCCCGATTTCAGCCATAGTTTGGACATTTTCCTGTACAGCAATATGTTGCCTGTGAAGGCTGCAACCTCCCCTTTCAGTTATTTGAACTTGATAGGATGTCCAGAGAGTGAATTCTCAAAAAGGAAAAAAAATTAAAAAGTCGAGGCAGGAGTATAGGTTTTCTAAGATACTTTTTCACCTTTAGGTGTCATAAAATTTTTCTCAAAGCTTTGAACTGCATTGTTTCGCTAAGGAAAAGTCCAGTAGCTGAATTTTTAATTAAGAGCTGCTGATTTACATTGCATTTAGCAATCTGCTGGGCAAGCTTTCCCCAGCCCTGCTGGATCTGGGGTTGAGCCTTGGGAATGAAGCTGGACAGGGCTGGAGCCACACAAACCTCTGTAGTGTGTAACATACTGTCATTAACAAACTTTCCTTGTTTTATCTCCTGTCTCAGTAGCCAGTCCACAGTTTCCTTTCTTCACAAATGAATTGTACCATAGTCTTGCACTAAATTCGAGGTGGGGGATCTTTACTCCCTGAAAAATTAATGGAGCAGAATTTTTTTTTTTTTTTCTGTGAGACAGACTGGATTTTTCAGTGGGTTTTTTTTCCCCCCTCCATCTAACAAAGGTCCCTTCTTGTCAGTCAGCTTTGTAAAAGCAGAGGAAGCCCCGAACACATTAGAAACCAAGATATGAGAGAACCCAACAAAAAACCTTCTTTAAAAAAAATACTTTTGAACTTCAGAGAGGATGCAGCGCTTGCTTTGCTGTGAACACAGGGTTGGAGAGTTTTTTCTTTTTAACAGACATGTGTAGCACATTTGTTTCAGTTTTATATCCGCTGTCATAATATGATGGTTTTATTCGGGTTTTAAACATGCTTCGGCTGGAAACCCTACATCTTTAAATTAGGCAACCCTGGTGCCTTTGCGATTTCCCTAGCTGCACTCTCTCACCTTACCCAGGTGCATGTTAAATCAGTATTAATGACAATATCATCCTTCTGCAGTCATCTCCTGCCTGCAATTTGGTTTTAATTACCCACCACGTTGTCTTTCCCCCTCACTGACAGCCATTAAATAGGGAATGACACCAGAGCTGTGCTGGTGTCGAATAGACACTTCACCAGCGTGGTTGGTTCTTTTTTTTTTCCTCCCTCTCCTCTTCTCTTTTCTTCTTGCCTCTTTTTTTTTTTTCCTCTTTTTTTTTTTTTAATAACTAAAAAAATCCTTCTATAAAGCAGGCTGCAGTGCCTCCTCGTGGTAGTCATCAGGAAAAAAAAGAAAAAGGATTATTTTGCTCTGGCTTGTTTTGATGGCTGAGCGATGCTTGCTTTGGCTCAGCTAGAGCTCTCAGGCAGAGGGAAAAGCCAGCATGATCTTTAAGAGAGAGAGAAAAAACAGCACTTAAAGATTAAGGCCTGATTGGGACACACTGAAGTGTCTGCTCGTTGGAATCTAACAGTAACTTTGATGTAGAATTTGAGGCTTGCCTGGCAGTCTGGAGGAGCTGCTCAGAGGCAGGAGCCCAGTCAGTCCCGGATGTCAGGGAATGAATAAAGTGCTGCAGGCAAAGCTGCTGGCAGAGGTGGCCCTGCTGCATCCCTGCTGCATCCCTGCTGCATCCCTGCCCGCATCCCTGCCCGCATCCCTGCCCGCATCCCTGCCCGCATCCCTGCCCGCATCCCTGCCCGCATCCCTGCTGCATCCCTGCTGCATCCCTGCTGCATCCCTGCTGCATCCCTGCTGCATCCCTGCCCGCATCCCTGCCCACATCCCTGCTGCATCCCTGCTGCATCCCTGCTGCATCCCTGCCCACATCCCTGCCCGCATCCCTGCTGCATCCCTGCTGCATCCCTGCTGCATCCCTGCTGCATCCTTGCCGCATCCCTGCCCGCATCCCTGCCGCATCCCTGCCCGCATCCCTGCCGCATCCCTGCCCGCATCCCTGCCCGCATCCCTGCCCGCATCCCTGCCCGCATCCCTGCCCGCATCCCTGCCCGCATCCCTGCTGCATCCCTGCTGCATCCCTGCTGCATCCCTGCTGCATCCCTGCCCGCATCCCTGCCCGCATCCCTGCCCGCAACCCTGTCCGTATCCCTGCTGCATCCCTTCTGCATCCCTGCTGCATCCCTGCTGCATCCCTGCCGCATCCCTGCCGCATCCCTGCTGCATCCCTGCTGCATCCCTGCCCGAATCCCTGCTGCATCCCTGCTGCATCCCTGCTGCATCCCTGCCCAAATCCCTGCTGCATCCCTGCTGCATCCCTGCTGCATCCCTGCCCGCATCCCTGCCCGCATCCCTGCCCGCATCCCTGCCCGCATCCCTTCTGCATCCCTGCTGCATCCCTGCTGCATCCCTGCCCAAATCCCTGCTGCATCCCTGCTGCATCCCTTCTGCATCCCTGCCTGCATCCCTGCCTGCATCCCTGCTGCATCCCTGCCTGCATCCCTGCTGCATCCCTGCCTGCATCCCTGCCTGCCCCTGTGCTCCCCTGTGCTCAGAGGTTTGACAACTCTTTCATTCTCTAGCTCTGTGTAGAACTGTGCATAAACACGAGCAACAGGAATTTTCCATGCCAGACCCAGCCTTTAAAAATGAGTCTAAAGAGCCTCCAAATTCCTTTCACTTTGGCCTGTGGTTTGAAACAGCCTTGCCCTGCACCCCTTCCCCAACATTAATATTTACCCATGTGGGAGGATTTCCCTGTGTGAACTAAGTTCTTGCTGCAGAGATTTAATTCTAGGGCCATTGCACGAAGTTTTGTGGTATTAATCTTGATTTATAATGTGATAACTGGTGGTAGAGCCTGGTCTAAGATTTTGTCTGTCAGCCTGACCCTGTCCTGGTCCCTGTGTGAGGTCAGTTTTCAGCAAGGTCACTCGGAAGGACACTGAGAAAGAGAACTGGGCAGTGATTAGTGAACTTGCATTAGGGAAAATACCAAAATATCTGTCTCCTAGAAAACAAACAAAAAAAATTTTGAAACGTTTTTGAGGAGTGAACTGAACTTTTTCAATTAAAAATTTCTTATTCCTGATTTTCCCATCAGGGTGTAAGATTAAAAAAAAAAACAACATTTATTGGAAGGAAAATTAAAGAAAAAAAATCTGATAAAGATGGCTTATGAAACAATCACTGCCCATCCACATTTGTTTCAGCCATGACAATATTTGACCTTGTTAAATGTCAGTTGTATTGATTTGATTTGAGGGGTCTGGATTGTGAATCACTAAATACTTGCCCTGTAAATTTGTTAGCCCTTTCAAGAAAATTTCTGGCTGAAACTTGAGGCTTATAACAGTGAGTCTACCAGGAGGGTTTATTCTCTGATAGAGCTTCCACATATTGGTTTACAGCTGTACTGAGTCCCCTTAGAATGAATTTTTTTTTCCCTTTCCTAATATGAAACTTGATGCTTGGAAAATCTGATAAGTGAGTTTCATTTCCCTGGAAATTTATTGCTTCTATTTCCAAGTGCAAGGAAATAAAACAAGTAAAAACAATAAGCAGTCTGTAAGGAGGGTATTAATGAGGGGTCACTCTTTTCTCATGTAAGCTCAAGCTCAGGAGAAAAAGAGAAAGGAGTTGCTTTGGGGGCAATCTAAATGGCTGGTGCAGTATATTTTGCTTTATTTATTTGGTAGGATCAGCTCTGTTCTATTTCCCTCTTTAGAACGTGCTCTCCAATTCCGAGCGGGATATTTATGACAAGAAATACAAAGTCTTTTCTTCAGGTAGTGGAAACTCCTCCGACTTCAGCTCAGGGACTGGCTGATTTTTAGTTGACAAAAGACTTTATGCTGCTCTGAGCATCTCTGAAATCAGAAGAGCCCATTTGTATATGTAAAAAAGATGCCATAGAATTCCAGTGTCCCATCCTTATTCCAGTGGAGAGCTACATTATGCTCCTCTAATTCCCCATTCTTTCATTTGGAAATGGTGGTGTTCTTCACTTCTTCCTGGTAATTGCTGTGCAATGCTAAGGAGCTGCCAAGTTCCACTGCAGGACTCATTATATTTAGTAAGGGTGGGAAGAATTGCCATCTATAGAGCATTTTATATGAGGAAAGAGCTGGGCTTCACAACACTGCAGATGTGCATCCCCTGTAGATCCTGTCACCAAATCAACTCCTAAGTGAGACAGACTGGTCCATTTTGGATGCAGGGAGGACAGTTTGGAGGATAAACATGACAATAAGAGACTTCAATGGGGGGAAGCTTTAGTGCTAACAATATCACTTTGATTTTTAGATTTCTTTTGCACCAATTCCCTGTACTTCCCCTTGTTTGCTTAGAAAATTTGTACTCATTTGGGCTGTCTTAATTTTTCTGTATTGTGCAGCAGTGACTTAGTTGTGTGTTGTAAATGTGATGCCTTTTTATAGACTCTATAGCAGGTTTATTTTTAAATGTATTTTCTCTAGGGAAGGGCACACAGTTTACTCAAAATTTACCATATGCTTTGCATCTCCAGTAAAACAGTTGTAGAAAATACCATATTTTTAAATCTGGTGAGTTGTGAAGAATCAGAGAGAGGCCAGATGAAGAACACTAGTTAGAAGGATAGATACTCAGAAACTCCTTCCCTTCCAAGAGTGGACTGCCATGAAGTAGCTCAAGAGGGACTATTGAAAACGTTATTGTGCTTTTCAGGTTATAGGCCTTGAACCTGCAAACACTTGTGCATGTAAATAACTTTATATAGGTAAAGTAATTGCTTTGAACTCAAAAGGGCCAGTTGCATATAGGAAGTTTTTTATGTCTGTAAGTGCCTGCAAGATTAAAACTGTAGCTGGTGTTTGATTAACATTTAATCCTCCATGGCTGTGCTGCCCTAGGGACAATCCAGAGGGAGTTTCAGAGGAGACAACTCAGGAGCTGAATGTGCAGATGAGCTTTAGCTCCCTTAGTTAGGCTGGGCTTAGTTTTGCAGTTTCAAGATGACATAAATATGCTGGGGTTTTTTTCATTTTGGTGGGTATTTTGGGGGTTTTTTTGTTGTTTTTGTTTTGTTTTGTTTGTTTGGGGTTTTTTTTGGTGGAGTTTTTTGTTGTTTTTTTCCTGTTTTTGTTTTGGGTTTTTTGTTGTTTTTTGTTATGGGGTTTTTTTAAGCTTAAAAATAGAAGTCAAAGCTACCTCCTCCTAAACTGGAAGTCTGAATTTGTGATACATGTTGCTGTTTTGGTTTCTTTTCCTTTAGGTAAAAAAGTCTCTAATTTAATTCACAACATTTTATATTTTTTAGTCAGCCTTTTCCATCTTCAATAGCTAAGGAAAAGTGAGAGAAATGTAGATATACACTAGTGTCTTTTAGAAAGTAATATTGTCTTTAAAAAAATATCCATATCTTTGCTCTTTTCATTCAGCAAATCAGCATCAATTTTTAAAGGCTTTTGATGAACTTAACATCACTGCTTTTTCTAAAAGGCCATAGACACATCCCACACCCCACAGAAGCTACTAAGAGTTTTTCTTCAGGTCTGTTGGAAGCTGACTTAAATCCCATACAAGTTAGAGGACTCCTAACTACAGGAAATACAGGATTTCTTCATGTGAAATTCTTTGTTTGCTTGTTAATTGTAGGACCACACAATCTACAATTACTATAAGATTTTTCTGCAAATTATTTGTCAGCCCTTGAGCAGAGTTTGTGACAGTGCTGGCAAACAATGGACTTAAAGAATGTTTTGAGGAAGTGTCTGTGTTTATATGGGAAGCAGTAAATGGGCGTGGGTAAGACATTATGAAGGATGAAGATGTGGAAATGCATCCTGCAGGAATGGTGAAGCACATGGAGAATGGGTGCAACTGAGCCCTTACACCCAGGGATGAGTCACTGTCCTTTTTGTCTGGAGAAGTCAGGGTTTATGCTGGATTTTGGGAAAAAGCTGCTTTTTAGTGACTGGGGAAAGAGCTTCATAGTTCATCCAGGGGAAAGGATATTCCTGCAGATTTTCTTGGTTTATTTGATTCTAAATCACTTTTCCTCTCCTCTCTTTATACACACACCTGTCTATTGACATCCTTAAAGCTATCTTTGTTATTTGGTATTATCTTTGACACTGCTACTTTGTGCATAAAATACAAACAGTGCTGTGTTAGCCTGCTGCTCTGTGAGCCTTATCCTGGGCTATGGCTCTGTTTTTCTCAGCTCTATGAGTGCACACTTGGAGGACAGACAAGTAACCAGGGGTGAAATCCACCTCTGTGCTGGGTAAACATTTAAACTTTATGATCCTTGTCCTAGCCCCATACATAAGGGTGAATTTCATCCTCCATAAATGTAAAGTCTTCCTGTGTTATTACAGTTGCCTCTCCCCATTTCCCATTATCTTTGAACCCCCTCTCCATCATTAAGCTTTCTTTTAGGATCCAGGAAAATGTCATTCTCTTCTCCTCTTTCACTGACTGGCCTCTGGTTATATTAGAAAATAAAATTAATCTCAAGGGGAAAATAGCACTTAAAATTATTACTACTGTTTAGCTTACTAAAGTGATTTGCTCTCCGTGACCTGTCTCAGGCTGATCCTTGTACAAATCAAATCAGCACACAAAACAGCACTGGGAAACGGTTTCCAGACTCAGAATTTCACAGCTCCTGAACCTTTCGAATGTCACAAGCAAATCAAAAATGAACATATTGGTTTATCTGTCTCTTTAGAATCCAGACAGTGTGGTTTTTTTTTTGAAGGCACGTATTCTCCCATGCTCCATATGAAATATGTGAATAAGCCAGCTGTAATGCTTCTGGGTGAGCCCATACCTAAATGTTTTGCTGAGCGGGGGCTGGAGAAAGTTTCCATCCACTTCCAAGTCTATCCCTGTGTTGTGGGGGATTAATGTCACTCTGACCTCCAACAGTTTCTCATTAAGCTGTCTAAAATATGAACTCCTACCAAGCGCCTGCTCTTCATTTTAATTTGATGGGTTTATCAGGGGGCTGGAGGAGACAGCTTGTGGATAGACCAGTCTTCCATGATAATTCCCTGAGGCTCAGCTAGTTCCCTGACAGGGGCACTGGGATGGCACAGCCCATGGAGCCTTGGGAGAGCCACGTGTCCTCTCAGCATGGCCAGAGGCACCAGCTCAGCGTGGCTGCAGCAGCAGCAGCAGCAACTCATTCATTAGTTCTGCCTCCCAGCTGCAAACGAGCAGAGGTGTTAGAGCTCTCTGCAAACGTGGCTGTACTTTTTCACTCTCAGAGGTAGCTCAAACCATTCTAATTTGGGTGTCTCTCTGGCATGCTCTGTTGCACGGTGCAGGCACAACCTGCAACCTCTCAAAGCCCCAACCCTACAAGGGATAGGAGGCCAATCCTGAGACACACAGATAACGTCACTCACATCGTTTGGCTCTGACCCCATTTCTTTGCTGACCTTGCTGGGATGCAGGATGCCACAAGGATGACTCGTCACCCCCTTTTTCCTTGAAGTCCTTCCCGTCCAATTCCGCAGATATATACCAATGTCTATGAAATTTTGAGGAATGATGTTAAAAAATCCATGACAACAATTTGTTCATCTTGTGGTGACCTCTTGTGGAGTCATTTAGAAATCAGGCTTGATCCGTCATCTACGGCACATTCCAGAGGGAGGAAGACAGGAGTAATAATCCAAAGTGTTCTTGGGCTTGGAGGGACAGTCAGCTCATGCTGAAGGACACAACAGCCTCCCACAGGCTCTCTGTGTCTGGGTGTGATGGAAGGGTCATTTACTTGTCTCTTTGTACTCACTTTCTATCTTTGTGTATAAAACCCAGCTCGTCCTTGACTCTCAAGCAAAGGCTTAGCTTTCAAGAATTGGCATTAAAACCCAAAGTATGTTATAGCAATAGGAGCTGCCCCTTATGAGAAAGATCCTAGCTTTTGTGTCACCCCATTTTTTAAATTGTCGTTCTGCACATATGGTAGACATCAGAGTGATTGCGGAGCCTGCAAGGTGCAACTAGGTGTGAATTGTTTAAAACAGGACTGCCACCAAGTTCATATCCAGCTCCATATTTGGAAAATCTAGAAGTGATTGTTCTTCACCCCCTGCCCATGTCTAATGCATAAAATCAAAACCTTTCATGCCATTCACATTATTTTTTGTGCCGATCCTGCTCAAAGCCAACCTTTATTTTTCATTAATTCTTGCAAGGCTTGAAGCTGTTCCCAATGAAACCAATTGCCAAACTGATTGTGGAAGCCAGATCAAATCTGTAGTGTAATTTCCCCCCTGCTTTTTTATTGTCCTTGCTCCAAGTCATTCCTGTCTCATGCAAACTACAATAACTACAGCAAGCGTTTACTTGTGGGAAAAATTATCTCAACTTCCTCTCTGTACATATAATATCTAATAATGTACTGTACTGAATAGCATATTGAGAAGTGTCATTGATTATTCAGAGTTTAACATGATGAGCCATTCCATTCTTCTCTTCATCGAGACCAATTTATTCTTATGCTCAGATAAAATTACAATACTCTAAATAATAAAATAAATAAACCCAGCAACCTGCTGTGAGAAGGATCCCTTTGCAATGATAGTTTTAAAAGCACCCGCATGGGTCAAGGTTTTTTCCTTTTATCCCTGCACATTTGTTTTGTTTTTTTTATTTTTTGGCTTTATTATTTGGTCACTAAGCAAAAGGTTTGCTGGGTGGCTTTTTTTTAAGCTTGAGGGAGAATATGAATGTCATAAATATTTCATTTTCCTAGCACATCTTGCATTGTTCCTCACTTTCAGACCTTGCCAGCAGTCAACACAGTAGTAAATTTCAGCACCTGTGGACCTTTTTCAGTAATTTATGATTTCCATTAGATTTCCATTAGAGATGGACTAAAACAGTTTAGAAAAGTGCTAGCACCTTCAGCCATACGGATCCTGCCTGTCTCTGAGGAGCAGGGCTGGGTTTTGCTGTCTGTGCCCATGGCTGCTGCCAAAGGTTTGGGGCTTCAGCTGGAGCTACTTGGTCTCAATGCCAGCCAAAATTCCTCCTTGGAGAGGAGCTACCATATCTGAAAAAGGAAGGACAGCTTAAAAACAGAAAACCATCTCAGTAAAAATGGTGCTGTTTCTCCCTTTCTAACCCTGCAAGCTTGAGTGCAAATTTAGCCCACAGTGAGTGGCTTTGCTGCAAGTCACTACAAGTGTCTGTAATTCAATAGCCACACATTTTTGTTGGCAGTACTCCATCCTGAGCTTCATGGGGTGCCTTTCTCCTCATTCCAGCTCTCCTCCTCACACACCTGTGCTCTGGTACAGGGCTTTTGTGGTAGTCCTTTTTAAACTAGGAAATATATTGGAGGGAGGCCTTAAGCTAAGAACTTTGGGGTTAGTTTCAATAAAGAAATTGTCTTGATATTCCCTCCAGCTCTAATGCAGGCTTACAGGCAGCCTGTGTTTGTTCCAGGACTAGTTGTGAACCTGGAAAATCTCCCACATGCCTGCCACAAAGTGAGATACGGTGGCAAATAAATCACAGCGAATAATTTAGTCGTGAATTGTCCATTGGCATTGTATCATAGCTTGAATACATTTCCCATAATAGCTCATGATAGTCCCATTGACATCCACTTGACTTTTATGAAGTTTTGCAGATTTCACTCATATGAATGGCTCTGACTGGTGCAGGATTGAATATTAGACCGGATATTACAGAAAATATTGCACCCATGGCATTTTCTGGAAGCCATCCTCGGGGTAGGACTGGAATTTTGGTTGTTCTGTCAGTTTGGTGTTTATTAATTATCTTAACCAGCTGCAGTACACGGAGCCACCATCCCTTATGTGAAACTTTCCCTTTGTTGCCATGCTCAGGCCACCTTTCAGCTCTGTCATTTCAGCAGCTGGGCGCCCCGGGGGGCTCGGCTCGTGCTGGGATAACGTCACACTCGGAGCGCTCTTCACAATGGAGCTCAGCCAGCTGAGGAGTGACATTATCTCAGCAGGACACCTGCCCTTCACCTTCCGTGGAGGGACCCACCTCGGAAAGGTCAACACTTGCAGTTTAAAATAATATTTTAACCATTGCTGTTCAGAATTCAAAGGGAGAAGGGAGTGAAATGTCAGATAGCCATGAAAATCATGAAGCTCATTACTCCCCACAAATGACAACTGGCCTCAGACATACACTTTGAATATTCTTTTACTTAGGTTTTAAGTATGTCTAAAAAAAAAAAACAAAGCCACATTATTCAGGATATTTTGACATGAACCCCAAGTGCCAGCAGAGTAGCAGTTTGCATTCTAAAAATGTTATGTGTTTAAAAAAATGCATTGATGAAATAATACACTGAGGACTTTGGCTACTTTTATCTCTTTGCTTTCTCTCTGCTGCATCCTCATGTACAGCTTATTTTGGAATAGCAATAAATCTACTTAAAAGACAGTGAAAAGGTGTCCTGGCTGGAGCTGAGTGCACTGCTTGAACCAGGGGATTTGTCTCAACAGTGTAGCATGTCTTCCCTCCAGTGCAGCATCCACTTCATACTTTTTGGGGTAGAGGTTTTTTAAAAATTATCATATTCTCAAATCTTATTTGCCTTCTAACCTGAAATATAAAACTGAGAAAGCACATTTGTGAAGTTAGAAATGGCCAAATAACTCACACAACTCCTTTTCTGTTCCTTTTTCCCTTTGTATGAAGAACCTGGCTCTGGGAGCTCAGTTCATGAAACAAATGTTGTTTGTGGAAAATGGAACACATCCTCCATGTATATTTGATAGTATTACATTTGCACCTTTTTTTTTTTTTAATCATTTATGCCACTAAAGCACAGCAGCAGAGATGGCAAAGGTAAAGGAACAAAAGTCTGATTTATCACTGTTTTCTTTGATTTTACTGCTGATGCAATTCCAAAGAAATTAGTGGAGTCCCACCAGCATGAATCAGCCAGTGCTGAGCCACACTGAGGCATTTTGCTTTGAGAATCTGTCTGAGTTCTTCTGGGAAATGTTTCTCAATATCAGCTCAGCATGACCAGGGCATCCACTGGCTTTTGGATAGAGTCTGTCTTCAGGGGTGAGACACACCTTTGATTTGCTCAGTGATGCCTCCTGTATTGTTTGATGGAACAGCAAATGGAAGGCAATAATCCTGCTTTAAGGAGTGGCCGGGGGAGCAGATGAGCCTCACATTTACAGATCCCATTTCCACCTCTCTGCTCTGTCATTCTGCCCATCACGGCACTTCCTGGAGATTTTGAGATACTGAAGGATGACACAAGGGGTTTTTGTTTCAGTATTTTCATAACATTTCTAGATTTGGCTAAAGAATTGAATCTGATTTTGCAAGATTTCTGGCTCAAGTTTTTAAGCCAACTTGCTTGTGTTTTTATAAGTGCCCTCTCTTAAAATTCCCAAAGGAATCAAAACTGCAGAGTTCATGGAAGTCTTCCATTAGTCATCAAGATAAAAGGTTATTAATCATAAATGCCTTTATGTTCAGAATTAATTTTTTACTAATTTTGTACTAAAGTATATACTGTCTTTAGGCCTGCTGAATAGAAATGAAATTGGAGTAACACTATTAAGAAAGACACTTAAACAATAGTTGTCAAAAGAGCATTGTCTTAGAAATGGATTAAAAGAAGCAGCCCTGTTTTCTTCTAAAGGAGAACTATTTTCACTGAGCTTTTTTTATTGATGAATTTCCAGAGACCTGGAGTTGTGGATTATTTTCTAGCAATCGATGTTCATACTTCATGTATTGTCTTTCCTACCATGTTTTGAAACATTATAGAACATGTCAGCAGAAATCCATAAAAATTCAGTTGATAGTTGAAAGCATAGAATTAGTCAAAGAGGGACAAAAGACCCTTGGGAAGGGGGATGTGTGTATTTTCATGTGTGTCAGGTAAGCCATGCTCTCAGCTCCTCTCCTGTGTGCCAGCGCAGCCTTGGACTGACATCCAAACACCCAATTTGGCCTGGAAAGGAGGTGGGCCACGTTGCATCACTGCAGAGTCTTTCTTCAGGCAAGTTTTCTTCCTCTGTTTTCCATGAAGCTGTTTAATTCATAGAGCTTTGATGTTTAAACTGATCCTGACCTTCTGTGAGTACTTCAAAAAGGGAAAATTAGCTGCTTGGAAAAATAGAACGACTTAAATCTAGCAATTTGGGACACACATGTTAAGGTCCCACTGAACTTGTGTTGACTTCTTCAACTCTTTTTGGTATTATTTCCTGATTAACTTATAACTAGAGAAAGGTGTTAATTTTCAAAACTTCAGGAATCTCTCTTTATTGATCTGTCTTTGAAACATTGTCCCTGGTACAAGAAGAATCCATCAAGACACAGGGAGCTGCTCTAAACACAGGGCATAAAAGACTTTGATTAACTTTATTTTGGCTTTTACTTACCTCTAATGAGTAAAATGATTAATTGAATAACACTCCCTGGCTTCACTATAGTTGATGGTCCATAACAACTCCCCTGGTTCTCATAGTTTATAATTTAGCTGTCAAAATATTCTCTAGGTTAGATCTTGAGAAGAAAGGTCTTGACTTTGCTTTTTTTTTTTTTTTTAACAAAGCAAATCTACTTCAACTATTTGTAAGTTATTGGAGTCAGTTAAAAACATCCCACTTCAAAATATGTGCCTGGTCAGTGTTAGGTAGTTATTATTTTGGGAGGATAAAAATTAAATACATAATTTCAAAGTACTTTAAATGTGCAACTGATCTTTGCTGTGATTTATTATAGACTGGGATATACATATATTGTCAGAGATTTTCAGGCAGGGGGAATGTCTATACTATGTATTAATGGTTCTTTTTGAAATAGCTGAATTGATAAATTTTTTTGGCAATCAACACCTACTTGATATTTTGGAACTTTTTAAAAGTATTGTTTATAAGTCTTGTCTTTTAAAATTACTTTTGCTCATGATCTAGTTCATAAAGATGTATTTGGGCTCTGATGGGAAGACAATTTTCCTTCAAGGCAGGCTTCAATTTAATGCTGCAGGGCTCAGCTTTGAGCTGAGTTTATCGCACTTGATAAACTAGGATGAGTTTATCCTCATATCCCAAAGTTTAAGTTTTTCTGGAGCAAACACATCTTTCCCATGTGTCCTAGCTTTTTTATCCCATCAGTTCTGAGGGCTTTCTGGTGATTGAATTCAGGCATCTGTTCCTAGGTACTCTTGTTTCCAAATGGGTCTTTCCTATTCAGATCCTATTGCTGCCCTTTGCTTGATTGCGGTTGCTGATGGGCAGATCCAGGTGTTGGAGCACTGGCTGTGGCTCAAAAAGCGAGACTTTCTCTCACCTTTAAAAGCTTCATGGAGGTTCAGGATAACACCTGAACAGCTCAGGAAAAGGTCCAGCCCCAGCTGTTTGCCCTCAGCAGATGGTTGTGTGGGGTTGGATGTGTTTCACTGCTCACAAAATCAGATCCGTGCAAAGATGCAAATCGCTCTCTTCTTCTCTTTTAACAATTTTTGATGCTCCTTATTGCTCTTAAAATTAAATCTAATTCTGCCCACATCTCTATTGTTTGACTTTATGTGGGGTTTTTTTTGTAATTAAAAATATTTGAATAATTATGCTACAAATATTTCCTTCCATTACTATACCCCTCTTCCATTATTTTTGGAGGTTTTTTTAGTAATACTGAGTTCTCTTTATCTTTTATATCAGCTTTCAAGGGAAAAAGTCCCAAAGTTTCCTACATTTTTAACTTTGCATCTAATATCTCAATTCTATTTTGACATATTAAGTGTGTGTGTATGTTCAAGATTTCTTACTTCGTTCTTATTTCTGGTGGAATTTTGCCATAAATTCTGTGCGTCAAAGGGAATTTGCAGTTAAATTTGAAGTCTCTGCTGCTTTTATTAAGCCAAATCTTTGAAGGTGCTAACTCCTCTCAAAATCTGTAATTTTACTGATAACAGAAGGTGCTTATTTTAGTGTAGAATGCTGTATCTCCCTGTCTTTTTAGTCACTCATTTTGCTAAGATAGTAGTCAAAGGATATCCCAACAGTAAAATTAAGTGAAGGAAAAGATCCTTCAAAATTGCAAAAAAAATCTCCCAAATTTCCTACCTAAAGCCCCTATATAAAATTCCACATTGTAGATATAAATTTCCACACATTGGGCCAAATTCTTGTCCACCTAAAATTAATATCTATGGCACGAGGGTTTATTAAAGTAGTGAAAAATTTTGCACAGCTATCACACACTGCAGAAATCCTATTTAGCACTGTAATAAAACATAAAATAAAACTGTCTGTACTTCTCTATGTCAAACCATCCCTTCTAGTGCAACACCACTTCCTTAAAAAAAAAAAGATATCTGGTTCTAGTCTCTGTAAAGCTATTTTATGAGAAGATAATATAAAATTATTTTACAAGAAAATAATCTAAAAGTCTGTCCAGAGATTGTCAGTAGAATCAGATCACTGATAGGAAGACCCCACAGTGAGACACAAAACCATTTTTGGTCTCATGTTATACATGATACAAACCGGGACACGAGAAAATTTTACAACAAAACCAAAAGAAAAAGCGTTGTCTTGAATTGCAAGGAACATCACTGAAAGCATCACTTAAACCCATTATCCGTGGGTTTTAGATGCAGAAAAGAAAAATGTCCGTTCTGAGCATGGCTTTCAAAGAAGCCTCAGGTTTGAAGCAAGCTGATGAGACCAGGCTGTAATGTGAATTCAGACACGTTCCTTAGGCTTATTCACAGGGATGATCCATTTCACTCCTCACCAGCAGCGTTTCCAAAGCAGTTCATGATTCCTCTTGAGAGCTGGTCTTTTTAACTGTGCCAAATTATGTCCAATGAAGGAATTCTGGGATCTAAAGTGATGCAAACCGGGGAGCATGAATTTTCCAAAATTAATTTCTTTAATGAATATGAATACTTGAATGTGTCTTAAGCTGTAACATTTTCAGCTCTCAATTTACAATATTTAAATAATCAAGAACTGCCAAGTGGGCCTTCTCATCTGGTTATTTGTAGCAGTCCACGCAGAGTTGGTGTGCTCAGTACTACTGCTGAGATAAAACATGAAAAGTCTGTGAGTAACATCTCATGCCAAAGTGAACTTTACGGTTAATAAATTCGGCAGTTCAGAGGTTATTTAGTCAGTAATTAAATGTAAGAGTCAATATTTAAGTCCAAGAAGAAATCTTGAGAATCTTGATCTTGTTAAACTCCTATCTCAATTACATGATCAAAGCCAGCAGAAGTATTTTTCTTTGCAAGTATCACTTTCAAAGTCACTGACTCTTCTTCCACAGGGAGTTTGGTTGTTGACTTGAGCTGAAGTAAGTTTAGATCAACACTGAGCTATTTTGAAAAATCCTCCCTGATACTTTTTCTCACTAGAGACGTCTGAACCTTCTGAGGTTAACTCATCCTTGTTTTGGAGTCATCATCATGTTTTATAATCCCTCTTCTCCCTGTTCTCAATCAAAGTTGTTTCAAATGGGAGAGAAATAAAAAATGCAAAACAATTTAATTTTCTTTTCTTTCTTTTAACAACTAGAGTAAGCAGCAGATTTATTGAAGTTGCAATCAGATTTGTAGAGCAATATTTATTGTCTGTCTAAGTGTTATCAATTGTATAATTTTTTTTTCTTTGATTTCCAGTTTGGTTATGATAGGGAGAGGTGGCATAGGGCAGGGGCTTCCTTGGGCTTTTGTTTTGGTTGGATGGGGTTTTCCATAACCACAGTTGTGTTTTGGCCATGAGGGCACCTACGGTGACAAAACTCTGAAGGAAACTCTCTTGGTAAGAGGGACCTTGTGGCAAAAGAAAAATCATCCTTCTGCCTGGTCACAGTGAATGAATTGAAAAACTGACTGGATTGAATTTGAAAGCATTGACTCAGACACTTCTTTCTTATTCTGAATGGAATTTTCTTGTTATAGATACAATGTTCAGAAGGACTTCCAGCAGTGTAAGTAGTGGACTTAGAAATGTAGAAACTTCAGCAAGTTTAGAAAAAATACATGGGCTACTAATGCCTTCACTCACTGAGGTACCTGGCTGATATTCATTTCTTTGGAAACAAATCTTGGTATTAGAAACATTGAGGAGAGTAAAATTGAGGCTGGATCTTTGGCTGGGATAAACCAGTATACTGCTTTTAATTCCAAATATTTGAAATTGTCAGTGCTGAGCTTACTGTGAAATGACATCTGTCATATGGAATCTGAAAAAAACACCACCTAAACATACAAACTCTTTCATTCTCATCTGATCCAGCAGACAAAGCTGAAATGCTTGCATCAACCAAGAAATTAGATCAATAATGTGCTTTCAGTATGGCTTATCTCTGTTCGTTTTAAAGTAAAGCCCAATTCACATCCTTCCCTGTGGTACATACAAACACTGAATATTGAACTTTCCTTTTTCCCCAGTGATTTTCCTTAAACTTCACTCAGCCAAACTCCTGCTTGGGTTTTTTTCCTGCTATGTCTTAGTTTTCCCTTCAAGGCAGTTAAATAATAACATTCACCTGTCTCCTCTCCCATTAATCAGACTCCTAGTAAAACAGTTGTACAAATTGTACAAATACTAAGAATCTGCCTACTTGCATATGTTTACCTTGGAATAAGTTCACATTGATGTTTCCATAAGGGTTCACATTCTGTTTTTTTCTTTTATTTTTTAAAGAAATTCTTGACATGAAGAAGGATATTTGTGCTTAGTTTATGTTTCTATGAGTGATAATTAACTGCATGAAAATAATGCCCTACCCAGATATGCCAAGCATTTTATAAAGGAGTTTTCTAAGCGACAAATATCTGATTTATGGCAACTGGTGTCCTTGAAAATTAAGGATTTTTTTTCCAAGTTTCATAATGTATTTAGAGGAGCTATAATCTGCTGTGTATTATGCAAATTTTCAGCATGCTCTTATCTTCTACCCCATTTGTAGCACCCTTCACGGGCGTTTCTTGGCTGTGCCTGGGTGAAGGATAATTCGAGTGCCCTCTAGCACTTCAGCGCCTGGTGTTGCACAATCAGGGAATCTGGTGTCACATTAAGGCAATCCTTATAATATAATCAAAGTTCTGATGTTGTACTGTCCTCTAGATGAAACAAACTAATGAAATGTATTGACCCTCCTTGCGCGCTTCTGAGGCGAAATGACGAGGCCGTATTGAAACTACATGAAATACATTGACATTGATTGTGAAGTCTGCCTTCCCAGAGTCACTTTGGTGGCTGATTAAAGTGTCACATTGACAATATAGCCCCTTTTGAACAGGAAATTAATACCAGCCTGGTGGCAAGGAATGTTCTTCCAGGCTGTAGCTCGCACTATCACCAGTCCTCAGAAATGAGTCAGAGGCTCGGCTATTCCAGCGTGGCATGCTGCTTTCCCTGATTATAACAAATGGATTGAAATTGCAACCACCACGAGGCAAAGAAAAAAAAAAAAAGGGAAAAAAAAAGAGCTTGTGACATTTTATGTTTATTCTCATGATTCAATATGCGTATTACTGATAGGAATTTCAACAAAGACTTAACGTGAACTATGTGTTTTCAGTCAGTTAAAGCTCCTTTGAAAGTAGGAGTCACATTAGCTATGTCTTTCTAATCCATCTATCATCTGTTTGAATACATAAAAGCCTTTGTTTTACTATGTGGCTGATGTATGCACAAGCTGGGGTAATTTCTATAGATTGGGATATACAAGCACAGGAAAAAATGTGTGTTTGACAGGCAGAGGGAGAGAAAATTACATATTCAATGCATGGTGCAATGCTAAAAAGGAAGGAATGAAGCAGGTGGAGTAGCAGTGGAAGCTTAAAGACAGGATCATCTCTGAGATCTCAGGGCCTGTTTCTCCATCCCAGGAGCATCCTTTATAAACAGCCTAATGTAGGAGAAATTGAAGGAATGGAAAGGAGCTGTGACATGGGAAACAAATATTTATTCATTACTAAGTGAGAATCTAAACTGGAAAATTATACAGATGTAGAAAACAGACAGCACTTCTGTCTTGGAAAAATGAAAATCTGGGCCTGTCACCATCTCACAGGACAGTTCATCCCTTTTTCCATTAAAGGAAGATGCATTTTTGAGCACTGTGTTATCCAGCCTTCATTTCCTTTCTTGAAATGAACTTTGCACTGGAGTTGAGTGAGCTACACTGGTTTATACCAACTGAGACTTTGACTCCACAGGCTCTGTCCCTTTACACCTATTCCCAATCCTGCAGCTCCACAATCCTCCACAGCACTGTACCTTATAAAATTCTCACTCTGAGTGCCCCAGGTCACAGTCCTCTCTTCTGGGTCTGTGGGTAGACTGGGTACTCAATTCTCATTGTGTTTCCCTCCTGTCTCTGGGCAGAGTTATGCAGGGGAGTGTGGAATGGCAAGGAACAGCTCTCTTGTAAGATGTTTAAGTGTGATGCTGGAGAATAGGCTGGCCAAAGAAAACTGATCAAGGCTGGAGGAGTTAGGAGGGAAAAGGAGGTAGTAAAAATTCTTGCCTTGCAGTCCAGCATGGAAGTTTTTTTGGCTCATTAACTTGTAAAATGGTTTGGGGACTTTCTAGAAGGTATCACAGGAGTGCAAAGCAGCAATATGGCCATTAATAATAGTTTTATTACCAGTTAGCTGTAGAGATAATTCCTACATATTTTTTTCCACAGAAGGAGTTCAGCATTCCCTCTCTGTGCACAGCTGCTCTGAGCTAGGGCTGGCCAGAGAGCACCCCAGGAAAAGATTTCTGTCAGAAAATGCTCAACTAGGCAAAAAGATAGTGTTTTATGGACATGCTCTGACCACAGAAACTAACCAGGCCTCTGCTGGAGCCAGCCACACAACAAGGAGCCAAATCCTGGTGCCCCAGTAACCCATGTGCCAGGCTCTCAAAGCCAGGGCTGTGTCCTGGGGACTGACAGCCTTGGGCTCCCCAGCTCCTGGCTCTAAACTCCCCAAGAATCCTGGAGTTCTGTGCCATCAGCCTGGTCCTGTGAGTGCTCCAGATGCAAGAGCATCCAGCTGTTCCTGAGCCTCCCTCAAGGCTGGCTCAGCTTGAGCCTGGCAGCCCTGCCCCTCCTGCCTCAGCCTCAGGGGACCCTGCTGAGCAGGATCCCCCAGGAGCTCTGGTCCCTTTCTGAGAGCTTTGTGCCACACAGCATCCCCCAGGAGCTCTGGTCCCTTTCTCAGAGCTTTGTGCCACACAGCATCCCCCAGGAGCTTTGGTCCCTTTCTCAGAGCTTTGTGCCACACAGGATCCCCCAGGAGCCTTGGTCCCTTTCTGAGAGCTTTGTGCCACCTGAGAACTGAAGCCTGAAGGGCCATGATCCCTCAGCCACCCCCAGCTCCATCCCACTGCCCTAAAGCAGAGCCATCCACCCAGCCTGTGTTCAGTGTGGGAGATTTGCTGGAGGGGTGGAGAGGGTGGGAAGCCTCTTTCTAACTCGCCTCTTCTGGAGTCTGTGGCTCCTTGTTCAGGAACATTGTTGTTACTTTCAGTGCTGCTCCTGCTGTTGATCTTGGCCTTTGCTTCTATGATTTCTGTTCCCTGCTGCACTACTTAGGTGAACAATAAGTTCCATTTCCAGCAGTGGTCGGCCTCCTCTCTTACCCCTTGCCTGCAGGAATTTCTTTTGTTTGGTTTGATATTTTTAGTCACGCTGTGTTGTAATAATAAGAACAAGACCACGGGCACGCGAGATTCCAGCCTTCCTTCAGTTGCCATGGCTTGCCTTTGCACGTTGTTATTGCTTTGGATGAGCTGCTGCTGCTGCAGCTGCAGCCCCACTCCTTGATTCCTACTTTAATACTGTTCCCTGCCTTACTACAAAGTGAACAGCAGTGCTTGTTCTCTCTCTCTGACGTCTTGAATCCACCCACAAACCCATTATTTTCTGTAATGGCCAAGACCGGTGTAGGAGGGGGAAGGAGAAATGAAAAGAGGAAAAAATAAATAAGGATAAAATCCTGTGTGTTTTGTGAGCATTCCCTGCTCTGCAGAAAGTGCCTGTGCACCCCGCTGGATGTGCAGATCAGGATGTGACCCTGAGCTCCACATTTACACAGAACATGGTGTGCTGGGAATGAGGACACCGAGGGGTCAGACAGAGCTGAAATCTCTGGTGTGTAAGAAATCACATCCTGTGGTTGTTTTTAAAAGCTGCAGAAGGTGTGGTGCTGGGACCAGATCATGGATGTGCTTAGGAGAACCTTGTGCTTGTGGAGACAAAGTCTGAGGGAAAAATAAACCAACATCAGCCCACCCTGGCTGTCAGCCTGTGGCCACTGAAGGGCTCTAAACTCCCCCAGACTTGGCAGAGGTGCCAAGGGCTCAGACAGCCTTTGCCACCAGCTTTGATGACGTTCTGGCATTTGATGGAAGTTTCAAGCAGTGCTTTTTCTAGCTGCTCATTTTATGCCATTGATAAACTGATTTATTAACTTTTATAACATATCCTTTCATTCCTACTTCTTTCCTTTTTCTCTACACTTTTCCAACTTTTTCTCCATCTGATAGAAAGATTGAGTAACAAAAATCTGAACAATTAACATGTAAGAAAGTTCCCCCAAAGTACTTCTTTTTAAAACTTTCCTCTCTGTGATTTTAACTAAGAAAAATTAAAAGACGAACAGGTTCCTGATACAAAGTAGTAAAGCTGCAATATACGTTGTTTTCCTAAATTTTGGGTTAAAAACAGTTCAGTTTATCACATGAATATTAAAAATATTTTCTGCACTAATGAAGCACTTTGAATACTTCAGTAGAAGGAAACTGTTAAACAAATTTTGTGAGCTACTGCTGAGATCCCCTTCCTGGGCCTTACTGTGTGGCATCTATATCATATCCTGCTCTCCTTCTCCACCAGCTGGTCTTTCATACCTCATTTTAAAAACAGGGAATTGGATATTATCTTAGCTAACAAACAAGCAAACCAATCCATATCTATAGACATATATAAAATATCTATCTGTCTGTCTATCTATCTATCTATCTAATCATCTATCTGTCTGTCTGTCTGTCTATCTATCTATCTATCTATCTATCTATCTATCTATCTATCTATCTATCTATCTATCTATCTCTTTGTATATATAAAATAAAGAACTGGTTTTTCCAGCTGTGGAATATTCAGCTTACAGGACAAAGCCCTTCCCTCTATATGTAGGTGTAGGCTGCTGCAAGTCTTTTGGCTCTATTTTTATGATGGCTAGCACAAAAGGGTACCTATTTCATCTATGTAATTCTTCACCTTTTGCACTAAGGGAGCTTCCTTGGAAAAGACTCTAACATTTTCCTGATTGCTCTTGTAAGCAATCCAAAAATCAAGGAATCTTATGTAGTTTTCTTTAATGCAGTCTGGATGATGAATTTACATCTATATATCAGAAACACTGTCTTCTGCCCTACATTACTAATGTCAGAAAATTGCCACTATATAATTCATCAAAGTATTTCTATAGACTCCCCCTTTATTATCTCTTCTCTTGCAAACGGAATAATTTGCCTTCATTCTATGTCAACGAGAGGAACTTTAATCTTGGATACTGCTGCATAAGGTGCTGTACACATTAAAAGAATGGCAAGGTAAGAAGGGAATGGGCCTGGATAAAAATATAGATTAGGAGCTATTTATTAGCAACTGCAAACATGGCAACAAAAGACTTTTTAAAAGCAGCTTGGAAATTTTGCTTGAAACGGTCACATAATGAAAGTATTTTTGCACTGTCTGTGTTTTAATCAAAATTATTTTCCTAGAGTTTCTTTTACACTGAAGAGTGTATGCTGAATTCTAAGTTATACTTCTTTAGAAATGTGTGGAGCCATAAAGTGGATTTAACTCATAGAGAGAAAGGCTCAATATCTCATAGTCATATTGTACCTTTCACCCTAGAATATCCTAAAGTACTTTTCACACGTAAAAACCTGATATGTAATTGCACCTGCTTCAGATATGAAATGCAGCAGTTGTTTAATGGTGCACAGAAACACTAGACAAGGGTATGAGGCCAGAAATTGAAGAATACAATATCCAGCTGAAAATCCAGGTGGGATTTAGGATGGGAGGATGTAATTGCTTCAATTAGAATTTTGTGAGAATAATATATTTAATAGGTGCAATTCCTGGCCCTATTGGAGTCAATGAGAACATTGCTGCTGATTACAAATGAGGTTGGAACTCCTCTCATATGTCCACCTTTATGAAAAGTTTAATGAAATCCTGCAGTCAGAATTGTTTGCAGGATTTTGATTTTCTCATCTCCACCAGAAGAATCGGCTTGATCCTCAGCGCAGCATTATAGCTATGAAATCTTGTTAGGCGCCTCTTTTACACCCCTGAAAGGGAGGGGAGAATTGGATCCAGCATCTCCTGTGGCCTTTCCCACCAGCATGGGATATTGCTTCATTGCAGCTCAGATAGAAATGTCAGCTGCAGAATCAGCCTGACGCACACAGCTGTTCCGTGGAGGTTTCCAGTAAAAAAGTAATTTCCCATACAAGTACCCTGGCCCATGGCTCCTGTGCTGTGCTGATCCCCTCAGCTCTCACGTGGGCAGCTTTTAAAACTGTAGGCTGTGTTTTTAAATATCAAATGTTTCTGTTCAGTCACTGTAGAATGTTAATAGGTAACAGAGAGGGAAGGACTGTGATGGCGTAGATGCACAGGAAATACAAGCTGGGAAGATTAATCTATTTCTGTGATGAATAAGGAAAATATTCTATTCTGTCCATTAATCTCCCCTTTCCCCTTCACTCCTTCCTGTTTTCCCCTTAGTTCTTTCAGGATCCTAAAGGTTTGATGCTGATCTTAATGAAAACCTTCTATTGATTTGGTTTAGATACTGAGCTGTGTAATGCTAATACCAACCTGTGAGCTGTTTGCTTCCATTTAAGCATTCATCCTAAAGTGTAAAAAACCCAAAGAATAGGTTTAAAAGTGTATACTCGTGTCTCTCAGTTCACATATCTACAGGCATGTGCTCTCACAGCTGGAATTTGGAGTGCCTTACCCTACTGTAGCTATGTGGTTTGTGGGCAAAGCCTTCTGAACCCAGCCCAGAGGGATTCTGTGGGTGTTTGTGCTCTAGACATGTCCCAGGGGGACCTCAGCACAGCTGGGATGGTGCAATGGATGCCTGAGCCCCCCTGGATGAGTAGCTATGGATCTCCTTGCTCTGGGAGATTGGCTTGCCCCATCAAGGGGGAGCAGCGTCAGCTCCAGACCCTGCTCTGCAAAAGGATCAGTGAGTGGAGCAGTGTGTGTGAATATATTTTTCTTACATGCTGTCCTGGGAAATGAGATTTCTGTGCAGGAAATAGACTGAAAATTTCCTGTTAGAGAAAGCCCAAATTCTTAGCATTAAGTTCTGCCCCTGCATTGCTGCAGGGGAATGTGATGGCAACAGAGGAACTGTCCAGGCATGTGGACAAGCACCCCAAACACTGCCCTAAAATTGATCCAGCAGGATCCCACCCAGATCCTCTGGGAAGGGCTGGTACCCTCGTGCTACATGAGCAGAGCTGGAGGCTTTCAGCACTTAAATTCAAGAAGAAAGCAAAGCAAACAGGAGCCAGCAGTGACGGAGAAGAGCTCAGGGCTGTCCCCAGTTCCAGCTGGATGCTGTGCTCAGGTCCAACCCCTCCAAAGCCCTGCCATGCTGCCAGGGAAAAGACAGTTCCTTCCTTTCCCTCAAAGATAAACACCAAATTTTTAAAAGTGATTTACTTGAAAGCGACTACCAATTTTTTTTTTCTCATTTCATGCCCCAGCTTGCTTCTAGGTTGTTGCTGTGATTTTTTTTTTCTCTTTTTTTTTTTAATTCATAACACGTGGACTCTTTCAAAAACACCAAGTATTTGAGATAAAACTGCTTTCAGCCTATGGCATAAAATGTAGGGCTACATGAAAGTAAAAAAGGATGAGAGCTTTTCAATCAATTTGATGAAAAATTTAAGTTAATTAAAAGAATGCTCAATTTTTCCCTAGAAGGCGACACTGATCTTTATTATTAATGCATACCAGTGTTTCATAACTGTGCATAATAATGGCCTGTAACATCAGGCACAGCTTCATCCCCAGCTTAATTTGTTACAAAATCTTTTTTGGTATTCTTAAAGCATGCCCTTTGCCACTGTATCTCTGATGCTCTTGGGCTAATTCCCAACTCCTAAAGGACGTCTTATTTTATGCTCACACCTGAGAATTAATTTATCAGATTGTTTTTTCAGTTTAAAGCTTTTTAAAAAATAAAAAAAAATTAAAAGGCATGTAGAGACACTTCACTGCTTGGCTTTCATGTCACTTTTTCAGTATTCAGATTCAATTAGTGGAAATAGAAGTAGGGGAATAATATTTGTACAGGCTGGAGTTGTGGAGTAGGAGAAAGGAACAGAAATTGGTCTTTGAGTTATGGACACAAGGTTTCATTTTCTTCCATGTGCATTAGTGAAGGAAGTGCCTTTCCAAGATGGGAGTAATGTATTGAAGAGGGATCTTGAAAAATCTACTGCTAAGTGTGTCTCCATTGCTGTTGTTTTCCACGTTAGTTCATTAATTGTTAACTCAAGCTAGTAAAAATTTTTATTTCAGAGTTGGTAGCTAAGGCCCAGTTCCTTCTCTCTGCTTACACCTCTGCTTACAAGGAATAGGAGTCCTTCCACCTTGCCTGAGCTCCACCTCTTTAAGATTCCATCAAACCTCAGGAAGTTCCCTGCAATATTTAACCATGGAGCAGAAGCCCAGTGCTTTCCAGATGGATTGAGGTAGATGGCTTTGCAGAGAGTAGCTTGGATTTTCCAAGAGCTGAATTTCCCTTGTGTTTAGGGAGTTTAGGGTGATGAAACTTCCCAGTTGGAGGCCTTGTTTAATTCCCTGCAGTAGGAGGAATGAAATCATGGCAAGCCATACATCTGGGGTGGTGCAGGCATGACATGCAAGCATTCCTTTGTACTGGGGGAATGAGAGGAATGAGATGAGTGCTTCTGCTTCAGTGGAGGAGCCCTTAAAGGCCCCAGAGTCTGGTACTCCCTGTGCTGTCCCAGGAATAGGTGCAGGGATGGAGCAGTCTCCAACCTGAGCAGTTCACAGGATAGGTAGACATGAGGCACAAAAGAGGTGCCATCGCTACTGAACAGGGATACAAAGGGTGGAAAAAATATTTGAAACTTTGTGTTTTAAAGAACCAAGCTGAAGGCTGTTTTCTTGCCTTTTTTTTCCTGTATATTCCTTTTACTTCTAACATATAAACTGTAATAAATATAGAGGAACGTAAACAGAATATTTCTTTTCCCCTTTAATAAATATGGAGTAGACATTCAGGTCCTCAATGAGGAAGAGAACCAAAGGAGGGAGAGTGGGAATAAAAGTAAATTCTAGGTTGCACAGCATTTATCAAGGAGATGGAAAAAAGCTGGGAGTTGAAAGCAAGATTTAATGACAAGAGATGGTGATAAAAAGTTCATAACAGCTGAATTTTATGCTAAGACTTGTGATCAAGAATCCCTTGGCCAACTGGTTGTCACTGGCTACACATCAACGCTGCCAGGGTCTGAACCAACCTTTGTTTTACCCAGGAGCTCTGGTGTAGCCATGGCTGAGTGGGGATCAGTAGGACAGATTTACATGCAGAGCTGTTTGAAATTCCCATTTGCTTCAACTGAAATTTGGATTGGAAACTTGCCACTTTACCAAAAAAAAAAAAAAATAAAAAAGAGCTCTGTGTTCCAGGGGGTCTTCCTGGTTCAAGCCAGGGGCTCCAGTTTCTCAGCCTTCCCCATCCCTGGGGACTGTTCCGACCCCAAGTGGGTCATTTTGCTGTGATAGACTTCCTCAATCTGTTCTGCCAGACCTTTCTGCTTTGCATAAATAATTGAGCATTCATTAGAGCAGGGTCTTGAGCCTGGCTTTCCCACAGCTGAGGTGAGTGCCCTGACCACCACACTATTGATTTTCCTATCCCGACCGATCAATCTTTCATTGATCTCATTGGTGCTAAAAGGGGGTGCCCACAGGATGTCTGGTGAGAGCAGGAGACACACATAACCCCTATGAAAATAATACCATGCATTTCCCAGTGGCAATGACAACACTGCTCTGTGAGACCTGTGTGTGGCATAGCTTCAGGTGTCCCATCTTGCAGGAGATCAAACATCCTCTTTCTAACGATTCCGGGGAAATGGTGTTGCCATTGGACATAATGTGCAATAATTGTGTATCCTCAGTAAAAACATTTCTGCCTAATCATGAAAAGCACAGTTGAGCTACAGTCTGAACTGACTCAATTTATGTAACAAGATTCCGCTGTGTTTGCCCAAATTGGCATAGTTCCTCTCCAAGGGACTGAAAAATGATGGCAAATCCAGCATGAAGCCTGTTGTTAGAGGAAGTGTAGGGAGCAGCACAAGTTTATTGTCAGCCTTCAAGTGTGCCTTTAGGTGGTCACCACATCCTGAGATGCTGCTGATAGAACAAGATGACATGTTTCTGAAGGCCTGCCAAGAGATTCAAACAGACAATATTGAAGACTCTTGCTCTGCTTTTCTTAGCAGTTTACTATTTCCTTTCAGAATGAATATGAAATTATGCTGCTGTGAAGAAACCCACAGTGTAATGAGGGACGCTGGGAGAGATTAGCCAAGGCAGATAATGTCTTGTAGAGACTATCTCTTTGGCACCTTTGATACCAATTATACCATGACATCTCAAAAGGAAGTCACCTGTCTTAGCTGTGGAAAGATATTCAAGAAAATCTAACAACCTTTTTTTTTTTTTAGTTCATTGTGCAATGAACATATGCAATGATATAATAATCATTTCCCGTGGTACAGCAGGAAAAAAAAATTAAGTAAAATTAGTTCCCAACATGAAACCATTATGAGCTATAATTTATTTCAGAAAGTGGAAAGTGTTAGGGAGAAAAGGAAAAAAAAAACAAACCAAACCCTTTGCTGATAATTTGTTATGTTCTGGACCCAGTAAATGACCTTATACATATGGACTTAAGTATACTCAGCGGGTACAATATATCTAAAATGACATAGAGGATTGAGCCTAATTGATATCATTAGAGCCCTGGTCCTTTTACACTTGGCCTTTGAGATGTTGGTGTTACCAAGAAAGCTGCTTTTGATTTATTTTGCTTTTCTTCTTCATCCTTTTGCTCTCTCTCTCATTCTCTCGCTCATTTCCCCCCCCTCCTCTCAAGTTCTGCTCAAAGGCCAGACCCGGGGAGGTTAGGAACTCATGATCCCATCCAAGGGCTGTAGTGGTACAGATTGCAAATTCCTTTCTGAAGTGATAACTTCTAACAAGAGGCACTTGGTATGTTTGACCAGTGTGCTGCTTCTTAGGGGAAAAAAAAAAAAAGAAAAAAGAGTGCAATTGTATGGATAAAATACCAGCAACGTTTATTCTAGGTGACTCTCCTAGGGGTTAACATGTGCTTTATCTTTAAAGGGGATATTCTCTGGCAGTTTGTGGCAGGAAGAAGTGGAGATTGGTGTGGCTTACAAATTTTTAAATTGTTCTCATTTTTAACCAGTGAATTATGTCAAAAACAAGGTCACAATCTTCCCTTTAAAATTCTACAGTGAATATGTTACAATCAATTCAATATTTCATTAGTGTTTTACAGATGAACTCTGAAAGTTGTCACTGACTTTGTACAGCATAATCTTTATACACAAATTCAAACTAGGTCTATGCCTCCAGCATTTTCTAGGAATGTTTATGTGCAACCAACAATAGCACAGTACAGGTGGGAAGAGTGATATATGATCTGGTACCTGGAAGTCTGGGAAATCTCAGAATTTTGTTAGAAGATATTCTTCATTAACTGATTCTTGTGTTTCAATAGCCTTCTACTCTATTTGTTTATTTTTCAGTAAATATGTTTCAATGTGTCAGAAAAAAATGCCTGTTTAGCTGTAGCATATTTGGTTTTTTTCCATACTGATCAAATGCAGGTTCAGCTGATTCTCATTTAAAATGGTTTATCAGATATTCATTGAAAAGGAATGAGATTTAATGAACTTTTAGTAAACAAGAGGGGGAAAAAAACCACTTTGAAATTGTTTAAAAGATACTTCTCCACTTAGAAGTCACTTTTACCTGCATTTTAACTAAGTTAGCTTGGGCCTGATCCAGGGGATCCTGAGTTGGACCATTATTCCAGCTCAAAAGGGAAGAACAGGTTCCAGACTACTCAAGGAGAGCAGGTTTCTTTTCTTTGCTGGTTGGGCTGGGAGTCACAGTCAAAGGAAATTTGGTGTTTTGTGATGTCATTGTGGTGAGAAACAGGCTCTCCTTGAGCAGCAGCTGGAAGGAGTCTCTGATGGTGTGTGGGCTCAGGAGAGGGGAGACTTATTAGAGGACAGGAGAGGAGAAGGAAGAGAGAGAAAGAAAATGTTTTAATGGAAAACATGCAATCAAAAATAACCCCCTGTCCTACATCCCTTATTCATCTGCTAATTGAAAATGGGAGACTTGTGATCCCAGGGTGCACACGAGCACATCCATGGGCTTTCCCAGATCAGAGTGCCGTGGCACGCACTGTGCACGGGGAGCAAAAGGGCACAACAATTAAAAGGGAAGTGCAAAGTGCAGCTCTTGAAATGTCACGCACGTTAGCAGCACAAAATGCCAGTCGGGCTCCTCATCACATTCCCTGAATCCTTCTTTTCCTTTCTTCTGTATGTTTTCGCTTTTGTCGTTCCCTAATTTTTTACCCACACGTGTTGGAAGGTGACGGCGGAAGCAGGGCGCACACACACACACAAACACACACACAGTCGTAAGCACGACATCACCACCTCCATCCTTTTGATTCATTTACCCCTCTAACATCTCACTTCCCCAATGTCCATCCCCCCAGCACTTGCACTGCCCAGTGCCTGACTCCATAACCCCCTTCACCATTAACACCCATCAGCAGCCGGCGCGTTTTTATGGTCAGGGAGCGTTGTTGCCCAGGCTCCCCTCTGGGCTCAGATCACATAACTATAAATTTACTCTGCAGCCTCTCATTCCTTGTGGGTTCTCTACATCCTCAGGCCTTCCTCTCTCCTGCACTTTATCCCTGCTTTTCTCTCATTGGCATATGCACCTTGACCCAGGCAGCCTCGCACATATGCAAGATACAAAAAGTCCACCAGCTGTGGTCAACAGTAAATAAATCTTGATACCAGTATTAAGTTACTGCAATTTTATCCTCTCTCTCTTCCCTTCCCCACCCCTCCATCGATGGGAGAACAATATGAACTTGACATTTGCTCACTGAAAGCAGATGGATGAGGTAGGTCAGCATTAGGTGTAACCCTAGCACTGTTTCTTTGGGTTTCCTGAAGGATGGAGCTAAAAGAATTCTCCTGTTGGGTCAGAGGCCACATTAGTCATTTGCTTAAAGAAGAACTGTGCAGAATTAATCAAAATGAAACAGAGGTTTTCATGTCTCTCTCTTATTCAGAATCTCTCAGTCCTTTTTTCCATTCCTCTTAGAGGAAGCAATGTATTTTATCCTTTTACACCTTGTCCTGCAGAGGTTTTGTTCGGAGTGGTGTCACAGGCCTTCCCCTTCTGTGTAGAAAACCATTTTAATCAGGATAAAGCCTCCATGTGATACTTGTAAAGGTCATCTGAAGCTGGTGTGTTAGTACCAGTGCAACCACAAAAAAAAAAAGACTCAACCCTTCATGAAGAAGTTTTGAGTTGAAAAGAATGATTCTATTCACTGCATTTTTCCAACTTAAAAGGAAAGTTAAAAGAACAGCTCTAACACTCAGAAGCAAAAAACTTTACATATTTTGTTTCACTATAACCTGAGGAGAGCAAACTATTCAGGGAGAAAGTCTTTCATTCTCGTTTCAAGAGCTATACCCCAAAACTGATTAAGAGCCTGACCTTACTATAAAACAGGTCACAGTAATATTTTTAGGGGTTTCTTTTTTTTCCTTTTTTTTTCCCTGAGGTTGTTATCTTGGTCAGGGAGGTACCAGGGTATTTATGGTTTACAGTTTAAATCATCTCACAAAGGAAAAAGTTTCTTTGGACTGAAAGCTTTTGGCAGCAAACTTTCACCTGCTATTTGAACTGCTCCCCCTATTTGGCACACTTGCCTAAAAAAGCTTAAAATAGTACATCAAGATTTTGGTTTCTCTTGATATTTTTTCCCCCCTCTTTTTTTCTTCTCCTGTTTTTCAAGTGCTGGAACTTCCTATTTGCTATTCCTAAAAACACGTTAATGATTTAGTTGGGATTTGTGAGATGGGCATTCAGGGCAGGACAAAATGTCATTATTCTTCAAGAGCTTTCATGTTCCTCAGCTGCCTCCCAGCCATGCCCAGCAGTCTGAAACACTCTTGTTCCTCCAGCACTGCAGCAAAGTCATCACAAGCATTCTGGAAACTGGCTTCTCCTTGTTAACTCAGCTGTAAACCAGTTGAATTTCCACTGCCCTGAAAAATAATCTAGTTTATTCAGATGCATTTATAAAGCAAACAGCAAAACCACCCACTGTCAGTTGCTCACACATTGGCATATGCACACACAGACACCTTCAGCAGCCCATATAGCACTGACAGTATGCACAGCTGTTATATTTTACGCTATTTGATGCTCAATAATTAGCGCCTGTTAAGGAAAAAAGGAGAGATGCCACACTACCTTGCAACAAATAGCAGGAATCAGTATGTCCAATTTATCAAGACCTACTGCTGAAAGGAAGATTCCTGTTATAATTTCACATGATGTTGCTGTCACTATTACACTTGTCAGCACTATGATATCAACAAAAGACTTCTGGTGTATCTCGCAGGCAATGACTCTTCTTCAGATTCGGTGAAGTGAGACAAGAAAACCACACAGATGCTTGGTATTGTCTTAATTTAATTGGAGGTTTGGGGTTGTGTTGTTTGCTGTTTTGTTTTTTTTTTTTCTGCATTTGGCACTTTTACTGATATTTTTTGGTAAGAGAAGTGAGTTGAGGATTGCACTCCAATCTTGTTCTCAGCTGCAAATATTTTGTGATAAGAAAACCATTTAAAATTGAGGGACATGATGTTTCAGTCATGTTTTCAGCCTGGCTTCAGGCTGGTTCTGCAGGTGGTGTAGAATGGCTTGTGACCCTCCTGTGATTAAGAAATTTCTGTCAACAAAACAGGTTTGTTGCATGGAACCTGTGCAGGTTCATGTGCCAGGCTTCGAGACAACCCAACAGCACCGACTAATAGAATCATGGTTTGGGTTGGAAGGGATCTTAAAGATGATCCAGTTCCAAAACCCACCTGTCATGAGCAGGGACATCTTCCACTAGACCATGCCATGTCCACAGCCTGGCCTGGAACACCTCCAGGGATGGGGAGCACAGGTCTGTGTTAGAGGAATCTTCAATCTTTCCTGATGTGTTTGAGCTGCCTGCAGCTCAGCAGGGAGAGGCAAGCAGAGCATGCTGGAGGTCAGCCATGGCTGTCAGAGTTCTCAGCTGAGTTCTAAGAACTAAAGGAGACATTAGGATGTCCCCAGCAGCAACTGGTGATTCCTGAGCCTCAGAGAGACCTGCATGAGGCAGGTGAACTACACGTCAGCAGCAGATCCGTGTGTAGCTTCTAGAGCAGAGGAGAGGATCCAGTCTGTGATATATCCAGAGGCCAATAAATAAATACACACACAGGAGGTTATGAAAACCAGAAATGAGCTCCTGACCATGTGTCTGAGAACATAATCTGCAGACAGGCCAGATTTCATGTCTGCACATTCCTTACAGACAAATGAGGCTCTGGTATGCGTGAATTCTTCTGGATGAGTTTGATGGAATGTAGATGTCTTAATTTGCATACACTGTATTTAAACCTCATGGATTCAGTATCAATTAGATGTGTTGAAGTCTCTCTAGCAGCACAATCTCTCTGGTTATTCACAGTAGTGTTTTCCTGGGCTTCTCTTGCTGCTTTGATTCCCTTGTTGTTTCACTCCTCACCCTGGCCTGTTGTACTTCATGTGCAGGATGCTCTAGGTTACTTTATCAGGAGTCATTTTTCAGTGTTATCTAAAGGTTTAGTGCTCTGATTCTGCAACTTTTTCTTGCACTGGAGCAGTACTGTTCAGCCTGATATTTGCAAATTGCTTTAGGTTTCGTTGCCAATTCTAAACTTCTAAAAAATATGAGATTGGCTTTGAAATCACGAGTCCTTTTTTCAAGCAATTAGTTTCGTAAGTTCTGGCACAAAAGAAACAGTTTCTTCATTATTAGGGTTTTTTTCATAATTTACTGCCAGTTTCAGTTTTTTCAAATTTTCCTGTAGCTGCAGTTTCTTTTGTGGGTGCTCTTGTGCCTAATCCTGTGTGTCCCCACAGTCACTTCTACACAGTCACTTCTACACAGCCACCTGTTTTCACAAGGCTTGTTAGAGCATCATTATTTTTGTCAAGTATGTCCTTCCCTCTCCCCAGCACAAACACCTCCTGATCACCTACATTTTCTCCTCAGAAAGTAGGCTATAAAAATTAACAGATGTCATAGTCATGGGGGTTTTTTGCCCTGTGGATTCTGAGTCTTGCATTTAAACTCGATTGATGTTTTCAGATCTGATATTTGCAGTTATCCCTGTAGCTGTGAGAACTAGGAAAGTATATTCTGGTCTTTCAAAATCAACCTGAAAATCCTATGATTCTCTGCCTTGGGGATGTGAGGGAGACTTCAGTACTTCCAAGAAAATTCACTAATAGAGTGATAACATTTGTAAGCCTCCAATTCTGAGCTCCGTGTAGGCACACGATTCACCATCCAAAATCGATGTGATTCCCTGGTACTGCCAGTTAAATCAAGGGTGTTTTGCTGTCAGGAGACAGGCCCAATTCCCAGGTTAGTAATCTCTCTCTCAATATGCAGACCACTGCAGATTAGTTGGAAGCTGTTGAGCAGCACTGTTTCTTCCCCTTACATAGAAATAATTTTATCCTTAAGTTTAGGAGGCAAGCAGGATACTGGTCACTCCATAGGTTTCTAAACTGGCCTATGGACTCTCATTTTCCCTTCTGACATACCAAAGCATTAACAGACTATGGTACTTTTTGAATCCGTTGTGTTTTCCACCAACTTACAGAATTTATGTTCACGGCATATTCCTTAATATCATCTTCACTTGGTTTGAAATCTGTACACAAATTCATGCAGCAGAGCAGATATGGCTCTGGCTTTTCCTCTCAGGATGAAATTGGCCTTGAAGCTGCTAAATGTGCTAACACTTAGGTAGTGTGTAAATCCCCTCACCCAAAGGGAGCAAAGGACCTTGGAGTTTCCATTAAGTTCTTCCTCCACTCACCCCAGAAAGCAGCTGAACTAAGGATCAGGTTATTCTGTCTTGATTCATCATATATGTTTTTCCATCTACACATTAGAACTGAAGATACATATATATATAGAGAGAGATATAGATATGTAGATAGTAACAAAATTTGTCTGATAATTATAGAGTCAAAGATGTTAGTCGTTAGTTGTTAAGAATTTTATATCTGAGCAACCATCAGTCATTCCAATTTCAGCATTTAAAAAAATAATCAATGAATGCTGAACATCTAAGTAGTGTTGCTGAGCATATGACTGTGCAATGACCAATTTGCAAAGCCACATTAAGAGAAATACATGAGCAGTGCTTTCCTTAGGGAATGGCCATACAACAGAGAGTGGGTATTTGTATAAAAGCTAATCCTCCCATGGAGTTATATCAATTAAGTACAGTTCAGGGTAATAAAGAAAATATAGTGTTATCTGGGCTGTATATTACTATCCCCTGATTTAAAAAATTGCAGCAAGGTCAGTGGTTTTGGTACTTGTTACTTAGGACTAAAGTGCTGCCTGAGTTCTGCTGTCTGTCTGTGTATGTGTGTGTCTCTTTTTCTTTCTCAGTGGCCTGTAGTGGCCTTGGAATGGAGGGGGGGGGGAAAAAAGTGAAAAGGATCAATAATGCCACTCCTTTAAATACCAGAGTGGATTTAGTGTGTGTGAGCAGTGGCAGACTGACAGCCTGGAGAGCTGAAGGCTCACTCTTACCCACCATGTGCAGCCAGAGCTGTGCAAGCCCCTCCTGGGCTGCCTTGCAGTGTTACCACAGCTTTGACCTGGCTGTGGACACTCTTCCCTCCTTGCAACTGAACCTTTTGCTTCGTTTCTGAGGCTACCACCAAATTAGTTCCAGTTGCAATGGTGTAGGATTTTATTGGGGAAGAAAGGCATGGTTTGGTTTTCATTTTAAGGTGGACGATTTCCAATAGGAAATGGGTATTTCAATATGCTTTTCTGTGTTGTAGTAATGAGTTGCTTACTTTTAAAAGCATAGCAGGGAGAAAAAACACACAAATAAGAGAGACATGGTTCAAACTTCACATCCATTTTTTGTGAGTAAGCAAAGGCTGAATTTGCAGCACAGATTATGCGTTTTCCTCTGATAAATGAGTAGACATATCAGTGCCAGTTAAAGTTAACTTTTTTCTTCTAATGGGTTGGACCTCTGAAGGCAAAGCTTAGATAAAAGTGAATCTCTGAGCTCTCTGTGATGTAACAGAGCAGTTTTTTGCATCTCTACAGACCCAAGGTCTTCCTCAGAAGTGTTTCCCCTCTGGGTGTCCCAGTCCCTCTGTTCCCCACTGTCACACCTTGGATTTTCAGGGAAGTCACAGACTCAGAATAATTTCATTTGGATGAACACCAGCAGTTTAAACACTGCTGCTTGAGAGGTGCCAAAAGGCATTTTGGTATTTTACTTAGGGTGGATTTCTTGAGATGTTCAAAAATTGCATGGGAGCTTTTCATTCTAAACATCTGGAAATCTGTAAAACACAAGAAAACCCCCAACCTTAAAACAACTTCAAAATCTGGGTTCTGCCAATGCATATCTACCTCCTTACCTCTAGTCTTACGTACTGATGGTACCTGGATTTTGGATTTTGAACCTGACAGTGATGTTGCAATGGATATTTTACCTACACGGAGCCCCACATCAGGAAAAGCACAGAGGTTAATTCTCAGCACATGCTTAAAACCTATTGAAGTTGAGCAGATATTTAGATACAGATGTGGGAAACATGTTTATGGGTGTTGTTGAACAAGGGTCTTAAATGCATTAACAGTTTGCCACCTGATGTTGCTAGCCAATAACACGTTGCACTTTGGCTCTGCTAAAAATAACAATAAAATAGTTGTTCTGTAATCTTCCTGCTATAATTGAATGATCCTGTGGTGTGATTCTGCCCAATTTCATGAGCCAGGTAACACCACATACATCTTGGAAGTTTCCTCCTGATTTCCTGATGTCCTTAAATCATTGGGTCTAAAAGCATTCAGAGATGGGGTATTTTTTAAAAAGTTAATCTTTTGGTAGCTACAACTAGACCAAGAAAATCCCAGTCATTTTCTAGAGATTGTCCATAGGAAGGTAAATCCTGGCTAATGTTTTGGAAGAACTAAAACACCTTTAAAATCATGGAACTGATCTGATTTCAGGCTTCCCATTTTCTGCAAGTCCAGTGGTCTTGCACAAGGATCCTAGAATCCAATTTGCCATGTGGAAATCTATTTCATGGATCTATTACTGCAAGGAATACAAACAAACAAAAAAAAAAAGTGGGAGTAAAAACAAGCTAAGCCAAAGAGAACAAAAATTAAAATTCAATGACTACTCAATTTAGTAGTTGCTTACATATTCTGGTCCTCTGGATCATATTTGTGTCCTAATGTGATGATTTGCCTTTTCCATTAAAACAGGGTAGTGCTAGGAAATCCACTGCAGGGGCTGAAAGCAAACAGTGGAGTCATTGAGCTGCCCTGGAAGTTCCATCAGCCCTGGTGCCTGGCTGGGGACATGTGGATTGTTTGAGCAAATTCCATCTCTCATCAGTTTCAAAGCAGAAAACCTGACAAAACATGTTTGGATATTAATATAATTAATTGTATTTTAATTACTATTTCTGTCTTTGTAAAAAAAGGTTGGAAAATCTGCCCTTCTGATTTTTACTGGGTTTTACCCCATTTTTACTCAAGAGTAAATGACAAAATATTCACTGCAAGGGTCATTAGACTCCATTTATATGATACATAAAAAATGCCTTACTGAAATCATTTTAGAGAGACAACATTAAAAATCACTTTCTGGAGCAACCCAGATGTTTTGCTGCAAGAGTCACTCTTACAAGGTGAAGTCCATGATTTACAGCATTGTCCTAGACAGGTAACAGGGACTTCCCTTCCAGTTGCTTGTGTAGGGCAGATCCACTTATGAGGCAGAGTTTACCCACTGCATCAGCTACTTCTTTGATAGGTAAATAGCTGCAAGTCAAAAACCTGTCAAAATCCAGCAGGGCACAAGCATCAAAAAGTTACAGTATTGAGTTGTTGACATTATTGCAAAAACTTCCTACATCCCCTGGCTTAGTGTCAACAGTAAAGGCCCACATGCCATCTAAGAGAGAACACTGCTTGAGCATTTCTTTAACCAGAAATCTTTTTAGCACTCAGTGGATTCTGAATTACTGTAAGGGAATAAGACAAAACCTAGACAAGCAAAATAAAATAATATTTTTTTTAAAAAAAGCAGCAGAAGAGGAGGTGGCAAATATTGAAAAGAGAACAAGGGGAAAAAAGGTGGTTTCTGTCTGTTTTGTCCTACAGGCAGAAGTGCCAGGACAAATCAGCAGGTCTTCAGGTGAATTTTCTAGTTACAGTAGATGAAGCATTTCGTTGGCCACTTTGACAGATTGTTAACGTTAGTTGGGCTGAGTGTGATTAATTCTGCTGCTCTGTCAGTGACAGGAGGAAAAGGTTCTGCTAAAACCGAGCAGAGGTGACTCTGCCAGAATTCCTTAGAGGGGCTGGGAGCAGAGGAAGCACGAGGCAGAGTCGTGTCAGCATCCCAGCTGTGGTCTTCTGGATCAAAGGAAAGATGCTGCTGATTTGAAATGAGAAGTTGGGGGTTTCCCTAATGTGATCTGGCACAGGGAGCCATTGATATGGGGCTGTCCTTCCCCTGCTTCAGGCGAGGGAAAAAATGGATCCGGATGTGAGCAAATAGTACAAAGAGAAGGCAGAGCTGCTAAGCTACATATTTTTATGCAATTTTCAAATGTGTGAGCTGTCAGGTTTAAAAAATAATAATAACACAGGGTCATTCCTTAGCCTGCTAACAGATGTGTCCAACATTTGGATCCCAGCGCAAGGATTTTGCCTTAACCGAAATGAATACATCTTATACATTGACAGTAAATCTCTCAGCACCCTTAAAATATAACTCCACTAATAAATGAGAAAGAGAGGACATCTGAGAAACTGCAAGTGTCTGCTTAAAATATATAGAGTTAATATCAGCAACTGGCGAGTGAAGCCAGAGCAACTGGAGCATTCCTGCTCACCATTCCCTGCCGCAGAGCCCGGATCCTAAGGCAGATTCACACCTCGTGTTAACACAGCCTACAGCTGTAAAGCTCCATTGATTTCAGCCTGGTTATTACTGATTTTGAGTCGTTTAAGGGAGGAAAAGAGATCTCTGTGTGATTCTGGGGCCAAGGCAGCAAAGCATGCTCCCCTTGGCTCTGGTCACTCCAGAGGCAGGGACAGCACAACCTGGGATGCTTTGCCGGGCTATGAGCAGTTGTTTCTAACACCAGTGTGGAAGCTTGAAGGGAGGTCACCTGATGTTGCCAGGCAAGAGCAAAGCAGGGGGATGCACAATTAGCCATGAGGTGCTGGGAATAGCTGTGCAGAGGATAAAGCTCCAGAGTCACAGCAGAAATGTTATTCTCATAGTACAAAGGGTGCACACCTCAAAGTGCAGAAACAAAAATATGCGGCAGTGGTACTGACTAACAGATCTGTGCAGAAATCTGGTGGCAGGATTTATGTGGAATCTTTTCTGGCTAGCTGAATTGTTTGAGAAATGAAATAGTTATTCTATATATCTTTCTCACTAGATAATTCTATAATATAAACATCTGTAACTTGCTAATATTTTTTTTATCCTGGAAGTAAGAGTAAAACATAGAATAATAATGCTGTGCTTAAACTTAAGAAAATGATCTGAAAATCACAAAGTTTTAAGCTGTGGGAGTTGTTTTTCCTACTCTTCCATGATCTTCCATTTCCCTTTGAAACTGAGCAGTCACCTACAGGTTTTGGAAATACAGTTTTTCTCCAGGACTTGAGAGGGATCCATCATGTTTGCACTTTCCCATCCTTAGGATCAACCAGGTATGCTTAATTGCCATTCCTTGCCTGGTTTATCTGCAGTGAGTGAAGAGATAACTTCCAACAGAGTAACCTTGGAGATAAGGGGGGGCAGGCAGCTGGGGCAGTAACCTTCTGCAGCCCCATGATTAATCCAGCATGGTTATGAATCAGAGCTCTTGGTCATCAGAGCTTGGATGTTCAGCATGTTTCTGTAATCCAGAATTACTGCTGCCCATTCACCTGTGATATAAAAACTGCAGCTTCAACAGAGGAACTGATGGGCAGTAAAGTACTTCAGCTAAACCAGCAGAGGATTCAAAAATTTCCAGTTTTCATTGTTGGGTAAAAAACCATCATGGTTATTGAAGCAGGGAGCTTTGGAGTCTGCAAAACAGAATGAGATCATTATAGTCCTAATTGAGCAAAGCAAATAAAAACATGCTCAGCTCTAAGCACTTGGATAATCCTGATCCTTCTGACCAGAATTTAACGAAGGATGTAAGACTGTGCCTAATGTTCAACATGTGAGGAGTTGACTTCTCAGGGTCTTGAGCATATGTTTAATTTTTTTTTTTACTGAGTTAGGGCCATATGAATGGAAATGACATTTGTAGTTAGTGTCTAGGCTAAATCAAGCCACATGACTCAGGGTACAAAATAACTATCAGATGGAGACAGTAGTGTAAGGTTCTGACTATAAAATACTCACCAGAGATTCACTTTTTCCAGGTAGCTTCATAGCAGTTCAGTTGGAAATCAGCTATTAGGCTAATATATTTAAGGAATTATTTGTTAATATGAGATTTCAACACCTTCACTGATGGAATAATTTCCCAAATAATGGACAACAAATAATTCCTTCAGTTAACTTTTCTGATTTTTACTATTCCCAAATCCTCCAAGGAATAGATCACAACTTTTACCAGCCTAATGATTACTTGGAATAATTTGTGAATTTTTGAAACAAATAGTTCTTGATCCACAAGTCTGTCAGCCAACAGCAGCAAACATTCCACTGTGCAGGTTATTGGTATGGCCAAGTCAGTCAGTCAGAACAGAAGTAGTGCCTTTGGTCACATATGACTTAAATTCATTTTCTAATGAGCAATTTCCTGAGTTGCCCTAAATTTATAATGTGTGAAAGAAAGGGAATTTTTATTCCCTTTGATAACACCAAGGGAAAAAAAAAAAAAAAGAAGTTAGAATAGGGTTTGGTTGATTTGGCTCAAATATTTATTATAGCATGTCCTAACTTTTGATAAAGATTTTTGTTGCTCCCTATTACCTTTGACTAAGTCCTGGTAGTTATAGAGACCCTAATTCTAGTTTAAAAGAAGAGTAGGTTTCATCTTACTGGGTATGGCTGTGTTTGCCTGGCTAAGCCAATATATTGCCATTTGGTTTATGATCAATATCAGCTAATAAAACACCACTATTCTTTTGAAGCATGCTCAGAGAAGGTGAATGCATCTTGGCAAGGCTGACATGCTATCTCTTCTATGTTGAATTAACGGGCAAAAAGGAAGTAGAATAAAATCAGGAAAGTAAAACAAACCAAAATTTAATAAAAATAAAACAGGTCCTTAAGAAATAAGCTTACTACTGGCCTAAATGCTGGTTTCAGTGGAAATATTTGTAACTTCCAAATATCCAGATTAGATCTGAGGAGAATGTAGATGTGAATGGAATTCAGAAGTATTTACTACATTGACCTTAAAACAGTAAGACTTTCTAAAAAAATATTATGCATTGTATTTATAAGTACTGTATGGAAGTGTATTTTTGTTTTCCCCCTCTTTTACCTTTCTGTGTGTGCCCAAAGCCATGCAGATGTAGCTTGCATTTATTCAGTCACGATGCCAAAATTAACAATCCAACATTTCCCATTATTTGTTTTCATTCTGTTCTTCACTGTGCTTTGAGCTTGTGTGTCTGTCTGTGCAGCCATGTGGTGACTTCACTTGGGGAACTGATTTGCCTGAAAAGGGCATGAAAGAGAAGATCTTAGGTTTGGTTTCTCTTTTGATGGATCAATTCACCAATCCCATCCAACCCATAGTTACAAAGCTCCCTGGCATAAAGAAGAGACAGTGGACTATGGTGGTATAAAATCCTTCCATGACACCACTGCCATGTGAGAAATGGTTATAAAAAGCTAATAATTTCTTACTCTGAGTTAAAGCAGCTTTATTCTCTGGCTTGCCTTCCTGTCAGATGGTGTAAATTCATGCTGAAAACCCAGGACTACTTACTTGAATATTGTGCCACTGAGGTTGTGACAGAAACTGATACGTGCTGTAGATCTTCCATGGTCAGATGTGGGTGCTGCCTCTGATTAAGATCATGGGAGTTTCCCTTCCTAACAGGAGAAATACCCCAAACCCTGCCATGCAGAGCCACTCAGATAGTGGCATTCAAATAGAGCCACTCAAATACAGCATTACCTACAGAGAAGCTATCACTGGTTGTGGTGAATCTTGATTTCCTTCACCTTGGTTATGCTTTATTTCAATATTTTGAAGACAAAAAATCCCAAAGAAATGGAATATTAAGGTTATTCATAACTGTAAATACAGAGATCCCAAACCTTTATGAAATCCAGTGCAACTTGTGGTTTCCTCACCTGTTGTACAACTGCAGGTCTGAATCCTACCTAATGCAAATTAGAATGAATCTTCTCCAGAAGCAAAGAAATCTCATCTAATCTCACAGGGTCTGTGGCTGGAGTGACTGGGATAGCAGAACTGTAGCAATTGAGTATTTTACCCCCCAGTTACCTCTGCCTGGCTACCTCTTTGTCTCTTGGGGAATGAAGACTCAATTAAATAAATGGCATTGGCTTGAGGAAAAAAAAAGCTGCCAATGGCCTGTAGTGCTGGTCAGGCATTTTTGGTGTTCCTGCTGCCTCCAAGGGAGGAAGCAAGACAGAGAGGTAGATGAAGGAGCAGAATCTCAGTTATAGTCCACTCTGGTTTGAAATATCTAAAACTGGCTATCTAAAATAAATATCTGGCTATAAACTAAAATAGCTAACTGTTACTACCAGAGGAATAACTCCAGATAAATATCTTTCTATCTGAGAATTGATTCTTGACCATAATCCCCATCCAACATCCATTTCACAGACAGATGTGACTAGTTTGCTGATAAAAACATTGGTTAAACACCTGAGAGTTTTATGCAGAGTTTTGGTGGTGTAATTAAGAAAATAATACAAATGTTTCTTCAATACTTCAACATCAGCTGTCTCTGAAACCTAAAACCATAGTTGCCTACAATGCCCTTTTTCCATATCAGGAGATATGGATATCAGCAGATACTTCCCTGTTTTTACTGTGTCTGTAATACAATGACCAGCACTGTGTGTTTTATTTGGACAGTGGCTTTAAATCCTCACTTTGGTGTGATAACACCACATTTCATTAACATACCAGGATCGAATTGTTGTCTGTGTTTGTGGAAATGTATCTGGCTCACCCCAGAGGTTTTGAGAATTTGGCCACTCCCCTTTAGTCATTATAGAAAGAGACCTGCCAAGATGAGAAATTACACCAGGAGGGTTGAATATTAGGATTAATTGTCTTGAACCAGTGCAGTGGAGCAGGTAGGCAAGTCAAATCGAGGTGGGGATAATGAGGGCCAATAGGCAGCCTGTATTGTCTTCTTTCATAAAGAAAAGTATTTAAAAGAAACTATTTCCCATCTTTCAGCACAACTAAAATTGGAATTTAAAGCTTCTGCATTTTCAGGAATGGGAAAATTACAGTGTTCAATAAAGGGAGGATTTCTTTTTAAATAGGAGAAACCAGGTTGAACAAAGATCATTTGTGGGCCATTAGCTCTTTCTTCGAGGGTAGCTTAGCACCAGCTTTCCTCTGAAGCTGATAGGATTGGTCTAACCTTTTAGACCTTTGATATTGATCTTTAGCCTTTTCAATTGGACATTTTTACTGTGCTTAAACTGTATCTCCTGGTTGCTTCAAACACTTAATTGTGCTGAAAACTAGTAATTCATTTAAAGGGAGAGGCAAAGTGGGCTAAAGAGGGGAAGGTAATATTAACTGGAACATGACAATGACAATCAGTTAATAAAGAGAAACGCTTTGGATCCTTCCAAAGACTGAAGATTTTTGTTCAAAAGTGAATTGGAATTATGAAGGTGTAATGTTCATCTACTTATTATCCTTTACTGCCTCCTCTCATTGCCAATGACTCACCAGACAGTGCTGCAGAGTTTCAGTATCTCTGAAATGGGAAAGGTCCCAAACCTTTCCCTTTCTCTAGCAGCTCTCCCGTGCCCCCATTTCAAAAGATTCCCATTGCTATCTAAAACTTAGAGAGACCTTCAAACAGTCCTTTGTTTTGGCTTTAATCCTTTAACCAGCTGTTTGTTCAGTTGTCTCTCCAATGCGGTGCCAGCAGACTGCTTTGTGTTTCCTTGGCGAGTTTATGTTTCATCACAGGAATATCACAGGGCTTTGAAAACAGAGGACGCCCATTCTTGAGAGATACTGCTACAAAGTAGTGAGCAATCAGTTCAGATTAACTTTTCAGGAAATTTCCACCTTTCAGAGCCAAGTTCTTGAGAGGTGTTTCCAAGATTGGTGAAATCAAAGTATTAAAAGGAAGTTCTATGGCCTTGGCACACTGTCTCTTCTCTCTTCAAGGAAATCAGTTGTGACAATAATGGGATTTGAGCCTAAGGAGCAATGTTGAATCCAGATTTGGCCCACAGTCTGGATAAATAATCTTCCACTCTACAGAATTGCTAATAAGGATGAGGATATCTATTTTGCATGCAAAAAATTAGTCAGTAAATTCCAAAAAAGTTTATTCAGCAGTACGTTGTATAGATTCCAGGGTGCTTTGGAAGGTATTTTAGCTCCTATTTTCCATGTGCACAAACATACTTACATAAGAAGTCTGATGAACTTCAGCAAACTCTGTATTGCTGACCCTATCAACCAAAATACTTGGTGAATGCATTTGGCTCAGTATTGTGAGTAACTTTCATGATCTAAATCTGCTATCCATGATGACAGAAAGCATTATTTTTTCCTTCTTTTTTCAAGATTTATAGATTGTATCCACAAAGCACCATTGTATTACTGTACTTGAATTCTACCATCCAAATGAAATTTTTCTATACCATCTATCAATGTGAGCTGAGTGCAAGGAATAGAAAAGGCAGCTCTCTATCTTATCAATGATGAAAGAGTACTTCACTTCCCAGAAGAAATAAAGTGGGAGACTGTGTACCTATTTCTCCTGGAAACCACTCCAGGATTGCACAAAGGATGTATATCAACATATTCACCTTGGATCCACCAAATACCCTTCAGCTCTGTAACTGCTAATTTTCCTGATCAAGCTCCATTTAATGTACCTGCATTTTGATGTCCCAGCTCTTAGTGATGTTCAGAACAGATTTGTACACACTTGAGTGGAGGAAGAGTTGAAGCCACTTTGAAATTCTGGCTATTGTTAAAATTGTGTTTCACTTACATTTAATTTGAGGTGTTTCACTTTACAAGAATAATGAAGTACTGTGTTCTGAATTTAGCAATTTTCTTACCAAGGCTCTGTAAATCTTAGTTATTTTCCTAAATTTGACAACAGTTATTTTTTTCTGTCTTGTGTCCATTGCATTTAAGTACATTTTCCATGGCTCTGTGTGGACTGTAAAAACTGAGTGATACTGAACTGTCATTACAAAAATAAATTAGAACTGCCCATGGAAAAAAAAATCTGTAAACATGCAACTGTTCCCAATAGCAAGCATAATTAATAGCAACTGTAATGTAGTGTAATGGTGTAAGTCAGAAATAATGCTACCACCATTAAATACACATATGTTAACAAGATCACAAGGAATGAAAAAACATTCACATTTCAGACATCCATTAGTCTCTCAGCTTTGCTGTCTACAAAGGGCCTGTACCAATGATCTTATGTTAATACAGTGTGCACTGCTTGGGAGGCAGCACTAGGGAATGCAAAATAGAGCAGGAATTGCTGCAAAGATTGGATCAAATTTTTGCACTACATAAATTCACTGCAAAGATCCTCAATACATTAGGATGTAATTCGTCTAAAGCTTCAGAATTAGTGCATATTTTGATGGAATTAGTGCATATTGCAGCTTTATGTCAGAGAACGGGTGGCTTTGTTTTTCCAGGAATTACTGAAGAAAAATGAAAAAGTAAGGGACTGTTTTACATGTATTCTGTAGTGTTGGATAATGCTGTTTATCCATAGTTCCCAGGACAACTGAGCACAGCACATGCACAATTCACTGCACACAAATCTCCTTAATATCAGTGGCAAAGCATCAAGGTGGGGATTCTTCCCTCTGGTGTCTCACAGGTGGGACTGTGGAATATCTCCTGTGTAAAAAAGGGTACTTTTATCATGCTCAGAGAGGTGTGGGTTATTTAGTCCACAGAATGTCCCTCCTGCAGCTACCCCAGGGACACTGACCACAGGGTACTGCCCAGACATAGCTCAGTGTCAGCCCTGTGCTTTGGGTTTTCCTTTCAAAGAGCCAAGGGTAAAAAAAAAAAAAAAAAGGGATAAAAATGGGGCATTGCAAAATGACCCATTTTTGAGAATTAGGAAGAGCAAACTCTCTTTACCAGATCAAACTGCAGAAACATTGAGCAGATGTTTAGCATTCTAGGAAATACAGCTATATTTGTATTAACTGTGTGGTATGGGTAATTGTCCATCTTACTTTAAATTCTGAAAAAAAAGGTATTTCATCATAATTTTATCTAAACCACAGAGGGTGGTAAGTACAACTTGGTTGAAGTATTTTCAAAAACATCTCTGGATGTAATGGTTTTTAAATATCCTGTGAAATTTCCTTTTTTTTTTTGGTAACTTACCTCATAGAGTAGTACATCATGAGTGACATTTGATGGGGATCATTGACTGTCTAAGAGAGGGGGGCAGTTTCTCTGCATACAGATTTGGTATTTAAACTTGGATTTAAGAAAGTTGGATTATTTTATTTCAAGTTCACACAACTTCTTTTCCCCTCAACACTTACGTGCTGTGACAGAAACACCGCCTGCCTTTGAGTGGGTATGGTCCCCTGTGGTTTATCTTTATTCAACAGTTTATAGAAAGTAACTTTTTAGCTTTAGGAGACCTTCAAAGTTTCTTCTCTAGGCGTTGGGGTCTCTGAAGCATCTAAGTCTGCAAGAGGAGATATTTCAGCCATCTAAGATATGCCCTAGGTTTATACGTAACTTAAAAAAAGAAGAAAAACTATAAAAGATTAGTCATAAAATGGTCTAATTGGCCAGAAGTCTCTCTAGTGGCAGTGTGTTTTATTAACTGGAAGAGACATCACAGACAGTACTCTGAGATAAATCTGACCTGACTTCTGCTAATGTTTTCTAAGAATGGAATAGCAGGCTGTGAGGGAATAATTTTGTTGGATTTTTCTTCAGAGAAAGTGAAGGTTGATTTTTTTTTTTTTTGCCTCTCCCCTCACCTCCCTCCCTCAAATCTTTTGTGAATTAATTTTCTATTTCCTGTGATCAGGGTTTTTCTCATACCTCATTCATTCCAAACATTGCATTGAAGAATGTCAAAGATTAGGACAAAGGACGAAAGAACTGTGCACCTCCCATCTGGGCAGCATAAGTAATGACAGGGTCAAGATTGAAGTCCATGAATCCCTCCATTACCTCACTCTCCCACTTTCTATTGCATTTTTAAGGATGCCCTGAAATGTGAATACTTCTTTTAATGCCTTATGAGAGTTACTGTGAGAAAGGTGATCAAAAGGACTCTGCTGGCTTGGGTGCCCTTTATCTCCGAGGAAGGTGATGCACAGCATCTGGAGATGATGGAACGCATGATTAACATTACCACAGAGAATGATTAATATCTTCTTAAAGCACCTACTTCCAGATTATCCATCATTTCATTAGAGTGAAAAAAAAAGTTCTTTTGAAAGGGGGCTGTGCCCCTGAACCATGAATAACTAACCCACCTCTTGACATGTTTACTAATTGAGTAGCAGAGTATGCTTAATATTATGTTGAACAAATAGTGGTGCCCCCTCTTTATGCAGAAACAAAAAGGTAGGAACAGAACAAAGTGAATTTGAGACAGTGGTTTAATAAAGCAGTTAAATGACTTTCATTTCATTGAAAGTGTCTTTAAATACATTAACCGGCTTTATTTTACTTTCCTTTCTTCTTTCTTAAAACACTCTGTGTAAGTCAGCCTAGACTTTGTTTTTTAATGAGCATTACAGTTCTCTGGATTACGTAATGCTTCAAAAAAATACATCCTTCTCTAAATTCTCTTGGAAAGCAGTGTTGTTCCTGTTGGATTGGAAGTGGGTCCTTGGGGGTACATGACCTCTTACATCAACTTTCCGTGTTGCAGTCAGGGACCAGCCCTGCAAACCACGAGGGAAAGGCTTTGTGGGGCAGGTTACACTGAGTTTGCCAAGGCTCTGTAGCTGGTGATTCTTGAAGATCACAGCAGAAAGGGTCTGTAGCTGGTGATTCTTGAATCTCAGCCTCTCTCTGAGCAGGCTGCTGGCAATTTGTAAAACAAAACACCGCTACTTTCTTTCTGCCCACCATCCTCCTTTTTGCAAGCGCCTGCATTCTTTTTGTTTTTGTTAATCGCACTGAACAGCTCTAAAGTTCAGATCAATACAGTGCTACCTTAGTGCCTTGCTCACATATATAATATCTTCTTATATTAATCCTGTTTCCAGGGAAGTGTGACAGGCAGTGGTGATGCAGAATACTAAACTGGTGATTATTAATCACTGTCTTTCAGATCAATAATCCACTGGAACTTTTCCTTCCCCCCATCCTATTTTTTTGTCATTTGAAGTTAAACAGAAGTACTTATGTGTATCCTGCTCCGTGTGGTGTTTGTGTGCTTAATAACACGTGTGTCCTTCCCTTCAGCAGCAGCCTGGTGCCTGCAGCTTCTGCAGCACCTCCTTGCTGATGGGAGCCTGATTGCCCGAGGCATTCATCCCCACCCAAGGCTTTCAGGGGTGACCCTGAGACATTCATTGTGGATGCAAGACAGTGGATAATATGGCATTGCTGGTAATATATTGCTTGCTTGGTATTGTTGCCTGCAGACCAACAAAGGCAGGGATCACTGCCCTAAGAAATAAAGCCATCCGTAGCCCTCTGCCTTTGTTTGATTTCGGGAGCATTAGTTACCATTATAGTGTGTTCAGATTCTAATGCTGGGAATTTGAGCTCTGGACAGTCTCCCCTGAGTGCTGTGACAAGAGAAGCATGAAAGGATGTTTTTCTGAGAATTTTAGAGGATTCCTTGAAAACAATGCAGTGTGAAAACCCCACTTGACACACTCCTGGCTTTCTCAGGAAATTACAGTTGGCTGCAGGGAAAAAAAAAAAAAAAAGAAAAAAAGTGATGCTTTCTTAGTTTATTTTTTTTTTATGTTTCTCAGTTTTCCACCTCCTTTTTCTGTGACGTACAGGCTTTGCAGGGGGGCAGGTTAGGAGAGAAGAATGGCTCCTTGAAAGCCACCTCTGGCATGACTATTACAAGAGACAATGAACTCGAACATGCTTCTCTCCCTTTTTTCCTCCAAAGATCATGAACTCGAAACTCAGTTGTGCATGCATGAAAGTTCTATAAACATTACTTAAACAGCAGCCAAAAGACCTTTGCCAGCTCTGGCCTACTTCTCCCCTTGTAGGGGCTCAGCACTCCCACTCAGTTGACTACTTGTCCTACTCTTTGCCCTCTCTGCTCTGCTGCAATCGTCCTGGAATTTTCCTCTATGCAACTGCTGTCCAAACCAGCTGCACCCACTACATCTTCAGCAGTGGACCGAGGAGGGTATTAATCATATTTTTGAGGAGGACACTCTGCTATTTATCTCCCTGACACCTCCAGCGTTTGGGAGCCCACTGCAGCACACAGCCCATTGACTAGTAATATTACACATTACCGTGCTCCATTGCCTCTCCCTGCCCTCTTCATTGAGTGGCTGTTCAACAGTGGAGTTGTGTTTGTTCAATCAGACATAATTTATACCTTTTTTGTTCCTTCTGGAGAGCTCTTGCTAATTTTAAGCCTAAGCCCTGTGTTTTCCATGTAATTCCAGCTCCGACGTCACCGAGCTGAAGATGGTCAGAGAGATCTGATTTCAGACTTGCTCAAACTTGTTGGTTTTAAATCACCAAAGGGATGATTTAAAAAGCAAAGTGTCAGGGGAGATCATCTCATACTTCCTTTAAAGATCCAGGTTTTATTGCATGTCTAGGAATATGTATGTGTCCTATCTCCAAGGGGAATACCTGCAACAGCACATGGTACTGCCATCCCCTGGCTATTGTCCAACAAGCAAAGTCTGTGAAGGAAAAGAGATTAATAATTCAGTTAATTTATAGCAAGTAGGCTTTTTTTTTGTCTTTTTTGTTTTCATTTTTTAAAAGAAATTGATAGGAAGAGGAGTGTGTAAGGAAAGAAAGGTATTGTACAGCTAAATGCCTAATCATTCATCCTGGAGTTTGTTTGTTCCACTTTCAGATTCATCACACTGTACAATGAGAGCAGCCAGCTTAAGATCTGCCTAATTTTACACTGTTGAGACAATGTAAAGAAACAAAACGTGTTGTGCTCTGAGATGCTTGGGGAAATGGATTACTTATTACAGAATGTGGGGATTATTTCATATAGGAAGGTTAAAATAAACTCAAAATTCAAAAGGAATTAAAAACCCACCATGGTTTTAGCTTTTATTCTCTGGATGGAATTTCTGAGTGATGTAAACTGATGAAATTTCTGGAGGAGTTAAGCCAATTTAGCTGAGTTAAGGGCTTAGCCCCTGAGGTCCCAGTAAATGGCCCATGGGATGAACAGATCCCTCTGGTGCCAATCACTGTGGTGTATAATAATACTCTGTATTCCATTCTAGCTTCTGTTCTCTCCACTCCAGTGGAACTGTTCTTGCCAAGGTCTCTAGTAAGCTCTTCAGGGCCAAATCTCAAGGCCATTATTCCGTTCATATGTTCTTTGACATTTTGGCTACATCTGACAGACCTCATTATAATCTCTGTCTTGAAATTTTGGTTAAAAAAACTCTGTCCTGGAACCTGTTTCTCCTGTTCACTTTCTGTTTGCTCCTACAGTGACCTTCTTGGGCCACCATTTCTTTTTTTTTTTTTAACTCTTCAGGCAGTGTCCTCTGAACTCATCTTCATCTACATCCAAATAATTTCCATTGTAATAATAATTTTGGCTCTTATCACCCTCGCTTCTTTCCTAATGGAGATACTGCTGCACTAGCTTGCCTTGGAGCAGCCAAGCCTAGACATATGCTCATCTCTTTGACATCTCATCCCAGATGCTTTGTCACCAGGAAAAACGAATGTGGGTAAAATATTTTATTACCATCCTAATCTCTTATTCAAATGTGCAGCCTGCACACTGTGGGGAGTGCACCTTCCTTGTGCTTTCTTGCTACATCTAGAACTTGCCTCTTCTCCTGTCACAGCAGTTCTCGAGGTCTGGAAATACCCACTTTCTGTGTGTAAATTGCAGCTGAGCTGCAGCCCCTCCTCAGGTGCAGTTTGTGGAAGAATCCAGGTCAGAGGATGAGGTGGGCATGGAGCAGGCCCATGTGGTTGGCATGCAGCCCTGTGGGAGATATGGCATATATGCAATTAAGACAGAATGCTCTGGGAATTGTGCTGCTACCCTCTAACAAACCTCCACCGAGCATATGCAGATGGTGATTTGCAGAGGATTATAATTTGGCCACGTTTTGTTGAATATTCATGAGGACAGTGAACGATACCTCTGTCCCTGCATTGGCCTCTACCACATTTTGAGACAGTCCCCCAATGCACATTAGTGGAACTTCACTAAAAAAATTCGAAACCTTTCAGAACCAACTGGTGTGATTGTTCTTAGAAATGGCTGAACTGTTTGGTAGAAGCTTCTCTTGCTTTTTTTCAGCATGAAACAATAATAAACCCAACAGCTCAAACAGACACTGGAAGTTGTAGTCCACTGCAAACAACCTTCACTGGGACATCCTGTCACTCTTACATCTCTTTTTGATATTTCTGCTCCAAATTAATTTGTAAATTTGAAAGTGAGGCAGAAGTGATGGTAAGTTTCTTCCTCCTCACATGAAATTTTTTTAAATCTCATCTCAGGGTGTAAAGCTGAGCATAATTAGCCAGCAAATTAAGGTTCAAGTAAACATGTTTGTTGTAAGAAAGACAAAGAAATGAGCTTTGTATTGTGTTCCCTGGTCAGCTATAGGCTTGAGTCAAATTCCTCTCCTGCTCACTGGAAGCTTTTTTATTAACTTTCAGGGCAGAAAATTTCATCTTTCTGCACCTCTGTACCCTTGATGAGGTTCATACTGACTTCACAGGCCTGGTATCAGCCTCTCTTGATTAGCACTCACAAAGCCCACAGAGATGATTTCATAAGACTGCAAACCTTTTTAATGCCCAACTTCAAAGGTGGCCCTGCTTTGAGACAGAGGCAGGACCAGATGACCCTCCAGCATCCCTTGCAAACTAAATTAGTCTGTAATTCTGTGATCAGTGTTCTGAGTGGAAGAAACTCTGATGGAAACACACATAAGCTCCTAAAGGTTAAGGACAGGTATGATCCTAGTCTATCACATAGCAAAATAAACTAAGTTCATCCAAACTGTCTGGGGTCACTCAGTTACCCTTCTCAGTGAGGACCAGTAGTGATTTATAGTCTAAAATGAGTCTGAGTTTACCTCAGACCTTGCCAGCAGGCCAGCCCAAATAATACATTGTTATTTGGGCTACAGTCACCACAATCTTCCCCTAACGAAGAAAATGAGCAGAGTTATTATTCCCAGGTGTGCTGTGTATGAGTTCTTACTGGTTTGGTGCAGAAACAACAAGAAGAAGCAACTGTTGCTGTTATTTTAGAATAAAGAGTTTCATAACACTTGATGACATAAAAGGGCAGTCCACAGTTGGAAATTTTCTACTATATTTGTCCTCTGATTAAAAAGAAAAAAAAAGGAAAAAATCAGCCCCTGTTCCAAAACCTGAAAACAAATCTGAAGGCAAGGAAAGCTTTATCATAGCTAAACATATCACAGCTGGATGATGTGAAAGGTTTGCAGCTGGGCTGGGTCAGGTTAGCTGTGCAAAACAGGAGATCTTGTTTCAGAAGCAGAGGACAAGACAAGGAGCCTCTCTGGATTCAGATGAAGAGTAAATCTCTTGACCTCTAGGCCTGTGCTAGCCTGTGTGAAATTCAGATCTCAGGACTAAGTAAGAGCTGATTGAGCAGAAGATGAGGCTTGTCTATTACATCCTCACTTTTTAATTAGATCTTCTGGCTGCATGTCCTTTGATCCTGAGCTGTACGTGACAATAAACATATTGACAATGGGGATTACATCAGGCCACTGTCTTTTCCAGCTGAGTGAGGGTGGGTTGCTTTTTTTTTATCTGTGTAGGAATTTTTCAGTGCAAAAAAAGTTTTTCTGGCAGGATCTGAAGAGGTTTTAAATGCAGATAGTTAAGCTGAATAAAAGCCTGTATGGGTAATTTTGCTTTGGCATAATGGCAACTTCCTCAAAGTTCATTAAATCCATTTTTAATTAACATTAACTAATTCCAATTAAGCTATTACACTGCAGTAAACATGTCCACATAGCTATGTGAACCAGCCTAACTCTTATTTTAAATTCTCACTTCAAGTTGTGTGGATGCAGCTTCCTGGCCAGCTGAGCTGAGTACCAGGCTAGAGAGTGTGACAGATGACAGCATCCATGAACAATATCAGTGTGCTGCCATCTTTAATTTTCTCCTTTCTCTTTGTGTCTAAATAAGACAGCAACAGGAAAGAAAGCCTGTTTATATAGTTGTTTGCTGACGTGTTGGTTTGCCAGATTCAGCAGTTTTTGAGCATTCTTCTCTTCATGAAGCATTTTGATATGTATCTCCTAACTTGAAAGCACTCACTGCCTTCCCTTGGCTCTTCCTGTCCTGTAAAAGAATAGGATCATCTGTCCTGGTGAGCTCTGAGAATGATCCTGTACATGTATTTTCCTGTGCTGCCTGCCACCATCCAAAATCATTCAGGGGGTGTGTAGGAGTGGAACAATTCATGGTCCACCCCTATTCCAGCCCTCCAGGGAGGGTGGGAAAGATCAGGAATGCTTCTGTTTTATCATCCTCTACTTAATGTCACCCTGCGAAAGGATGCCCTGATGGAGCTCAGAGAGAATGTGTGCTAAATCAGCTTGCAGTCAAAGGATTTATAGCTGAATAATTAATCCCAGACTAACTTCAGGGCACTTCCCTGGATGTGAACAAAAGCTTGTGGCTGGAACTATAAATTGAACCCACCCACCTGAAACGCTGCCAGCAAATCTGCCAAAGCCCCTTCCTGTGGAGAGAAACCTTCTCCTGCAGGTCTTGTAAATGAATTAATTATGTGTCTGTTGAAACAGAGTAAAGGTTCATCAGTAGTGCTAATATTTGGAATAACAAAGTTGTTAAGTTTGCTGCAATCCAATGTTACCTACTGCTGTTGGAGCTCACAGCTGTCTCCTAACACTCTTGTTTGCTGAGCTCCACACACAGAAGGACCTGGGTGTGTCTTGGGGATGTGGTGAGGTGTGGTTTTTAATAGCTGTTATGTTAATAAACATTTGGACTAAAGGAATCCATCAGTAGTGTCTGAAAATAACAGCCTTGCTACCAGCGGGTAACCAGAAATGCAGAGATGAGATGTTTGGGTTGCTTTATTTTCCTTAAAAAAGAAAAATCCCACAAGACTGTTGAACAATTACAGCTTAATTTACAAAAAAACCCTTAAATGTATATTGTCTTGTGAGCCATTTAGTCCTATTGTCTTCAAATGAAAGCTTATTCATGTGCTTAACTCTATACAGCAGCTTAAAGGCTTCATTGAATCAATCCCGAGACACTGAGGAGACCTTTGGAGAAGTAACTATTGATAAACACAGGTGAAACTTGGGGAAAATAGCAAAGAGCAACAAATCTGCCAGTAGCAGAAATTACTTTAGAGCTTGGCTATCTCTGACTGTCATTAAGGTGACCACTTGGGAAGATATCAGGATGAGAGGTTCCTTAATAGTACTTAGGGTAGGCACAGCAAATAGGGTCTGATCCAGCAGATATTGGAATGCTTCTTTTCTGGGCACTTCAGTGACAATGATGCCAGCAAAAGGAAGATAGTTCAGGAAAGAGAGAAATAAATAGATGAGGAAGCTTGAGAGAATGGCTCATGAGGAATGAACAAAATGTGCACAGAGTAATAAAGAGCTGTGAAGTGATGCCTGTCCCAGGTCGTGGGTACATCTTGATGGTGCTGCAGGAGTGTAAACACCAAAGTCAAAGGATTAGTGAGGCCACCAAAGCTCACAGTGACATGAAAAAAAAATTAAAAATGGAAAACTGAGGTTCAAAGTCAAAGGGAAAGTGCATGGTGTCCAAATACATGAAGGATCGCAGACACAGAGGTACCTGTGAGGGCTTTGGAACAGATGGGCAAGGGCAGGGGAGGAGAGCAAAGAGGAGAGGGAGCAGCAGAAAGAGAAACCTGCTGTGGGGGTTTTCAATAGCCAGACCCACCAACCTGAATCCATCCCAGCCCTAAAGGCTGGACAAAATCCTCTGGCATGATCTGTGATACTATCGAGTGTGTCACCATTGTGTAGCACTGACCTGGCCAGAGTGAAACCTTCTTCTTTACCTGGCTCAAGAATGCAGTAGGAGAGATGAAGGCAGGTGGCTTCATCTAATATACTGGGACTCTAATAACCCACATGAACCTTAATATCAAAAATAAAATAAACCTTATTTTCACTAGCTTTTTCTTTTAAATGTTGGTAGCACCTTTCAAGCAGTGACAGATCCCAAAGCCCATCCCCTCCTGTAGCTGCAGGTAATATCCTGATGTTCCCCATGGGGTGTTGGCAGATACTGTATATTTTAGCACATTTTGACAGGCTCTACAGCATCCTTGAATCAATCAAGTTCTGCTAAATCTAATAAAAAATTTACCATTAACTTTTAAATCATAGTAAGAAAATTGTAAAAGAAGAATGGTGGCAGTCCTGCTGTCTTGGTTTGAGGAAGATACATTCTTTTCTGTCAATCTCTGTGTCTTCACAAGAGTTATTTTCTTAGTCAATCCCCTCTGTGTCTGGGAACTCTTATTATCACTTTGCAATTAAGAAATGAGTGACAGTTTTGTTTTGAGGACATAAGAAGAGGATCTGATGACTGTGGGTGCATGAATATTTTAGCCCTATTTGAGGCCCACCTCGGGTCAGATTTGCAGAGATCTCAAGTGCGGTTCCCCAGCTCTGTTGTTAGCAGTGAGTATTTCTGAGAGCAGCAGTGTTTGAGATTGAACAGGAAAATTATGTTCTCCAAACCATATCAAAAAATGACTTGTCCTGGATCTCTTGCAGATCAGACTAAACTCTTCTAGATCACAAACACCTATCAGTCCTAATGAAATTCAGTAACCCTCTCTCTCCCAGACATAACACACCTTACCTCAAATTCAGGGCATTGGAATTTTATTAGTAGTAGTACACAAGATTTCAGCCTCCTTGGGCCACTCAAACTCTGCTGCAAACCTCTTTCCAGCTGTAATGCAGATTTATTCAATGATTCTGTGTCAGGGATGATGAGAATTATTGAATTGCACTTTGTGATACAGTCATGGATTCAGCAGGGGAACAATGGGGCAGCTCTTCACCCCTTTCTCCAGGTCCCATGTGCTCCTGCAGGGATTTGGGATCAGTTGGGTGACAGTGCATGCCCTGGGTAAGCAGGATGTTCTCTGCTGTTTCATGCCGAGCTATTTAATGCATAAAAACAGCAGCAATGTCAGTTTAGGATGTGGAATGTCCATTTGCAAAAGCTGGGAAAGGTGGAATGGCAGGTTCTGATGCCAGTGGAGTTACTTCTTCCATCTTAGTGCCCATGCAGCCTCCAGGAGCATCATCTGACAGTGACCCAAAGATGAATGGGTGTCCTTTGCTGATGAAAGAACCTAACTGCAAATGTTCTCATTTCCTTATGTTTGTGCATGGCAGCCCATAAGCTCAAGTCTTCTGGTTGAAGGGCACTCTTTTCCCTTCTTTTGTTTGCGTTGGAGGCCTGATGTGGAGTCTGCTAAAAGCAAAAGAGAGATTTCCAGTGTGTGAAAGAGCTGTTGAGTCCAGGCTGCAGTTGGACAGAGAGGAACGCGCACAGAAATTGCAATATGTTGTATATACACACATTATACATTCACACATATGCATTTGGATGTACTGTTTACATGCATCGATGTTATGCTGTATGTGTTTTTATTATCATGGTTTGTAATCCCACCATCATTCAAAGTCTTACCAAATAGCTCTGTGGGCAGAGTGCCAACTTCCTTCACATTCCTGCTAAAGTCACTTGGAATATATCTGAACGTGGCAAAACGCATTTGCCAAGTTATGTGCATAAAAACATCCTTTGATCTTTCAGACTCATAAATATGTAATAAAGTACATGATTGCCCTACTGATCTGTCCTCCATCAATCTTACGTCCCTCTTTTATTGATTCATCAAAATAAGATACGATCAAGGTACAAAAGAGTTAAAGAAGCTATTTATTTTAATGTTTCCTTGGAGAGCTTGCATGTTATTTTGAGTACAAATTATATATATAATATTTCATGAATGATGTTTGAAACATTAAAAATCACCTCTGCACTTCAAGTTAACACAAAACTCTGGCAGTCGGCCATCTTTTATTTGCTTTTTTTTTCTTTTCTTCCTTTTTTATTTTAAAGGAACATTGCAAAATGTGGTGTCATTTTTCTGTGGCCATACTTAAGGAGTTTTTGACTTCTATTTTTAAATCTTGTACTCAACTGGTATTGTAATCCAACTTTGAAATGTTCAGGAAACCATACTTTGCAGTAGGTTTAGCATGTGGGCTGTCTGGATTGGGTAGTGAGTCTTTTCCAAAAGCAGGGATTATCCTGATTTGTACTGAAGGTAAAATGAGAACTGTGAAGGCCCAGGGAGGTATTTTAGGAGTAATAACAGAAGTAAGAAGTTGGCCTAAAAATACACATGATAGCAAGCCTTGCCTCTGCCTTGGAGTTTCTAAGTCTTTAAATGCCCCAGTTCAGGGTTTGGCTCTATCAGGTGTAAAGCCACTGAAGCTGATAAAAATGAAATGTATTTGAACAGAGGAAAAGTTATTCTGACCATAAATAGAGCAAGTTACATAGCAGGTAATAAAATCTACATTTTGTTCCACAAGGGACAAATCAAGTGGAGTTCTTAAGCTGGTCTTGCTGGCTGGGAGGAGAAGCACTTTTCCTCTTGATGCCACAGCTACTGAGTTAAAGGACCCTCTGAGTTTGCTTTGACATATTTAGTGCATCCAAGAGAGGCTGGTTTATGGCAGCCAGTGCATTTTCCTCCACCACTTTATGGCACTTCCTCTTTGGAAGTGTAAAAGCATCCAGTTCTGAAGATGTACCAATAATGAATGAAATAATTTCTGAGCAAGACCTGCCAACCAGGTAACAGGGAGTGAGCTTCAGCACACTTCTCTGAAGCTGTAAAATCTGGGGGGGAAAGTGACATGGGTGCAGATGAGTTCACTTCTTTGTCAGGTTCTCTCTTGGCCTGCCATATGAGTTGTAGAGTCTGGGAAAGCAGAATCATTTTTATGCAGTTCTTGTCATGAATCCACCAGCAGTAACAGGCAGAAAAGACACAGATTATTGTGTGATTTTATGATAATCAAGACGCTTAGCTGACTTGGAGACAGAGAGAAAAGAGGTGCCAAGTGCTTCGTGATGTTTGGCATCTCCCCTTTGAGGGTCATCACACTTAGAAAACATTAATTAAGTTTCAAGTCACCCAACAATAGGAAATGTTGTTACCCTTTCCTTTCACCACTGAGAGCTGAGTCCAAGTGCTGTAATCACAGTATTGAGAGAACCACTGGCTGAGCTGGAAAAATTATTCAGGCTCCTGACTCTCAGCTCTGTGGTTGGGCATTGGCTTTTCCTCACTTCCAGTCAGCAGCAGATTATGGCTCCACGTTACGCTCGGAAATGCTGTCAGTGTAACAACCTTTGGAGCTAGCAAGCCATATGCTGGTTTCTGTGACGTGGGGATAACAAGAGAAGTGGTTTTGCACTGAGGAGGAAGAGCACAGCCTCACCAGTCACATGCTGTGCAGGCTGCATGAGGGTTTGATCCATCTGGATGCATTCTCTTGTCTCCCACCCCACTTCCCTGAAGACTGCTTGTCCTCCTTTGACCTCCTTCGGGTTCCTCAGTGTTTGTGTTGTGGTCCTTTCTGCTTTCCTATAGGTCTTGCCAGCATCCCTCTTTGGTGCTGAGTCTCCAGGCCTCACACCTTCCCTGGATGAGCAGCAAATCCCTTTGATCCTCCCCAGTCACACGTTTTCCTTGCAGAGACCTGCAGGTCAATAGCTGATGAAGCCCAACACTGAAAAGGAAAGGGATTAAGCTTTCCTGAGCTTTAGTGCCAACCTCTAACCTCGGTCTGATCCCAGGTTTGTTCTGCTCCTGGCCAGGTTTGATGGCTTTGATTGGAGTAACTTCCCTGGCACCATTCACTGGGGGTGTTCCCCCTGAAGTGGGGGCAGCCACAAGAAGGAGCCATCACAGATGGACCATCCAGTGCCAGTGGGAAGAGAGGCATTGAAACAGCTGTCCAAGTACAGGCAGCAAATCAAAGTGGGGCTGGACACACCAGCACTGCCCGTGCCCAGGGCAATGACCCAGCAAGGGTGTGACAGCCACTGGTGTGGTGACACTGCTGTGGTGGCACTCCCTGCAGCCAGCACAGACAGCATGCTGGGCTTTGCTCAGTGATTACTCTTTTGTCTGCGTTACTGATGCTGAATCATCCTTGTTTGGCTTCTGAAAAAAAAAGGAAAAAAAAAAAAGGATTTGCTGATGGTTCCTTCTTGTCCAGTTCTCAAAGCTCATCCCCAAAGAATATTTTGGGTCAGAGCATATCTCCTACCAGCAATACAGAGGTAAATCACTGCAGCCTCTGCTTGACATTCTTTCTGTGGTAGAAGATGGGCTTCTGGGCCTTTATTAATCAAAATATTGGCAGAATTTTTACATTACAAAAAAGGGGGCCAGAGGATTAAAATCTATCATTATGTGTTCTTTATTCAGTCAAGAAGTCAGGAAACAAATAAAGGAGATTTTTCTAAAACCTTTCTGGAGTTCACAGACAATAATCCAAACCAGAGCAGGGAACAGGCACAGCATTTAGGTGTTAGAGTGATTTCTGTCCCTCTTCCTTGTAGATGTTGCAGTTGTTATTTGAATAACTGCCTTCTATTGCATTTTATTTTTATCTAGTGTTTATCCCATTTATTTCACCTTCAGAAAATATTTTTGCTGAACAGAAAACCTGCTTCCTGAAACCTTCTGCTTTTCCCACTGTAACCATTCAGGAAGAGTAATTAAAGCCAACAACTTTCATTTCTTCAAACAACCTTAAAGAACCCCCTAGGTGAGACTGCAGTGACACAAAACGAGTCTGGTTTAAGTACCTCAGATATGAGCCTCTGATCCTGCTTTAATATTAGTCACATCTTAAAATGAAAGAGGAAATTGAAACAGGTTTTGTTTCCATAATTGTTTTTTAAAGCTAGCATATTAAATCTTTGTGAATTATTTAGTAGGAACGATGACTCTGCACCTTTGATTTGTAAGCTGAATTTTTATTCTTAGCTGCTTTTTCCTGGCAGGATTAAATGCCAGGTTCTCGGCTCTCTGTGAAATTAGTAAAATCCTGTGATAGATTCTATAGGAAATTAAAACACAGTGGAGAGAAGACAATTGCTGGAAATGTTACAGGTTTGTTTTCACAGGATTCCTTGGTAGGTGTTTTCATTATTCATTTTTCCATTTTTTACCAGAATTTTCTCTTTCTTCACTAACCTCAGAAAAAGCTTGTAACTATTCTGATTTATACCTGCTGCAACTCTGCTGCAGCATTTGCTCTGTGTGTGCTGTTAAAACAGGTTGCTGGTAAAATGCTATTTTCTGGTAAAGGATTTGCCACCTTATGGGTGAATGGATTCAGTGGAGGAGCCCAGTGCTGGGGATGAACAGGAACATGCCTCTGCTAAATCTGGAGCTGTAATTTAGGTTGGAGCAATTTAGGTAGGAGCCACCTTGGGGGCAGTGGAGCCTCTAATAGGGATATAGCCAGGAGAGGCTCAGGATATTGGGAAAAAATTATTTGCTGAAAGAGTGGTCAAGCATTGGAACAGGCTGCCCAGGGCAGTGGTGGAGTCACCATCCCTGAAAATGTTCTAAAAATGAGTAGATGTGGCACTTTGTGACATGGTTTAATGAGCACAGGGGTATTTGGTCAAAGGTTGGACTTGGTGACATTGGAGGTCTTTTCCAATCTCAGTGATTCTGTGATTTTGTTTAAATATCAAAACTAAAATGGCAAGAAAAACCTTTATCCTGTCTGCCTTTCCTGACTATAGACAGAGCCTAGATGAGAAATTAAGACTAAGAGATTCATAAACTTCCAGAGATGGCTGAAATTAGGGTGATGAGCATTGTCCTTTGTGTCTGTGTTTTCCTCTAGAAAGACAAAAGTGAGGCAGGGAATAGTCCTTCCCTTCCTACATGATTCACTACTTATTCTTATGCATCAAAATTTCTAATTTTCAGGGCATTTTGTGCTTAGCAAACCAGTTACATCTCACCCCATCTCTTTATGCCTTAAGTTTCACTTTTCACTCTGTGGCCTGAGGTGTCGTGTCAGGCAATATCCAAAGGAGGTTTTTCTTCTGTCCTACTCCCCCTACCTCCCATGTTCACCCTGAATGCATTCTCATCATGGGCCAGTTTTATTAAGGAACCAAGGGCCAAGAGTAACTTTGGAAAGGGGACATAAAAAGAATATGTTAAACTTAAAAAGCACAAATGATGAGGGGTAGGAAAACAGTTCGCCTATTTGCCCTTCACTATGGGGGTGGGAGGGAATAAGAACAAAATTAATGGGTCAGCCCCATTCAGTTAAACTTGAATTTATTTGGGCACTTTCTGCTCTCAGAAAGAGCAAAGAGCAGTAGAGGAAATAATTATGATATTTTTCTTCTTACTGTGACTGGGCATGAGTTAATGCAGACTTCTAAGCTTACTTACTAATAACATGCATTCCAAAGGGTCTGTGCATGTTTCCAATTTAGAGCTGTAAATTAGATTTTATCCTCAACTTGGCATCCATGAAAGACATTCATGGAATACACCTGCATAAAGATCCTTATTCATCTCTCTCCTCCCAGTTTAGGGTTGCTTTTAGGCACTGTAATAGAGTGCTGAACCAAACTTTACCTGTGAAATCCAGTGCCCTGAAGAGGGTAGAGAATAATAATACTTTTTATTTATGACTATCTTCCAGCTTCAGAGTCTTTTGCCAGTTTAACTGCGATTCCAAGAAATGGGGATGCTTTGATTATTTAATGTATCTTGTAGGAGTATCTTTGTTTAATCTTTTTAGGCTTTGAAAGGGAGCATAAGATGGCTTTGATACAGGGGATTGGATCCATGATACCAGAACACCTTAAAATATGTTGTTTCTCTGTAGCTTCTCTACCATGTCTGCTTTCTCCAGAGATGTTGCTATGAAAATTCTTGCAGCTGTGGCCTTTGATGGGGCTAACACCACCTTGCTCTACCTGCAGGAAGCCCCACATATTCAAATGTCAGCCTGCAGCATCACGCTGTTTTCCCTGGCAGAGGAGCATCGTTGTCATACGGGCTCTGAGCAGGGTGGCCCCTGTGTGGCCACAGTGATCTGACTGAAATCATTCTTCCAGGCAAGCCTGTAGCCTGTCCCTCTTCAAAGCAGTTATCCCAGCCCATGGCTGGGCTTGCTGTCACACTGTGCCTGTTTCTGGTGTAGCTGTCTGCTCCTGGATGCTGTTGCAGGCTCGCTGCATCCCCGGGTCATCACGGCATCATCAGCTCATTACTCTGAGCTGTGCCCATCAGATACAATCCATCTTCAGAGAAAGGGCTTTTGGCTCAGGGGGATGAATTTCCTGAGATGTGTGTGTGGGTTTCAGCCACATGGCTCCTATTGACTTTAATGGGAGTCACGCTGCTCGGGGTCCCTGCGCTCCCCTCGGGGTTACGCTCTCCCCTGGTGTGTGTGCACTGCCCCAGCATCAGCACACCTCTGCCCTGCCTTGGCAAGGAGAAACCAGCCCCCCTCTCCACCCTTGCCCCCACTCCTCTGGCCTTGTGTACTTATGGATAAGCAACAATGGAGACTCATTTCTATGGTAAGTTAGCGAGATTTATACTATAAATATTACATTACAAGGTTCCGACACGGTGCTATTTTCGAACATATCCACACTTTGCTGCAGATCAGTGTGTCACTGAAATGTTTCCTTTGAAGAGCACGTTTTTGAAACACATCATAAAAATTCCTAGCATTGAGATTCCTCCATTTGCGCCATCACGGTGCGGGTCAAGATGTCTTTATTAATACAGGATATTAGAAACTTATAAATTTGACTATTTCTTTCTCTTTTTTGGGTGTGGGGGGAGGATCCTATAAGGGATTCAGGAAACAGGCAGCATAGCTTTAATTGAAGGAGACAATGTTGTCAGTATATGTGTTCCTACAGTTATAAAGCCCAGCAGTATAGTATTCATCAAGTCTGATTCCACCTGACACTTGACTGAAAGCATTTTGCACTAATTTGCTTTGTGCTTGTCTAGTAAATCTAAAAAGAATGAGTGAAGGGGTGATAGGTGGCCATTAAACAGAATAAACAGCCTCTGGCAAGTGAATGAGTTTTACAGACTTGTTGCTTTTGGGAGGGGGAGGGTGAAGGGGAGAAGATTATAGGTCTTTGAATCAGCATGTGGCTGCCTCTATCACTCTGTAATCACAACTGTTTTCTTTGGCCCGGAGACCCATGTGCACCTCCAGAGAGGCTACCACGGTGAAGAAGGAAGCTCTGTCCCCAAACCTCTGCAGGAGAGCTCTCCAGACATATGATTCATATTCCAAGTGTGATAGAGGCCTAAATGGCAATTATTTTATCATATAAACACCAGTAAGATAGATTTCAGTCTGGAGCTGATTGCTTTCCTCAGATAATCCTTTTCAAATTTTCCCCTACATAAAATATAACAGCTTTAGGGTGTTTTCAGGTCCCTGCTTATGGTTCAACTTATGGTAAAAACCTTGGGCTTGTTGTCATCTTTGTCTGACTTTGCTGATAGCAGGCAGGAAATAGCTGTGTAAAGGCAGGAGGGGGTAAATAGCTGACTCTGTGGTCTGTAATTGGTTCATAGTTTTGGCCTGTGAAGAATAGAAAAGAAGGCAGAGGAGGGCTGGAAGACAGCCTAACAAGGAACACATGGGCATCTGAAAACTAAACACAGCTGGACCAAGGAGCACATTTGACCGCCCGTTCCCTGCTCTCAGACTTCTGAGCATTGTTGTTGTTACTGGGGAATATATAGCACCGGATTTCGAGGGGGTGGATGGGAACTTCATGAGGATAAAAGGCAAAATATCATGACTAACCAGAAATCAAAACAAAAACTTCCTTTCTCCATGTACTTATTTATTTAGTTGCTCGCTGGCTTGGGGTTCTCTTATCTTGGCAACCTTGTTGCTGCAGTTTTGCTGGAGGATGGTGCCTGCCGCAGAATGTCAGGTTTTCATTCCTCAAAAAAACGTTGTTCAGGGGGATTATTTTTGCTTCCCCTTTTCCTTATCATCCCCTCCCTTGTTGCCTTCAAAACACAAGCGTGGGTAGAAGCTCCTGGACTGAGAGAGGCCATAATGAGCCTGAAAAAGAGGATGGCATGATGGAATACACTACCTGTCAATACAACATTAGAGAGAGGAAGTTTTAGTCCTCCCCCACCAACCTCCTCTCAGAAGGTGGGAATAGGGATCACACCAAGTCCAGGTCATGCACCAAACCCAGGCAGAGGCTCTCTGTGGGATTCACAGACCATTTCTGTATCGGGGATAAGTCAGCTTTGTTTTGGCTGCTTCTAGGACAGGGGAAAAGTTTTTCCTCTCAGTGTCCCTGAATTAAGGGCTCTCATTACTTGAACCTCATTAAAATAATCTCTCATCTGTACACGTGCCACGAGGAAATGGCCGATTCCTCCCCATTCCTCTCCCCTGCTATCTGCACAAACGTAGTTTTCTTTTCTAAATTAATAAAGATCTCGCTGGCGCTACACTTGGCTGTTTACATTCTTTAAAGGGGAAAAAAAAAAAATATCAGCCCTGAACCCCCTGACTGCAGAGCTGCCATTAGCGTTGATTGTGTCCAGCAATGCACAGTCCACTTCAAGAAAGGCAACATCCTCTATTTTTTAAGCCAAATGTTGTGCACCGCAGCAAGAACAAACAAGAATGACTTTCATCCTTCAAACACTGAAGCAGCTTTGCAAAGCCTGACATGAAAGGGCCTCCCTTGCTCTCTTGTCCATGTAGGCCTGGAAATGGAGCTGAAATGGCTAACAACATTGGTAATAATAGGGGCCTGCCTGGCATCAAGAGGTGAGCCGAAAGACTTCAAAAGCTGGCTCGAGCATGGCTGCAGGAGCATTTGCTCTGGGATTCAGGCTCCAACTTTTATTCTCTCCCTTTGAAGAGCTTACAATTGGGTGGAGGGTGGAAACCAAGCATTTTTGACATGAACTCTGCCATGGAAAATTATGAGAAAGACAGAGATGAAAAGGAATGTGTCCTGATTGTGCTGGCTATTTTTTTTTATTTTATTTTATTTTTAAAAGTCTGCAAAACAAGGGGCTTGCAGTACTATAATCATTGATCCTGAAATGTTCTTCAGAGATTAGTGCTATCAGTGCAATGTGAACCTCAAGGCTGAGAGGCAGAGTGGAGGAGAGAGACCCTTTTGCACTAAAATAACACAGGCTTTTAAAGGAATAGTGTATTACTCTGCTGGGGAAAAAAAAGACCCCAAGAACATAATAGGAAAAAACCCACAACACCTGTGCTTGAAAACAAACAAACAAACCAGAAAATAAATGGCAGGCTTGGCTTACCTCCAAATTTCACAATCACCTGAGGGTCCCAATTGTTTGAGTGCAGATCCCTCAGCACACTCAGGCTCCTGTTTGTTTTGTAACTCAGATCACTCTTCAGGACTCTTGTGTTGGTTTTTCTGCCTATAAACACAGAATAATTTCACTGAACCTGGAGAAGCTATTGGGGATTTGTTTTAGTATGGGCAGCCATGCGGATATCTATGGGATTACTTAATATTTAAACAAATTAATCATGTTGTTTCATCCTTTTTATTTTTGGCAAAGCTTCATTAGTATCAAATATGCAACAGGCAGGTGGGCAGCCTTGCAAAAGGTCACCTGTCATTTCGTATTGTACCACTCTTTCCTGTGGTGTCAACTTTGTTAATCTTTAATCATTGGGGCAATAGATAAAGAAAGGAGGTAAACAAGGTGGAAATCAGTACAAAAATGGAAGGAAAAGCAGGGAACAGGGGGAACCACTCTCAGAGCTCTGGAGACCGGGCCTGCAGTGAGACTTGGGGAGCAGAGTGGGAAACTAAGAAATAAAGAGAGGCTGGAGTGAGAGAAAGATGGGTTGGAAGGAAGAAAAGCCAGTGGATGGGAACATCCATGGTTTGGAAGCCACCTGCAGCTGGCGGGCAAGGGGAGGGTGTCCTGCACTGGTATATAGATGGGGAATAATAATACAAAAAGAGGAACACTGAAGAGCCTGCCCAGAGGCTGTTGAAATGAATGGAAAGACTCAAATGTTGTACATTTGAGTCCTCAAAAGCTGAACAAACACTTCCCACCCACTAAGCCACCCCCAGATGTTGTCACTCTAAGCGTGGATCAATTTGACATTTTAAGATGAATATTCTGTGTTCAGTGGCTCTCAGTCTGTACTTTTGGCACTTTCTAGTGGTCCTGAGCGCTCCTTCTGAGCACAACTTGTTTGTCCTCTCTCATTTGTAACCACGCCATAAGGGAGCTGTGTGTACACAGTGCTCTTACCTATTTTTCTCTGAATGGGGAGTCGTGGAGTGGCTGCTGTACATGATTGCCTGTCAGGCACCAATTAGCAATCCATTCAGAGTCTCTGAAGCTGTGATCCACAGCCAGGAGAGAGTTTGAGAACACTCGTTTTGAATTATCCTGCACAAATCTCATGCCATAGATCTACAGCAAAATGAGATCATATCCCCATGTCTTTTAAATATCAAGACGTCCAGGTATGCTTGGTTTTGAACAAACAAAAACAAACTTAGAGTGAAGCTTTTCTTGTGTAAAGCAGTTTCTTTGACAGTATGTCTTAAAAATTAATTTAACTCCATCTGAAATATGATTTGCTTTTATGTCTCAAACTACAATGACACGAGTATTTCAGTTGGTAAAATATGGAAGTTAAGCTGTTGGTTGCTGAGTTCTTAAATGTGTTGCTGATGTGAGTCCTTCAGTTATTTTTTGCACCCTCTTTTCTCAAAGGCAAAGAGAAGCCTCTTAGCATTTCTAAAGCCCAGCTTGTGAGTCTGTTGCTGTCCCTGAAGTTTATGTGTTAAATCTTTGAATCAATACTGATAGTTCTTAGCTAACCAGTTGCCTAACTTTAGGGAGGGAGCAGAAGAAGAAAACAAAGTCCCTAAACTACAGGGACAACTGGTAGAAAGTGAGGCTGCAGGGGGCTTCTATTGTGCTCTGAAAGCTGAGTGCTTAAAGGAATCAAAGGTAGTGAAAATCTAAAATAATATCTTCAATAACAATCTGTTAATTTGCAAGGACAAGGAAAAGAGCAGCCCTTGGTTGTATTGCTAAATTTAAGAAATCTGCAAAGCACCAAAGCAAGAGGGAATCCAGCAGCAATTCCCAGGGCTCCCAGCTCACTCACTAGCAGACTTGATGAGCCTCTTTGATCTGGTATTGACATCATATCAGATCTCCTGCTCTGTTTTGCCCACTTGCCAAAGCCAGCTTCCCAGAAGCGAAAATGTGCGTTCCTTTCCTTGGGGTAATTTGAAACATTGACATGAAACAGACCTTTCGCTCTTCCTCTGCTGTGGCCTGCCTTTGGAGTAGTTCCTTCATTAGTGTCTCCTTAAAAACACTTGGAGGTCAGTGCCAGGCTGGAGCTGCAGTGTTCTTGTCTATTGTGAGTGATGCAGTGATTGGGTATTAAGTGTATGAATACCAAGAAGAGAAAAGACAGAATATGTAAGTTGGTTTGGGAGCCTGGGATTCAGACATCCAGGGTTTTTCAGATATCTTGTATAATGAACATAGACTTCATTAACCATTTTTGGCTACTTACAGATTGCTATACTACACAGGAAACTCACTGTTGTTTCAGTGATAAATGAAATTTTCGTGGTGAGAAAGAAATTATAAGTTCTCAATAGAGTGTAACACATGGAAAGAAGCCAGTGAAAAAAATGTTCCTCTTCTCTCCACAAAGGAATTTTGGACACTGGAAATAAAAGTATAATCTATGTTAATGGCAAGCTCAAGTACCATGTCTACACAAATGCCAAAACAGCATGGGAAATATGCTGCTCTCTTCCCAACTAGCATTCCAGATCTAATTGTTAAAGAGCATCTCTTTATGTTCCCTAGACTGTAATGTTGACCCTGCTTTTACTTGATTCAGCAGTATTAGGCACATTTAGATCCCAAATTTCCTCCCCTCTCCCTCTCCCACCATTACTGGCTGCCATAGCTTGTTCATGGGGATACTGGACAATAAACTCACATGTATTATGAGTGCCCAAAACTGTGCATGAAGAGACATCTTTTTAGGGGAGGAAGCAAATATGGGTACCCAAGGAGTTTGGGGGAGTGGCTGGATTTCTTTTATTACTTCTCTCCCTTTTGGACATCAATTAACCAAGATTTTTCTCCTTAGTTGATGTATTTTTCTCTCTCAGTTAATCAGCCCTACTGGGAAGAAAATATGGCTGGAAAAATAGTGCTTTAAAAAGTTACAGTGGCAAAACTTCCCGTAGCCAAATGACTAGTCATTAATCTTAAATACAAGTGTCAGGAGGAAAAAGATCTTTGTTGGGGGTCAGGAGTAAAGGCATCACGGTTGTTTGTGAAATATTAAAAGCTAGAGTTCACTGAGCATCTGTCTTGTGCATTTTAATTGTATCTCCATGAACCTGAACTGTGGGGCCCTCAGTGAGCCCTGCTCAGTTGTGCTGGCTCACAAAGTTCAGGGCTGGGTTGTAAGTCGTTTTTATTTAGCACCTAGTGACAGCAACTACTGTAGGTGGAGAAACATTAAGTGCCACTTAAATCTGTTCCTGTACATCTTATTAGGAATATACTGGAGTGATACTCTGGCTCTGAATTCACTCAGAGTCATTAAAGAGTCCCCCCTGGCCTTTCCTAACACATTCCTGACTGTGCCTCTGGAGAACCCCTCAGCTTCCATCCAGCACTCCGCAGTGACTGCTCAAATCCAAAATCAACACACCACAAAGTCAAAGCTACCAGCTATTGATTAGGAAAACCTCAGTGTTCTTGGCTGTGCCAAGACAGAAACCAAGGGTGACACTGGTTTGGAATCAGAAAATTTGTCTAAAAAGGTGCTGAATCGCATGTGTTTTCTGAGAGCACACCTTGACTAAATCTAAGTGCTAAAGGTGCCGCAGTTGGGATGTGGACAAGTGCATCCATCAGGACTCACTTCCTTTTCAAAGGTTGAATGAGTTTTTTCTTTGGCTGCCCTGGGAAATTTGTCCAAAACATTAGGAAGCAAAATAAAATACCAAAGGTGGGCTTTTCTTGGGTGAGCCTGTCCCTGGAGAGAAAGCAATCTCTTTGATCTGAGTGCTTGCCCAAGATGCTGAAGTCCATTTGAGCTGGCTGAGAGAGCCTTGGTGCTCTGTTAATGCAGTGAAATGTAGCACAAGTATTTGTTATTGCAGCCAGTATCAAAGGAGGCAGGACAACTTTGCCACTTACTATAAAGTGTTTCCATGAAAATGGAAATGAATGCTACAGGGGTCTGTTCCCTCTGAATGCACAGGGGAGCGAGGCGCTGAAGGGTTGCTTTCATTATACCATTAACAGGGCAAGTTACTTACTTTCTTTTTTCCTCCATCCCTCTTCAAAAGCACAGGGGCTTGAGGCTCATTCTTTGGGTCAGCCAGGCAGTGCTGTGTGTTCCCTGCCAGCCAGGGCAGTAAATCCCACTGTTGTTCCCAGATGGGCCCGGCAGAAATCCATCCCTTGTCGTCATTCCAGCTGCACTTTCTCTGCAGGGAGACGGCAGTCACCCGTTTGGCGAGGAGGGGCAGGCTGTAATGTCTAGCCAGAAACATCCACCATAAACCATGGCTTCCTGTTATGACACTCATGTGTCTAAACTTATTGATTTATTTGGGTGGAACTGTCTAACCTGCTCTAGGAAGAGTGGACTCAGCAGGTACTCAGTCATGTAACAATAGGAAACATCAAAATACAGCCCGCGGTGTTAGATCTGGGAATGAATCTCAGTTTAGATTTATTCTTTAAAAGCTATCCCACACGTTATCCAGAAATATATTTTCCATTTCCATTCTTTACTTCCATTTAAAAATATTATTATCAGTATTCATATCATCTGGCCGTAGCTTTTTCATTTGTGTATTTCCCTGATTAGCAGCATAGAAATTTTAGAAATTGCAAATCTGGAACTTGGGCCACCAAGGATAAAAGGGATAGTATTCTGTTTTGATTTATACATCTGTCTTGATTAGGGAATTCTCTCTTTGTCTGGAAGCAATGTGATCTGGTTGTTAGAAAAGTGAAGATAGACCTTGGGGACACTTGAGTTCTTTCCTGGCCCTGTCACTCAGTGAGATTCTTTACACCTAAATCCACCCTTTGGGTTTATTAGTGGGTATAAGAACACCTATCCAGCTTTCCCGTGTGCTGTGAAACTTAATTTATATTTCTGAAGCTCTTTCAATTTGTCACACCAGAGAGCTTGTATGAAGCATGTAACTACTGATTTTTAAAGGTGTAAGGTAGTTTTCCCTCCTATGAACATTTATTAAGGTTGATCACATTTAGTGTACAATCACACACAATTTTTTTTCCTAGAAAATATTGAATTTAGAAATTCACTGTGAGTTGCATCTTTTACACTTGTAAATAATAATATATATGTGAGCATATATGTGTGTGGCCATATATGTCTCTATATATTTATTATATGCATGGTTATACACACACAAGCAAGAGAAGAGATAGTCTTTCCAAATAGTCTGGAAAATCTCTGGGACTCCACAGCTGGCAGTGCATTTCTTTTATTTAAGGAAAACTTACACAAAAAAGCTTATATGCAGTCAAAAACTTCCCAGCTCTAATTAATTAATATGAAGTGTAAACAGATCATGAAATATTTTTTAGTGCTTAATACATAGAAATGTCCTGTGTTGATGCTAATGAAAAAGTAATGCCTGGAATATTTCACATTGCAGGGCCTGGGGACACAGATCCATGGAAAAGCAATTCATACCAAACTGCTTTACAAGTGCAAAAATTCTGTTAGCCTAAAGCTACAGCACTACATAATTGTACAGGGAGGGAAAAAAAGGCAAAAAAACCCCTAACAAACCAGCCCTCCTCTGCCCTGTGTTTACCAGAGCTTGAAATAAATGCAATGGGTCATTTTCTCAAAAAATGATGACACCAATATTGCAGCAGGAAGGATTTTTAATCTACCATATTCTCTGTATAATCTAGATAGCTCCTCATTACCTCGCTGTGTAGTCTGTCATTTCAGCTGATTCTTGAGATCTGATCATTGTAAGAGAAGTTAAGGAAATTTCTGAAGACCATGAAAATCCAACCCTATCCCCTGGAGAATAGTCTCTTAATTGTAATAGCCCATTTTAATCATTGTAATTGTTTAAAATATTATGAACAGAGGGAAATAAGGAAGATAATTGTACTTCAGCAGCCACAATCTTTTGTTATCACCTAAGCATATTGGAGATTTAGCTGTGTATAGTCCCAATACTTCCTTCACATACCAAGTGGCCTTAATTATGTGGGCAGCTAGAATTCCTCTTGAGAGAGAGGCTAGGATAGCAAAACAGCAGGTAAGAAATGCCTGTTCCTTACTTCTTTGTTTCTTCCCAGTCCCCTGTAGCTAAGGCTGCATATGTGGCTGTCTCTGTCTTTGTGACACTTTAAATGTGAAACAAGTAATTTAGTTGAAAATTTTCTGTTATTTTTTTTACATGCTTCATATGCTGGGTTAAAATCCATTAGCATATAACAAAAATCGGAGCAGATGTAGTGCAACAGATTCCTTAAGGGAGTCCATATTTTTACATATTTTGTAATAAGGAAACTGTCACTCCCAGATGGTATCTAGCTAATACTGGTGGTTTGCTTGCTGATAACATACTAAAAAATAAAATTAATTGTATTCTATTTGATGACAATGAAGCCATTATCATATATAATTCACTCTTAAAGCAAACGTCCAAATGATGGTCCCTTGCAATAACTAAGCTTTCCCAGTCCCTGTGCCTGTCCCTTCTCTTCTACCTCAAAAATTCTTTCAGAATTTGCTGCAGCAGAAGCCTCCAGCTGTGAAGTGTAACAGCCCTTCATTAGCAAAGCTGGAAACCAGTGTTAATTTGTGCAGGGAATCTGGGCCAGCAGTACCTCAGTGCACTTAGCACGGGCTTCATCCTTCACCAGTGGTTCTCAAACTGCTCTGGTTTGGATGTCACTGTTATATATCACAGCAAAAGGAAACAATTAACCTTTGCAATAATGCCACTGACTGGTGCCTGTCTGCTAATGGGCTTGAGAAGTGCAGGAAGTATCCAGAGCTGGTACTTGCTGTGAAAATGAAAATCAGTAATCCAGGGTTTTACACAAACTCACAACTCTGATCAGTAGAATATGTGCAGTATAAAGCAAAGATGATCAAAATATTTTTTTACAAAAACTGAAAGAAAGTTGGGTTTTTTTAAAGTCCTTTCTTGGGTGAAAATGTCAAGACCTGCTGTCAACTGGTCAGTTACAACCTGATGAGAGAATGGTTGAGTTCTCAGGAATTAAGAGTTTTGGTGAGGTTTATTGACATGAAACACCAGAATGAGCAGCTCAGAAGAACTTTCCTTGTCTCCTTCTGTCCTACCACAAAAATACCTATGTGTGGGAAAGAACAATATGGGAATTAAGAGTTTTCATTCTCAGAATTGACCTTGGGCAGGGAGTGTTGGCTTTCCCAACACCTCTTGGGGACAGCAGCACTGGGTCCCCAGGCCACAGATAATTTGTAGGTGTTGATACGAGCTGGCAAATGGGAAAACTGGGACAGAGGGGTGAAGTGACTTTCACACAGAGCTGGAACTCGTGTCTGAATTCTCAGTTCATTGGCCTGTTTCTTCCAGCGGTGTTGGAAACTAAAAGCAATCTAGCAGTGCAAAAGAGAGAGTTTGTCAGGACTGACTAGTTTAAATAGATATTCAAGGAAACATTTAATTTGATAATAATGGTTTCTCATCTCTGGATGACTGCAGATAGCACAATACAATGAGGCACACTGTCTGAAGGGTCTAAATGTGCCTGGCTGTGTTCATTCTAGTTTATTGATGCTTTTAGTTTCACTTCCTTTCTGTTATAAGCACAAAGTGCTCAAAAGAGGAACAGATGACTGCATTTCCATTTGGAGAGCTGGTAGAGGAGGACAATGTTGTAGCCATCTCTGTCACATGGGAAGTGATTTTACATTCTCTGAGGCTATTGCCTCAAGTTGGGAACTCCATAAAACTCCGTGATGCTACTGGCAGACATTGCAGAGGAAACAGATTGCTTAATATACATGTAATTTTGAGTAAAACATTATTTAATTTAAGAAAATCACAGACCAGTGCTTGGAAAGAACTATGTAAATCTTAGCCACCTCTTGTCCTCCATCTTCAGTTAGAAGGTTCTTAGTAATCAGCAACCATTATTTTACTTAATTTTTCCTATTTTATTTTGATTTCTTTTACTTTGTTTTAGAAATGAAACAGCCCTGTGGATATAACAAGAAAGTAGTGAAGTTTCAGTCCCTGAATTCAAAAAGTGAAGAGTTTTCTTTCCCACTCTTCCTCTCTTGGTGTCTCACAAAACTTATTATAATGTTTTCAACCTCAAATGGCAGAATATCATGAAATAACTGCTCCTATCACATTTCAATTATGACTTGACTAAAGTGGCTTAGAGATTTTCCATAGTCATCTGGGAATTTGGGATTTGGGTAACAGATTTTCTCAAACAGAATTTACCCAGCTTCAGATACTCTGAACTCACTTTGTAATCCTTGTCTTCCATAGTATCAGCTGTTACCTCCTTGCTCTTTTTCTAATGCATTAAGTACCAGACAACTGTAATATTTTATTTAGCATGATTTGCATTCAGACTTCAAATATCCCTTGAATAATAAAATATTTACATTATTGAACTTTACTTCTGTATATTCACTGGCATTATAAGATGTACCTACAGAGGACACCTGCCAGAAAAAGCATCATTGTTCCTATGTTTGTGGACCTCGAGTTGTACCTTTTCTGTCTCAGCCTTCCTCATTAAGACATCACAGCTGATGTGTTTTCTCCTCTGTGTTTTAACGCCTGAGCAGAAGATGTATTTTATTCATGATTTGGTAGGGAATGTGTCTGGTGGGAAGGAATTTGGATGCCATTAAAGCAACCTGAAATTCCACCGTGGACGTTGGGAGGGAGCTCTTTTTCTTAGCCACATAAAGCATCTGCTTAAATTCTCAAGTGTGGAACGTGCAGACTTGTTAGGCAAGATTTTAACAGACTGTTTGGCACTGAGTGTAATTTTCCCAAAGACCTGGCAGTGGAAATAGTTGAAATAATGGTTTGTCAAATACTCATCAAGAAAAATGCTAATTGATACCTCATCTGAATCGAGCACCACACAGTACCGGAAAGGGAATGGGCATTTCCTGTTTCTTCCCTACTCAAAAACAGACTCTTCCCAAGAAGCTGCTCACAATAGATTAGATTTGTGCCACCTGTAGGACTGTTCTTTGGGGTAGATTAGTTCGTGTCATACTGTATTTATTGGGTATTTCATGGAGAGATGTGTGGCTCCACAAGCCTTCAGTATATTCTTAGTGCCAGTATTGCTAGATGCCCTTTTACCAAGTGCCATTTTGAACCCCACAGCAACATTTGCGTTGTGGTATCTTTCTTTCCTTTGTTCCTTGAAGTTTCTGGGTTCAGTTGAGCTCTTCAAGCCAGCATGGGGATGTGAGGATAAAGCCCAGCTGTGGCTGTGGGACTGGAGCGCCAGCTGGCCACGGTGCCATGGCAGCATCGCGGGGCCGCTGGGTGAAGCCAATCTGAACTTTTGCAATAAATATTAAAGCGGCCACAACTTTGAATGGATTTGGAATCTGAAACCAGAAACCCAATCTAAATGTCAGAGCGGGTCCCTATCTGCAGACTAAACTGAACTGAATGTTCAGACCCCAGCTTTGGCAAAGAAATGAAAGCCGTAAATCCAAATCTGCTTTTTGTATTTCAGCCCCTCTCGTGATGCTAATAATACTTTGCCCTTTCACAATCTCCAATATTTTAGAAACTTTGAAATGATTTATCAAATGAGTCATACTTCCCAGTCAGACTCACAAGAACTAGTTTGCTGGAAATATCACCCAAAAGCAAGGGCAGGACTGGGCTGTGGCTGAATTTCTGCTCTCTTGGTAGCTGTGTGTGGAACCAGGACTGTAAAGTTTTGTCTGTATCTCTGTAACTCTTCCAGTGCAATCCCTGTGTGTCAGTAGGCCCAGCTCCATGTACCTTGGATTTCCATCATTTCCAAGGTTCAGTTATCTTTCCATTGACTCATTCCTCTGCTCTGCCCAAGGGCTTCCAGAGAGAACAGTACACAGTGGTGGAAGCTCTTGGTGCAACAAAGTCAACTTTGCTTTGTCACTGAGAGCCTTCCCCAATATTTGGAGTATTAAAAGATTCCCCTGGGGCTCTGGGGGGAGTGAGTGGCAGAGCTGAGGCTGAAACATGGAACTGCTGAATCCATGTGTTCCTCTGAGCCTTGATGTTCAGAGAAAAAAAAAGGGATTATTTAGCATCAAAGGTACCAGTAGCAGATACAGGGCATCTTCATTCATCATAAATAATGCTGTTAGTGAGGAATAATAGTATTCCTTAGTATTGATGACAATATATTGAGCATTAGCAAAGCCTTCTGCTAGGAGAGTTATCTAGTGAAGTGAATTATGGAATTTTACTACCTGAGTACAAGGACTGATATAAATGATCATTGCTGTGGCAATGAATTGGTTTAAAAAGGCTTCATAAGGACTTGCCTAATGCTCATAAATTAACATTAAATATGAGATGGGTTATCTAATCACATGCTTTCAGGCAAATTCCTTTTTAATATGTATGTACACTGCTGCTGGAAATACAGAAGATATATCAGAGGAGATATTTCATGCCATAAATGGTTATGTTTGATAACTCTGTAACATTTTCATGGTCTTCGTCGGTTACAGAATTTCTTTCTTTACCATCAAAATTTGTACACAGAACCCATGTTAAAATAATATTTAGAGATAACTTTAACCCTCTGTATGCCTGTGGCTTCAGACTAAGGATGAATTTCACTGATAATTTCATATGAAATACTGGAATAGTGGGTTCCTTTGTTTTTAGGGAAAGTGGGGTTGAGTCACGGAGCTGCTGCAGATCTTCTGCAAACTGCTGAGGCTCAGGAGCATCCCAGGGCATATCCAGTGCAGCTCTTGGTAATTTACTAAACAATGCCCCTGATTGCCACCCCCAAAAAACTTTGGTGGGAAGACTTGGTGAATACACCAGAAGCTGTTCTGAACTGTTTTAATGCAGGGCAGATAAATCTCATGGATTTGATCAAAGAAGAGTAGGATGTCAAAAATGCAGATACTTAAATTTCTGTCCTCTGGATTAGCTGGATAAGGGAACATTGGTGTACCAGGTTATAGCTGATTTTTTGTCCTGCAGCACATGCCACTGCCTTCTGGGCAGTGCCATGATGAAAAACACCAGCTCAGGCCAGTGTTTTGAACTCTAAACAGAGGCATTTACTGTTCTCTGTGGTGCCTGTGATTCAGACAATTCCCTTCTCAACCTGATGGAGGAGATCTGCAGTAGAAAACTGCTTCCACCTGTTGGAGTGACTTGAATTTTAAGCTGGTTTAACTGTGGAGCCCCATTTGGAAATAGTTTATAAAATGCTTGAATCCTCTGGGGGTGGTTTTATTATACACCTTGTAGTTGCTGAACATTTCAAGACTTAAACTTTATCTCTAAGTTAATCACCTGGGGATCAAGCTAGAGGACTGGATAACAGTTTTACTAATCAAAACAATTTTCTGAATATTGTTGAGTTCCAGGGACTTTTCCCTGCCATCTGAAAACACAGTGAGAGGATGCCAAGAGCAGAATTATAAAACAAACTTTTAAAGTCATGTTGTACTTGGAGTTTGATTTCCTAGTCTGTACAGTGAGCAATAATAAACTAATTATGATTAAACTGATAAGGAGTACTCTAAGAGTCAGCCAGGAAAGTCTTTCATAAATAACCAAGAAGGAATGCTTGGTCACACAGTTGACATACATCAGAAAAGCTTCTTTTTGCCTTTTCAGAGAGAGATCTCTAAAAAAAAAATACTCAAAAACGTCCAAAAATCCCCAAACAAAAACAAGTCCAAACCAGCGGAATAAAATATGTATTGTTAGTATTAAATAAATCCCATTTTATCTGAAATCCTGTGACATCTTTCTGACCCCACAGAACTGCCTCTCAAGCACAGTGAAACAGTCCTATTACTGTTGCTGCTCTACAGCAAAATTCTAGACTTAGACTTCCTAAGAGAGCAAATAGTTTGGCTCTGGGTTTCTGTCTTTGGCCTATTTTGAATAGTATTTGGGTTTCACAGTTATAACAGGGCAGAATTTATTTGGCTTAATACATGAACATTTCTTCCCAATAGGTTAGGTCAGCTGTGAGGTTTAATCAGTGTTCAGATTTCTGACATGCTGCTCAGGGGCATATCATCTGAGCAAATAAACAACCCAGGAAAGGTCTGTATACCATGGGGATGATGTGGGATTGCAGGGGATCAGTTCCACTCAGGTGTTTATGGTGGTAGTGTCTTTTCATGGCAGATAAGAGCTGACATTCAGCATTACACCCTGTGTGGCACCAATGTGTAAAAAACAAACAGTTATTGTTGTTTCCCCTTTGGAGTACTCTTGTCTAAAGGCTTGAACTGAATATGTTTGCTTCTCTTTGAAGCATGCAGATCCTTCCCACTAACGTTGCAAAGGTTTGGTCTCTTTTATTAAAGGAGAATATTTTCAACTCTTCTTTACTTTAAAGAGAATCTTCATAGTGAACCTGCCTCTGGGTGGTCCTGGTCCTTTTCTAGTTCTTTTTCCTACATATCTCCAAATTAAGGCCTCTGATTTCCACTAGCCAGTGTGGCAAGAGCAGTAATGGGAACCAGAATCTTCTTTTTCCCTTGCTGTCCTCTCCATACTTGACAGTACTTTGGAGAAGAAGAGGCATTCAGCCAAGGAATGAAACCTCGAGGCAACCATATCAGCCTCAAAGATTTATTTAGTTAATTAAGTCATCAGCAGGATGGAAAAATACTCTCAGTTGCCAGAGAGAAACGTTCCAGGCTCAGGGAGGGTCAAAGTGCATGCCTGCAAGTTATATGTTACCAGGGCTTGAACAAGAAGCTTCACAAAATTCTGCCCTTTGGTCTGGAGTAATGATGCTGTGGGTGCAGCACTGAGGGAGGAGAGGGAGAAGGGCTGGGAAATGTTCTGGTTTGCTCTCCCACTGGAGTGGTCCTGCCTCAGAACTCACTTGGCAGCTGCTTTAATGTCGAGGGGCATCACTGGACATACTCACACAGCCAGCCTGGAAAATATTGGAGGACGGGAATGAGTGGGACCACTTCAGGCTGTGAGAGCAGCCTCCTGATACAGGACACAGCTACTTGAGTAATGTCCTTCAGAAACAGCTCAGTTCCCAAGTTCTGCACTACTTGCCTCTATTGCCAAGGCAGTGATAGGGGGCTCAGAATTCTCCATCTCATACAGCTGGAGAAATTGCTGCCATTGAGACATCAGTGGTCCAAAAAAAAAAAAATCCCCAATCCCTTTATCAGGAAAGCTCTCAGAGGGCTAGGGAGGGAGCTTTGCAGCCAGTGCAGCCAGAGACACAGGCCAGCACCAGCAGGCACCTCTGTGCCTTGGCTCTTCATCTGCTACAAATTGGCCTCGTTCTTCTGGTCTGGCTCTGCATTAAATATTACTTGCTGTCATTTCAGATAGGACTGAGCATTTTTAAGAAAGATTTGGGAAGTACATATTGCCTCAGACAACTTCTAGTAAATAGCTCGTGTTTGTTTCTCTTCCCCATTGGGAATGCTGCTGAACTTTAGACACAAAAAATCCTCTGGCAGGAGCAATTTAGTAAAGCCAGGATGTATTTTAGTGGAGCTTCTCAACTTTCCAGTCAGTTCCATTGTTGATTTTTAAATAAGTCTTGCAAGCATCACTCTTAGCTTTTAATACTCCTCTTATTGGCTTCATTTGTCTTTCTGAGGGGTGTGTTGCTGCAGTATTTTCCTGTTCCAGGATTGCACCAATTTCTCATGCAAATTAATCTTGTTAATCATCCCAGCCATGCAGTCCTTTAGCTAAGTTCTCTTTGCTCAATGAAACACATCAAATGCACTCAAAACGTGGAGTTTTTCAATAATCAATTCAGACACATTTACCCCATTAGCTGTGAAGAGGCTGTGCCTTAATTTTTCTTTTTTCTTCATTTTGATTCTTCAACTTTCCTCAAAAGCTGGTCCTCCTGCAGTCTATTCTCATGGGTTCCTCTATGTGTGGAAGACTCAGCAAGATCCACTCTGAGGGCAGCAAGTATAGGTTTGCTTTTGGATGATATCACAAATAAATGTCAGTCAGCTCTGGAATGTGAAAATCTATCTAAAAAGGTTCTTTTGGCTTCTTCCAAGATGCACAAATATTAACTCAAATTTTGTATGAATTATCAGCAATATAGATTGCAGTCTTGCTTGAAAAACCAGAAGAATTGGCTTCAAAATTGGCTGTTTTCACCCAGCCCCAGTTCTGGTGATCTTCCCAGACACTGACCTTTTTTTTTTTTCCCATAAAAAAAATCCTGCTTTCTATTCTCTCTGGCTTTAGCCAGAGTCATTACTTTTCTCTTTGTCATACTGAGACTCAATAGCATTGTAATTATTTCTGACATATGGTATCATCTATCCACCTCTCCTTCCAATATGTCCAAATAAAAGAGGAATGCCACTGCAGCCACCAGACCATGGTTTCCATCAATTCATAGCACCCCATGGCTGCCTGTTCCTGGGGGAGCATGGACCTAAACGTCATGTGCAGGGGGATGTGCCACACATGGAGCCCTGGAGTTTTGCTACCTTATTTCACCTCCCCCAGAACTGGAACTTAAAGCCTCAGTTTACTTCCCCAGTTTTGTGGCAGAAGGCCAATGATTCTATCTGAGAGCTTTTTCTTTACCTTCATTAACCCCCAAATGTTGCTGTATTCAAAACATCCTCAGAGAGTGTATTTATCATTCATTTTCTGTTATGTTGATGTGGGAAAACACGTGCAATCAATATTGAATCTCTTTCAAAACAACTTAAAATGGGAATACATATTGCTCTAATCTAAAACTAATCATGATGATAAATGATGAAAAATATGACAAAAAGTGAAAATCCTGGGTTTAGAAGTTCTTTAGTTGTGGTTGTGGGTATGTGTATGGACCTCCATAAATATCTATTGTTAACCAAGAAATTAGAACTCAACTCAAAATTCAATTAGAACTGAAAAAATTGCTTTTAATGTTTTATTTTGTGCTCATAATTAAACCTCACATGCCTAGTTTTATGCATCTGTCATCTATTTAAATGTTACCTGATCATATATTTTATTTACCTATATGAAAAATGGCCACAAGTGCATATTAAAAAAAAAAAAAAGACAAAGGTATTTAGCCATATTATTCTGTCTTCCACAGTTATTTTCTAAAGCAAAATAGAACTGTAAAGCAGTACAAGCTGTGGAACTTACCTGTCCTTCTGTATATTTATGGTTCTCCAACTCGTTTGCTCTGTCCTTTCAGGCTGAAGATAAATGCCATTGCATTGTTAGAGAAGTTAAAGACAAAATACAATTAAAGAGAAATTAGGCTGTGGTTTGATGAATATCTTAATTCAGTATAACCAAGCCTGCTAGGAGAAGTTTTGCCCCACTCTGGGCCACCTCTTTGTGGGTACCAGCCCTGGGCAGCAGATCAAGGAGCAGATCCCTGAAAACCAAACTGTCAGACAGAGACATTTCTTTCCTTATAAATTTTCTGCCAGAGCACAAACAAGTGGCCCAGGGTGAAGGATGAGGCTGAAATGCCATTTAAAACCAGTCTGACCAGTACTCAAGAGTTAACACTTCTGGGATCTCCAGGACAGTAGATCCTCATGTGCCTGCACAGTCAAAAATATTTCCAGGCACTGCAGCACATTGAATGGTTTGGACCATGAATAGTTTTCATTAAAAAGTGGCTTTGGGGGACAAATTAGATTTTCAAAGTAACTGATTATTTTGATTCTCACACAGAAAAGGACCTTTTTACTTCTACATTTTAAAATGTATCCAAACCCACAATCCCTACAAAAACTGCATTTACTAATAACTGTTTATGAACCTCGCAATAATATTTTTCATTCCGAGTTAAGAAGAAAAAAAATCACGAGAGCTGCTGAGACATGAGGTGGCTCTGCTCTTCCATGTGTTTTGAAAGAGTAACTTCAACATTTGACTTAAGCCTGGCTTCTCAGGGCGCACAGAGTTAAGCAGCGAGACGTGGTTGTGCCTCATTAGGTCAGCAACGCCAGCCTGCAAGGCAATGCAGCTGGTTCTGTGCTGCTATTAAAGAAATTATAACTACATGCACACATCCTTGTAGCATCAGCCCCCCAGTGAAGGCACCGGGGGGGTGGCATCAGCAACATGGGTTACAGTTAGGAACATAGTGAGTCAATTTAAGGCTATAAATACCCTGGTTTTCTGTTATGCTTTTAATCTTTATTAAATTGAATGATTCTTATTTGTTTTCATTCGCATATGCATGTGTATAATATATAGTTTGTTTCCGCATATATAGGCCTGTAAGACTGCAACAAATCTTGCAGAAGTCTTCTAGGACATAAATAGTGGGAGTCCAAACCCTTATCTGAGAAACCACACAGATACCAGCACACACCCAGCCTTTAGAATTTCCCTGTGCATTTTTGCAAATAATGACAAACCGGTTTTGGTTTGGTTGGTTATTTTGTGGATTTGGTTTGTTTTTTTTTTAAAGCATGCGATATTTTTTGCATTGCTTAAGAAGAAATTAAAACATCTTTTTGCTTTCTATCCTTCTTTTAATGGCTTTGCATATTACTTTTCATCTAAACTCAGTATTTGAACGTACACTTACCAGGCGCCTGTTTTCTTTGTTGCTTGTAATTACTGAATAAGTCGGAATCATAGCCAAGGAAGTCTGTGTGGGATTACATCTGGAGTAGTGTACTATAGCAACACTGTGCTTTGCAGAGCTTCTCCTCTCATAGATTTGATCTTAATGATGGGCTACACTTTCATCTTTAAAAAAATCATTTTCCGCAACTCACTGCTTTTTATACCTCAGCAAGAAAATGCTGTTTATTGTTCAGTTTCTCTTGCCTACAATGTTTGTATCTATAATTGAAACTTAAAAGCTACGAGCTTGAATAATTCAATCAGAAAGCATATTGTTTTTACTGTTCTCGGTATGAATCCAAACGATCGCATTATTGTGATGTTATAATATCAGAATGTATTTATTTCTACTTGCACAGTCATAGTAGGCAGTGTCTCTCTCTCTCTCTCTCTTTCTCTCTCCACAGAGAGAAAAAACAGCAATGAGGAGGGAAAAAAATTAAAAAAAAAAAGCTTTATCCATGCTGGGTTCCTCTGGTCTAACTTAAGCAAATGAGATCTCTTGTCCCCTCCAGCGAGCGGCGGCTCTGTCGCTGAGGCTGCTTCTATCAGCGCTGCTGCTCGCTGTGGCAGTGCCCCCGAGGCTGAGTGTGATCCTGGCGGGGGGACACGCGTGACCTCCCCGTGTGGAGCCACCCCAGCTGCCCGGTGTGTCACTGACACCGCGCTCGTGGCGGCTCCGCGCTTCCTCTGCCGCCAAAATGCCTCGCGGAACTGCGCAGGCAGAGCAGCTCCTCTGCTGTCTCAGGACACCTTTTCACCCCAGAATTAGCTGTACAGCAAATTGAGGCTCGTGCGTTTTCAGCTCAGTGCAATTCTTTTTTTTTTTTTTTTTTTTTTAAATGGGAAAAAATCCCAATGTTTTATTTCAATTTCTTCATGTCGAGGCAAGCATAAAATAAGGGATTTGAGAATAGCATGGATAAAACTGTGGTATCTAATGCAAGCGCCATGTATTTTAGCTCAACTACACAGCAATTTTTTGAACTGATAAAACATCAAATGTGACTTTTGGCTTAATGTGGTTGAAGCAGTTGGTAAGAATTAGCAATAATATGGAAAGTATCCATTTTTCTCTTTATTGCTATGTTTGGGCAAATCATTATATATAATCTACTCTTAGGCAATGCTGTAGCTGTACCTGTGGAATTAGGCCCAGGAAGAAAAACTGTCCTTACTCCCTTAACCATGAATCTGAAATTTTCTGATTTGTATAGATTTTCATTATGTCCTTAGCATAATTTCAGCACAAACAGAGAGCTTAGCCAGGCTCCCATGGTGTGTCCTACAGGTATGGAACAGCTTAGCATCTTTTTCTCTGTTTACCAGGCTTAATGCCTGTAAATCAACCACTCCATTATGCAGTAATTCCCCTTATTCTTAATTCAAAACAGCAAAGTTAAAGCAAAATTTGGGTAATGAGGAACTATATTGTTTTGGCCTGTGTATGATCCTCATTCATTATCTTCTTTCCATTTAGGGGAAGGGGAAGTGAAAAACCCTTTTATTTGTAAATCCATCCATACCACTTTATAAGACACAGTATTAGGAAATAGCATGGTTTATTGGACTGAGGCATTTCAGTAAGGCCTAAATGATAGAGTCTGCCAGGAAACTCATTTTTTCATGATGGGATCTGATGATGGGGGTAAGACCAGGAGCTCCTGCCAAGAAAACACACAGTAATAAACTTGCAGAAAGCTTTCACTACCACCTATCAGTGGTGATGGTTTCCCCTTCTCTTACCTCAAACATTGCCCAAATGGGGAGGCACGAGAATCTCCCCACTGACTCTCTTGTGAGGTGAAATGAAGAAAGCCTTAAACTTCACAATTGCCAATAATGAGCAATCATTACTCAAATTACACCAAGCACTGATTAGGTTTAAAGTAATGAAGAAAACAACACGATCAATCATCATCAACCCAAAAGAAGTCAATCTGTGCTAGAGATACAGCAAGATCTTAGTGGAGGGCTCCATCTACAGGGTTTGGGAGATGAGAAAGAAAAAACCTTCACAACATCTGAAAAAGATTCCCCCTGCTCCCCACTCTGCTCACATTTTTCTTACTGATCTCCAACAGCCACACATGCAAAAGGAAATTTTTTTTTCTCTTTTCTTTAGCTGCACAAAAATTAAAAGGGCCTTAGCAAAAAATTAAGGCATAAAAACTTTTTGGAAGGACATTTCACTGGTGTTGAACTGGAATATCTGTTTAAAAAAAATGACAAGAGTTAAATACCTAGCATCTATCAAATAATAAAATTATAGTGAAAGCTCTGACTGTGTGAACAGCATCAATGGAAGCAGAGGTTTTTAATGCAATTTGTATTAATAGGTTCTAGCCACAGAAATAACATTGGAAAAGAACAAATTGCATGGGAAATTCCCATTCAATTTTCATTGGCTGCTAGAAAATTATAAATTAACCCAAAGCTGATTTTGAAAATCCAGAGGAGATTCAGCCTACAATCTATTTTTTAGGCATGGAATAAGATTTTGATACCAGCTACGGACTCAGTCTATTAAAAAAGAACCCATTTTATTTAAAAAACAGGAAAATAAAAAAGAAGAGAGTAGGTATGTTGCTATTCCATGCCCATGTGTATGTAAACTTTAAACTGTACTAATGAGTAACATTAATACATGCATTTTGTAAAAGTGTATTATTCTTTAGGAATAATTTCAATTGAAATTTATCCCCTTTCCATGTGCCAAAGGCTTTACATAACAATTACTTTAAAAGAAAATTATTTACAATTTAAGCATAGGAAAATGCAAAATTAGGATTTCAATTCAAAGTTTGTTGTATCTAACAGAAGTTTCCCCACTGACTTAATTTATTTTTGAATTGGGGATAATCATTAGAAATAATGAGATACAAATGAAAGCCTAGTAAAAAATGCATGACCAAAGGGAAATAAAAAACAATGCACAACCATTTTAGTGTAGATTTCCATACTAAAGCCCCTTGTAGAGGGGCTAATTTAAGGGCAAATTTCCAACTTTTTGTACTTTGAGCCATTCAGGACCATGGGGCAGAGGATGGTTTGTCTCATACTTAGAATTCTCTAACTGGCTTGAGATATCTGTAGGAATATGTCATCATCACTAAAACTTTGCACTTTGGAGTAATTTTTATTAAAACATTATTTCAACATCCCATACCAACAGTAAATTTAATTCAGTTTCTATAACATGCTTAATATTTGTTGATCATCAGGAAATTATGAGCTAGTCAAGGAATTTTCATATTGAAACTTGTTTTTTATTGAAGACAAACTCAGAGATGAGCATGTGTCTATGAGTCTGGCTGAGCTACAGATTAATTTGAGTACTTGCTTAAATAAAGCACTGTGAGGAGTATTGTGAGGATAAAAAGCGGTTTGGGAGTTCACATATTTGTAGAAGTCATTTGGAAATAGTTGAATATTTTGACATCCTTTTGTCTTTACTCTTGGTAATACATAATTTTCATGCAAGTAATTGGGCTGTGCCCTTACAGAACTGTCACATGGCCCTATAAATATTAAATGGCAATAAATTCTTTTAAAAGAAAAAATTAATAGATTGTTTATTAAAATTCTGACTTACTTAAATGAGCTTGAAAAATACTGATTACCTTTCACCCCGTTCTGCCTTGCAATAGAGAATACCAACATACATGAAAGTTCATCTATGTTCTTCCAAAGTTTTGTCTTTTCACAGAGTTTCTCCTTTTCTAAGTGTGTTAAAAATATTTTTATCTTCATTGCTGGAGAGAATCTTTTTACAAGGGCATGCAATGATAGGGCAAGGAGGAATGATGTTAATCTGAAGAAGTGAAGGTTTAGATTAGATATCAGGAAGAATTTCTTCCCTGTGAGGGCAGTGAGGCCCTGGCACAGGGTGCCCAGAGCAGCTGTGGCTGCCCCTGGATCCCTGGAAGTGTCCATGACCAGGTTGGATGGGGCTTGGAGCAGCCTGGGATAGTGGAAGATGTCCCTGCCCATGACAGGGGGTGAAACTGGATGGGCTTTAAGGCCCCTTCCAACCCAAAATTCTGGGATTCCATGACTTAATGCAAACATTGAATCTGCTCATGTAAAAAACCCCACAAACCAACAAACAAGAAACAAATAAAGTCTTGGTAGAAGAAGTTGACAGCTACAAGTTTGTTTTGCAAAGTTCTTACATTCTACTTCTTTAAAACATATTTGGACTGCCCATCCTTGACAATAATAATAAACTATATCATAGAAACTCAGGGCAGAAAGCCATAGAAATATCATCAGTAGGAAGAGCAGGTAGGGTAGCAGCACTGACTGCTGAAAGAATGACTTAGCACAAGGTAAAGCGAGTCAGTTGTTAAGGTGTTAAAGCAAAAATAAATCCTTTGGTTCTGATTGCTTGTTTTTCAGATCTTTTAGGAAAAGCTGTAGAGGCCACAGGCAAAATTATGTCTGTAATGAAAGTAGAAGGTAGAGTCAGTTCTTGCAGCAGTGAGAACTCAAGCAGTTTGGGGACTTGGTGATCCCTGTGAGTCCCTTCCTGACTGTAGTGCACAGGAAGGTGAATCTGGGGGAGCTCCTCTTGCTCAGCTCCATCCTTTGTGTTCAGTGAAGAAGATACAAAGCAAGGGAATACAGAGATAAATTTATGGGCAGTGGATTGAGAAGTGTAATAGAAGCAGCTGGGAATTTCTGAGAAAACACTTGTCATAGAACACAGCCCAGACCATGCTTGTTAGTGAAACCAAGATCATGTTTTGCAAAACTGTTTTCATGAAGATTCCTCAGGTTTCAGACACAAATCCCTGGTCAAAGCCAGGGTGGGGTAGATGGGAACAGCAGAAGAAAGAGAATGTGGTGTCCTTTCATGTATAATTATTTAAAAACATACAGTAGTGGAGGAGCTTGATGTATTTCCAGTTTTGTTCCTAAAGTCATTTATATCAGACAAGGAGACAGTTCCTTTCCCAACTTTACAGCATAAACAGCCAGTACTGATACCTTCACCATACAGAGGAGAAATTGCTCTTGTACCCATGTGTTTGTTTTCAGAGCAAGTGCTGAAGAAGATAGGTCATGAGATAGTGAACAAAGTTTGCAGAGATCACCTCTAAGAAAACTGCAACCACCAAAACACCCTTTATAGGAACGGCTGATAATGTTGTGAGTAACTTAGAATAATTACATTAGAAACAGGAAAACATGAGCACATGTGGGTTGAGCCAAAGCTGGAATTCTGCTGATGCTCAGCTTGGTGGTCCTGTGGGCAGGCAACATACACAAGCAATTGCCCAAGGCAACAACATTCTTTATTAGATTGATTAAGCACCAGGTTTACTTATTGTCGTTAGTAATGGATGCCAGATTTCTGCTTTGCCTCTGGTAATAGGAACCAGCAGAGAGGAAGGAGTTTTGCTGTGAGTGTTGGTCCTACTACTTGTGTGGAATTTTCACACCTACCTCGATTTAATGTGGAAACAACCAGAAATGGTCCTCACCCAACACTTGCTGCATGATTCATTGTTTTTTCAACCTAAAACTGAGATTTGTGGAAGCAGATTTAGGTGAGATAAGAGATAAAGGCCCTTTGTTGAACCATCCAAGGAACTCCCATGTTTCCTTTGCACTGTTATCTGGGATTTCATCAAGGGGAATCATTCTTGGGTGGAGAAAACGGGCAGCAAAGGAAGTAGTTCCATTTCAGAGCTACTTTTATTATTCTTTTTAGCCAAAGGTACAATCCATGTGATGAATTCACTGACCAGACTTGTGCCTACCCCTAAGAGTCATGAGTTCCTGATTGTAGTCTGTAATGTGGGAATGCTTCAAATCTCTGGGAAGGAGGTGTGGAGCTAAGGCAGCTGATGGAAGTGTGAATGCTTGCTGGGCTTCCCATTGCTGTGTGTGCTCTGGAGCAGATCTATGTAAACTACACAAACTGCTCAAAAGCTGTTCCTTGAAAGTCAGACTCAAATTCCTAAATAATTTGTGTGCCCTTGAGAGCAGTGCCATATAGTCCATGTCAAACCTTTTGTTCTTCAACTATGAGCACCTTCTAACAAACTTTTGCTATTGTGTTAATTTAAAAATTATGCAGGGATGTAAAATCAATGAATTTTTAGTTAATAAATGTCCATTTTCACTGTTGGTTTTTAACATAAACGATCTCACAATTTAGATTTTGATTCATTGCATGTTATCTAATATAGAAGATGCAACATATTTTATCAATAAAAACTGTACTTATGTTTCTGTTTTAGTTAGCTGGGAAGCTTCTATTGCCAATAGTTTAAGTACAAGTGTGATTTGATTACTTTTTAAGGGTTTTACATATCAAACATCACTCACATGTATATTTTTCACTGTAGAACGATGATTATTAAACAAGACTTAATAGCAGTGCACTATGTTAACATTTAAGTTTTAAATTGATGGGTAGAAGATGCCAGTAGATGAGCTTTTTAAATACTGGGATTTTTGCAGAGGAGAATGTATACAAATATAAATGTGTGTGTGTATGCTATAATAATTTCAATCTGTGGCTTCAATATTGATATAATGGTTTTTAATATACTGCAAAGATTATAATAAAATTTAATAATTTTCATTCTATCTCCAAATTGATAGTAGAGAAACCACTCATTCCTTAGAGATAGAAATGTTAAAACAAGAAAGTAATGAGTATCCTAAGAACAAAAATTCTCCCTCCTATAAATTTAGGTTATTCATTTTGTATATTTATGATAGATTCATTTCCTAGCATTCAAGACATTTCTGAACTTTTGAAAAATATGCTGATATGCTGAATTATATTTCCTGTGTTTATGTTCCTGATCCCTGTCTGCCTTATTTTACCTAAATTCAATTTTCAAAAATTATAAGATAAAAAAGCATCTGTACTGTTCTGGGCCTGTGAACTGATGCTGTTCAGGACAATGATGAGGAAAGGGTTTTGAGCCCAGACAGGCAGTAACTCACTGCAGAAAATTTTATCACTGTCACCCAAATCAAAAATGCCTCTCTGTATGATCTCCCCCAAAATACATCTATTTTCTAGAACCAAATGCAGCCAGCTTTTCTGCTGGGCTGCACTGGCTGGTTATTTAAGAACTAGTGGTCTCTGCCTATGGAAAGGTAAGACCTAATTTTTGGCTGCATCGGAGTGACCAGGACAAAGCTTGGGTGCAGGGAATCTGTGCCAAGTCATTTTGTAGGATTTTTGAATAGGGCTGTCCCCAAAAAACAGCAATGTCTGCTGATTAAAAAAAATAAATAAATAAAACCTGATGTATCTTAAACAAAATTACACCTGGCATTATAAGGAGGAAAATTGTAATTTTGTGAGGATTTAGGGCTGGTAGTCATCTTTTTTTAATGGGCCAGTAGATAGTGGTTGGTTGGTGTATCTTCATTTTCTTGTTTTATCAAGTTCATGATTTTCAGGAGATAAATCTCAAGCAGTTCAATTGAAGGAAATGGAAGTTGCCATCAATAAAATCTGGACTTGACTATAAGAACCCATTGTGGTACATAAGAAGCATTAAAGAAATCCTTTGCCCATAAAAATCAGCCACAGATTTGCCATGGATTTCAGTTGTGCCAGAATTTTACCCATTGTGCTTTATTTCAACAAAAGTATTTTCATTTTAGGTAATGCTTTAAAATTTTTTTGGTTTTTCTTGATGTTGGGAGCTATTGCTGAGCAACAGCAGGGTGTTTCTTTGGTGGTTTTTTGCATCAGGTTTAAATTGGGTAAAAATTTCTTCACCCAAAGGTTTGTCCATCCATAGTACAGCTGCCCAGGGCAGTGGTGCAGTCACCATCCCTGGAGGGGTTTAAGAGGTGGATAGATGTGTGCTTGGGGACATGGTGGGGACATGGGCTTGGGTTTAATGGTGGAGTTGGCAGTCCTGAGAGAACAGTTGGACTTGATGATCTGAAAGTTCTTTTCCAATCTAAATAATTCTGTGATTCTGTGATTCTATTATGATAGATGTGATTTTCTATATAATTCTACTTCTTTAATTATCATTATAATCAAAACAACTTTACTATATGTGATACAATGCCAATTAAATAATGGCTATGAAAAGAAAGGATATGAACTTTTGAAAACCCTCAAGATGCAAAAAAAAGCACAAAATAATCAAAGAGAAATGCACATACGTGTGTGAGATGATATTGGCTTGGTTCTGACAAGAGCTGCCAGTTTTGTCTATGTCATCAGATGAAAAGCACTGATGGCCACATGGACACCAAATCAGAGTTATCTGGAAACTGCAAGTGTTTTTGGCACAAAAAATTGAAAGGAATGAAGGAAGTGCAGGGACACAGTGCTAAAGATGGAAGATTTTCTGTCTTTCCACAGATGAACGAGGATACAAAATACAGAATCTTGGATGGGCATTTTTATTTTTTAATTTGGTCAAATAATTTTGAGCAGATATACTATATTAATATTTTCTTTGAGCGTATGTGTGTGTGCTTTTGGTGTGTTCATCTCTGTGTCTGTCTGCATACATAGAACATTTCATGCTCTCTAGCTGGCTGTGATGAGTTAGAAAATCATTTTTTTTAAAAGTATTTTTTTCTTATTTCATCTTATATTATTGTCCCTTGTGGATAGTTTTATGGCTGTTTATTAAAAAATTAAAAGAAGACAACTGTAAAGGCTTATGGTACAGCAAATCTGGTTGTTCACTTTCTATTTGTGAAGTAGTTTTTATCCTTTGGGGTACATCTTGAGAGCACAGACGTGAGTCACGCTTTAAATAAATTTGTTTGGAAGCACATAGAAATGACTTGAAATGGGAAGAGTGGAGCTGGCTCTTGTAGAGATGAGGCTGCAGCACTTTCTGTTGTCCCCACAGAAAGAAAACTGGTGTAGGTTGTACGGCCTAACCCTTAAAACCATCCTGAGACAAATATCCTGTGCTCAACTGAGAGCATTTAATTCTTAGTCTTACTAAAGTCAGGGTTAGCTACTAACCCAAGAATGTGGATGGCCACCTAGAGCTCATTCCTTGAACATTCAGTGACACTTGGAAGAGATTTTTGTGGCTTTATATTATCATAATCCAGATTGATGTGGGCAATATAGACTCCTAAACCATGCAGAAGATTTTATGAGAGCACAAGAGTGAGCATATGCTTCTGTAACAACCCAAATACAATATATATGTGTAATACATACACATACATTTATAAGAGACACACAGAAGTACCATCTATTTTGAGAACATTGCTCCTGTGTGTATCTGTAAGAAAAACATTAATGAAATTACAATGCACACATATTCACCCCTATTTCTTGCTAACTTTTACGAGTTTAAGCTCCTTACAGAGACTTGAATTTTCTCCTCATTTTCGTAGAGCAATAAAGAAGGGGACTTCTATGTTCACTTACCTGTTGTCAATTACTGACGCCTCATTACACAAATCACTTGGAAAGCTGATGAGGTTTTATCTAACATAGAGGCCAGGTCAATCAATCGTCATCAGACCTGTGGATCTTCAATGGACATTGAAAGGTTAACCCAGTTCTTCAGGGCCTCCATCATGTCAGCAAAAATTAGCAAGAAGGTGGCCAAGCTGTCAATAGAGCACAGAGACAATTAGTTAATGATTAGAATGTTAGCACTTGGGGAGTTGATAACAAAATGAGCCATCTTGGATACATTTGCATGCATTTAGAAAATCTATATAGCTTGGTGGGATGGGAGGGAAGTCTGTGCATATGGTGCAGTAAGGAATGCCATAAAGCAGAATTATGTGTGTCTGAGTGTATTGTGGACTTGGCTGTGCTAAATGAAGCCACTGTATCAGAAAACCTGCACATTTCAGTTTATGAGAGTCAGGTACTTGGCTTTACTGATCTACTCAGTAGCCAGCATTAGCAATGAGACTACTGCCCTGTCATCATAACCCCATTTTCAGCTAAATGATTATGGATTTGATATCTTCTACAGTAAGCACTGGCCTTACCAGTTGTGATTAAACTTGAAGCTTGTTAAATTAGGGACACGGTAAAATTAAAAGACTTCCTCCTGTTTAGGATTTCATCACTTAATTTTATTCTTGACTTCTCTTCTTTCATAAGAATATTTTGTAAGACTTCTGCCTGCATTTATAATTTCATTTTATATCCCTTGTTGGAACAAGAAATCCTCTGTCCATATCACCAGGCCAGGGTACCTCCTTGTGCTGGCTGAGGCTTCTTAACTAGTTTAGGCAGGAAAAATAAATGTTAGACATTGTCTGCATAATTACTTGGACAAGTGGGTTTTGATCGTTTCAAGGTCTCCTTTACCTTTGTGCTCTCCATCAGGTTCAGACACAGTTCTGATGCTCATGACTGCATTTAAAAATTGCTGAAACATCCTGCCATTGAAGTATTGCAGAGATTTATTTCAGGCTGTTAGGTTTCTCCCTACCTTTGATGGAAGACTAGTGTAGGCTGTGTATCTGAATCGCATTGTCCACCATTATAAACACCCCCTTAATAAGAGACATCCACTCAGTGCCTAACAAAAGAATTCCTTGGATTCTGAGAACAGCTTTAAGGAGATATATCATATATACTATAGGTTACCTTGGGACCCAATTGCCTTCCTATTGATGTGCTCGTACCCGGACTTGTGTCTCTGAGTGCTTTGACATGCAAGTATCCAATTATATTCAATTTAGATTCAGGTGGCAAAGACCTTCACTTTTATTTAGCAAGCATAGATTTTGTAAGTTTTAAAGGAAATGTCATGAAGGGAAAGGGAAGATTTTGAGATGGCTGACTGTTTTCTACCCCTACAACCCTCTGCAAGCCATAAGAATTGAAGTCATAATCATATTTATACGAGATTTAGTGAGAAAGGGGCATGCGATGACCAAGTGGTGGTTTCTGCAACAGTGAAAGTGAGGCATTACAGTCTCCAGCATCTGTTCAGACAGTTTTCAGCCCTACATTTTATAAGCAAAAAAGGCATATCTTTTCCTCCTGTGAGCAATAAAGGGGATGGAAATGTGCTTTAAAGACATCCGCATTTGAATTGTCGCATCTGAAGCAGAAAGTCTAATTGTCTGGAATATTAGTCCTCCATGCCATTGTGATGAGGCTTTATGGGTATCTTCCTCCAAGTGTATTGAAAAACTCAAGTGTGCTTGACACTGAGCACTAATGTTTCTCTCTACACGTTGATGTTGCCGTCACAAAAATGTGTCATGCCTTAGAGCTGTAACTTCCAAAGCAATTACACACAGGAAATATTTTGGATTAAGTGAAAATAAAAATATCATGGCCAGTAAACACTGTTTCATTACCAGGCTCATGATCAGTGTTGGTGTATTTAAGCCATAGTCATACTGTGCTGTCTTTATTCTTTCAATATTCTCTTTATTTTTTTCATTATTCAAAGGATTCTCTTTTTATCCACTAAGTTCAGGTTTAAATATATAACAGGACAGATTTCACATTATTGCATCTGGAGTTATTCAGCTATGATGTGATTATTCAGATTAACCAAGAGCAGTTTTTTGCCCACAATGTCATAGGAACAGGCACAAAGAGAGACACATTTTCTACAGAGCATTCCAAGCCCAGACTGTTGGCTTGCACTGGTGGTGCCCAGACTTCTGGAACCAGATGCATCCCTCCTTTTCACCTGCTCTTCAGCTCCTTCAGAGGAAGCCCTTTCCCCCTGGGAGGTATTGTCATTCTGCCTCTTTGACCTCCCAACTGACAGAAATGGTTTAACTTCCTCGATGAAAGTTTTCTTCTTGGCACTTTGTTGAAATGCTGCTCGCACTTTAATGCCACAATATAGCTTCAGTAAGGATGCTTTCTGATTCCCTAAAGAAATTCCACAATAGCTGTTGAGCTATTGCAACTATTGCCTCTCTTGTTTCTCATTTCTCTCTTGCACTTTGATCAGAAGCTTTGTTGAAATGTGTTGGTGTTGGGCCAAGGGAAGTTTTCTTTTTTGTCTCATGCCAGCTACAATTGAAGTATATTTCTGAGTGGAAGAATGGGCTAAGCAGGGAGTCCTGCTTGGGGAATGTAAACACTGTTGTGGGCAGTATATTAAGAAATATCCTGAAGTTAAAGTCAAAACTTCTATCTAGATGGGAAGAGATGCCCATAGTAAAACCAAAAGCACTCTGAGGATTTCAGCTGAAGTATTTATTGACATCTACTTAACCACCAATCTCAGGGTGTTTTTATATGAAAATAATAAAGTCTTGAACTACTTTTGCCTAGTTTTTTCTAGAAACAAAACAAAAAGCAACTGGAGAAGGACGTTTTAATGTTATTTTCCCTGTAGGTAAAAATAAAAATAAAAAATAGCATGAAAGCTGTTCCCTTGAGATCTCTTGGCAAGGAAGACCCATGAGCCTCATGTACACTTGGATAACAACAGCACCTCTGAGCTCTTTGAAGTTATACCCTTCAGTACTAATCTGATTTCATTCAAAAGAGAAATCTAGGATGATGTTTATGAGGATTTGCAGTTTCACCATGGTTTTGATCAGAAACAGATGGTGTATCTGAAACAATTAGAAAAACTTTTGTTTAGAAGCAGCCCACATGTAATTGACTGTTTGATGTAGACATCATAGCATTTGGTGTTGGGGAGTGAAACTTGTACATGCATTTAAAATTTGGTGTGCCAGGACCTCAGCAGGTGTCAGCTGGCTTTGCTTCTGGAGGCTGTGTCAGTTCCCATGAGCTGAAGATCCCAGCCCACAGTTCCTCCAGATGAACAATCAAATCAACTTTTTACAAAATGGCCAGAACCGCACCCTTTCCTAAGAATAATGGCATAGTAGATGCACCAGCCCCAGGCAGCTAAAAAATTGAGTTTGTGGCTAGAAGATGATTCTGAAAAATTACTTTTGTTAAGCGTTCCTTCAACTGTAATTCCAGCTGGGCATTGCTGGGCCTGGAGTGTTTGTGAAGACTTCAAATCACACCAGGCACTGAGATCAGGGCTCTGGGTTTGCTTCGTCTTCACCCACTATTTACATCTTCCCTAAGAATTAGTTCTTGGTTAGGATCCTGCAATTAAACCCACATCTTCCTATCAGAATGTGGGAATTTCTGAGTTATTGTAAAGGGAAAGCACAGTTTACACAATATTGAGAATATGAGTCCACTTTTCATGACTGGAGACTTTCAGGGGTGGCCGAAATTTAGACATGCAGCTGTGGGAACGGTGGGATCAGGAAAACACCAGCTGTGGAGACCCATGCCTGCTCTAAAAACTGTTGGTGATCACTCTTCTATAAACTCTAGTGAGACAACATTTTCTCCTTGGGATTGTATTTGCAAGAGAGTTCCATGAGAGGATACTTAAAATATTTAGCTGTTGCCTGTGAGTTTTCATTGCTAGAAGAATTTACCTTGTGCCTAAAATTCGGTGTCAGCCAATAATTCTTATGCATGGTTTCACACATCTGTATGTGTGGACATGTGTTCAGTATGGATTTTTATAGATTTTGAAGGAAGAGCAAACAGAACCAGCTGACCACTTAGTAAGGTCACCTGCTTAATAGACAGAGGGGAGTTGTACTTACTGAGAATTTAACACTGCATTCTGGGAGACCACGTCTCTCTCTCACAAAGGAGATACAACATTCTTTCAATTGGAACAGGAATAGACATGAACACTCTCTAGAATCCCACTATATATACACAAAGCCAGTTGTCTCAAATTAAATGCTGTTGAACAAACTGCTGTTTCCATTAAAACTGCTTTTAGCACTCCACTTGTAACGGGATGAAAATATGTGTCATAATGGGCCCAGGTACACAAAAGTGCACATTTAAACCACTTCAGATGCATGTGTAGCATGAGAAAAACACATAAACATGAACCAGCCCATGTATAAAATGACTTTCATCCATGAGGCCCAGATTTATTCCACCTAACTTTAGGCACTTAACCAGGATGCTTAAGGATATTCTCTCCTGTGGCTCTCCATGTAGTCAATGGAGTGAGAGAGGCACCTTAAGGAGGCAATGTAGCCTGTCTGGCATCTGAATTGTCCTTATGAGATTCCCTTTTCCTCCAGTGCCTGTTTAGTTATTTGCAGGGTAGCAGTGTTTTTATGGTGGAGACTTCAGTTGGCTGCCTCGTGTGGGGGACATAAATCTTGGCCAAGCAGTTTGGGTTGGAAGGGGCTGTTTACGTCACACCGTTGCTGTGATTTCTTTGAAGTTATGAACATTCCCTCAGGACTCTTAGTGATAAAAAAATAATAATTTAGAGACAAGCTAAGAAATCTTTAGGGTTTCTTTAAACCTTTATGCCATACTCTCTGCTTTCGTACACAGCATTAATATTGCAAAATGCACTGCAATGAACGAGTTCCTCAGAATGCCAAGTTTTCCTTCAATACCTCAGTTCTCCAAATACAAAGATCTGATTACTTGACTCAAAGGCAACAAACAGTGATTTTAAAAAACATTTGGCTATTTGTATTTCTATTAGTAATTTTCATGAGTTGCTGCAACAGCATGTAATGAGTGTAAAAGTCAACAAAAAATGTTTTAACTAGCATTAAATTTGTTCCCTGCCAAAGTAAACACCATCATGATTCTGCTTAAAGAGAAAATCCATCCTAGCATGAGCAATCAATGTTTCCTTCTTTCATGGACTGGGAATGTATGAAGAAGGAGAATGTTTCTCCTGGAATTAAATGATGGTTCAAGTAGACATCCATTTTCCCACTGCCTAAAATGACTTTACATCATGCAAAGCTGTGTCGATTGCATTATTTTCTTCCAAACACGTGGGTTTTAATTCTTTACTTCTAAGTCTAGTTTGAGTATCTCTACCTTTGCTGCCATATTCTCCCAACAGCAGGGGAAGGTGTGTTTAATCTGCCCTCGTGTGATGTTGCTCCTCATTACTATAGATGTAGCTACATCTTACCCCACATATTCTCTGTGTGGGCAGTAGTGAATGTGCCTGTGAGGACCAGACCAATTCCACCCACCTTCTTCCCTAGACTGATTCTAGCAGTGATCAGAACTGCAGATGCTTCACAAGCAAGTGAGAGAAACTCCCTAATAAATAGCATGATATAATCTGTTCATTGAGAAAAGCTGTTTCCTTTTTCCGTGGAGATTAAGCACTATTTAAAGTATTTAATTTTCTGTAATTGAATCAAGAGTCTTAGAGTACAGCTTCAGTAATTTTTTGTCTCTTGCTAAATTTTTATCCTCAATAAATATCTTGTGGCCTAGAGCACCACAGATTAATTTGTGCATGCTGCAAGAAGTAAAGTCAAGTATCAGTTGTCTTTCATTCTCACAGAATATCTCTTCTCCCCTGTGTGATAAAGTAAAAACTCACGTTTTACCTGATTCAGGTTTTGTTTTTCTTATTTTCTTAACTCATTCTACATTTCCTATGGCATCCTCAGAAACTGAAAATGCATACCTTGAGGTCTTACAGACGATTTTGAATAAAAACCAAATAATTAAATAAGTCATTAGCACTAGATCGTTTTGCAGCCAGCCTCAAAAATACCTTCACAGCATTAAAAAGGACTGGTGCTTTTTTGAAGTGAAGTCTACTGCAATATTGCCACTCATTTCCAAAAATCTGTGTACAAATCTGTTTCTTTGCTTTCAGTGGGTCTCATTTTTTGAAATACTTGTGTTTTAGGGGGAAAAAAAAGTCTTCTGTATTCAATCTTTTCATGGAAATTAAAGCCCTGAGAACAGTCAATTTTGTAAGGAAAAAAAAAAAGAAGAAAGTTTCAGACAGATTAAAGAGATAAAGATGACTTCTGAATGGTTCTAGCCTAGAAATTGATTCAGTTTGCATAATTGGACCCCAGCCTGTGAGATTGTAGAATTGCAAGTAGCAGATGACAGATATTAAACCAGATATTCCTTTGACTGAGAATTAAGGAATGGAATAGGGTGTGCTACAAGTGAAATTAGTAATTGGATTCAGCTCTGTGAGAATAGAATTGACTTGCTTTGGAGCTAGTGAGAGCTCAACTCAAAATTTTTGCCAAAAATTTGAAATAAAATAGTTTTTTAAGGTTTGGAAAATGTCAGTGAGATGCTGTAGTTAACTTTATCATTGTTTATTTAGTTGCACTAAGGCAGTGCCCAGAGAGCCAGTGAGACCTAATAAAAAAAGCATGTAAGGGCCTAAAACCTAATGTCTAATTTTATAGATTTAAGTAGTCCCCATTGGCTTGTTGACATGACAAGTGACAACAACTAAATAAATTCCAGGTTTAGGAGAGTAGCACAAGCTAATAATGGAATTACTAACACTCACAAAATTTGTCTCCTTTTCTACTTTGCCATGTTTGAGTGATTATGCTTCTTCAATCTTTCTCTTTTTTTCCACATCTGCATGTCTACTGCCTAAAAAACCTGTCCCTGAACACTTTCACCAGTGTTGAAGTAGGTGATTTGGATAAAAAATCTAAAAAGGCTGTTGATCCTGATTGTGAAAGCACTTATTTTTTGGGGAGAAATGAGATAGTGGAGTAATGAAAGGGTAAAGGTAGATATTTCTGTGAGGAAGGTTACAGAACTGCATCCTGTTTCATACATTAGGGGATGCCAGTAAGTATTCACATTTATTCCACCAAAAATTACCACAAAGAAATAACATCAAATAAATATTAAAAATGATCTGTATGATCTTGGAATTCTGTTAGGATTCTCCAGATTATGGAGCTTTCCAGTCCAAACGAGTAACAAATTTGGGGCCATGCTTCTCAAAAAGCCAATTTGAACGTGTCATTACACGTGAGTATTTTGGAGCTATCCAGGAGAAGATATTACACACCATTTTCACTTGTGGGCTGTTGAAACCAGAAATAGCTTTATGAAAATTCGGGCATTGGTGTAGAGTCAAAATCAATCAACACTGTGGTCTGAGAGGAGCTTCTTTAGACACTAAAAACAATGAGGTTCAAAGAAGTCAACACACTTACATTTAAGGGAGCGCATCACAAAGTGAATTGGGTCATCTCAGGGAAATATAAAAGCATTATTCTTCTGAGATTCGAAAAAAATACATAATTACTTCTTCCACCAAGCATGATTCTTTTAAATAACCTTCATTTTTGTCCCCTGGAAATGAAAAGAGGTTTACATTAAAAAGGCATTTCCTCTGACTCTCTGTCCTTGAGCAGCACAAAATGTAAACTATACCTTTCCCTTCTTCCTTTGAAGAAAAAGGAGTTTCAATCTTCTCCTGTGAGCAGGGTCCATTTAAATAAGGAGATGGAGTCCCATCTTTTCGATCAGCTTTCTTTGTTTGACTTGTCAGTAATAACACTTTAGCTGAAATTGTACAGGCGTCCTGCTAATTTAGTAATTATTGACACGGTGCTGGGCAAGAAATGATAGCAAACACAGGGAACTGTTAAGAAGAAATGAAATAAAAGATCTTCATATCATTGTGAATAATGGTTGAGATCATTTTGTGCTCTAAGTAGGCCCAAGACACCTTTTTCCATTTTCTCGACACATTTATAATTTATGCTTTGTAATAGTTCCAAATATTTTTAGGACTCCGCACTTTGTTTGAGAATCCAGAAGAACTGAATGAGAATCACGGAGTGCACACACAGATGAGTGAGGGGTGTGACCTGCCAGAGCTTTTGATTTAAGAATGATCCCTCATTTTTATATATCCCTCTTCCTCGTTTCTCAATTTATCATTGGATTTAGGGCTGCCTTTGCCCTGGCTGAGCAGTTTTTTTTAGATTGCTTTTGGATTTTGCCCTGTTGGCAGCATCATGGCAGCTTTACTTAGCACGAGCAGCTTTCCAGTGACCTGGTGTGCAGAGGTTTTAGTGTCATTTCAAGGAGCTCTGAGACCTTCTGCCCCAGGGGTGCATCACTCTGCCCATTGCGTTGGATCCTGGAGTCCTGAACACATCCAGTGCTGTGCTTGCTTTGTGCTTTGTAGGTGAACAGGCTGTTAATATTAAAGCTCCCTATTGAAAAAATACAGACTTGAAGTCTTCATGAGTCCTCCAACTCAGGATATTCTATGATAAAATCACAGTGAACTTGTACATGCATTAACTCCTTTAAATTCCCTTTTCCTTCTCCTCTAACTCGACCTCATCAGAATAATTTTTTAGACCTTCAATTCCTAAAACCTTTACAAAGCTTGTTAAAAATGCTGAGGTTTCTCAGAAATGAAGACAAGAAACTTAACTAGGAGTTCTTTATTGATGTCAATCTGTAGCTCAGCTGTGGGCAGCAGATCTTTGTTGCCACCATGGAACTCTTGTGCATTAGGACACAGACTTGTTACTTCTCATTTGAATTTTAACTTGGGTCCTGTCTGTAAATGGCAAATGTTTGGTGCAGATTGGCAGTGCCATTGCACTGTGGAATCAGCTGGTAGTGGCACAGGATTTTCCAGCTGGTCTTTCCAGGATTTCATGCAGATAGCAGGTGTCTCTGGCTTCTCAGGGACTGTCATTAACTAGACTCAGCTCTTCTTCGTGGGCTGGAATAACATCCACAAAAACATTGTTTTAAGCTGCATCAAGGGAATTATAGATTGGATATTAGGAAAAAGTGAATGGAATGGAATGGAATGGAATGGAATGGAATGGAATGGAATGGAATGGAATGGAACGGAATGGAAGAATGGAATAGAATGGTGGAGTCATTATCCCTGCATATGTTTAAAAACAGACTGGATGTGGCACTGGGTGTCAGGGTTTAGTTGAGATGTTGGGCCATGGGGTGCACTCAATGATCTTGAAGGTCTCTTCCAACCCAGTCATTCTGTAAATAATATATTGGGGTACCCAGGGCTGGTTATTCCACACTGAACTGAGTGTTTTGAAACAGGAGGCAGGACAGGGCATGCAGAGCAGTTGATCTTTAAATAAAAGGCCTTAATAAAAGGAAATAGAAAGTGATGTTTTAATGGCAAGATGATATCAGTGTCCGTGCCGTGTATTAGAGTTCAATGCAGTCGTATATTGATTTATACACAAACTCATATGAGAGCTGCTCCTTCACACATTGGTCATGGCTGATAATACTCCTGAACCGTGGGATTCTGCAGCATCCAGGGACATGAAAACCATACTTAGTGGCTGGTTAGAGAGGACAGAAAAGGTTTATTCATGTAGAAAATAATGAGGGCTTCTTTCCCATGATTGGCTGTGATTGTAGCACAGGCGTGCCCTACCTGCCTCAACACCCTCCCACCAGTGTCACAGAGAAAGTTTTAATCCAGAGTCACTTCATTTTTTGTTTATAGTAAAAGATTTTGTATCTTTTTGTTTCTGTAAAATATCTGCAGCAATAGGTGCAGTGATAGAAACAAAGCAGTAAAGCTGCATTAAACTTTGCATGTTTCTGACTAATCTACATCTATCTACATCCTAAGTTAAAATTACCCAATCCATTTGAGGATCCTTATTTTTCCTTTCCTACCTATAAATATCCTTGCAAACAAACAGAGTGACGCCTCATGCTTTTGCGTCATTAGTTTCTGTTTTTTGGATTACTTTAGGCTTTATTTTTTCTGCTTTTTTTCCCAACTTTTTTCCCCATAATCCTACCTCTGTTTGGAGGCCTTTCAGGTGCTTTAGAGAAGGAAAGGGAAACAAAAATGAAAATGATTACTTACAAGAATTTCCTGAAGGAAATTTCAGAAAATACAAATTAAAAATACATGTCTTCTAAAACAAAACACTCTAAAATATGTGTTAAGTTTTATTTCTGTGTGGCATTCTGTGCATATAAGGCCATTAACATGCCCTTGGTTTATACCCAGCTTCTTTCAAATTCCATTAGGACCTAAATTTTTTAATCATTCCAAGAGACTGCAAACTTCACGCAAAGTGTTTCAAAATTATTTCTGTTTGTTTCATTTATGTGTGTTAAGTCAAATAAAATATTTAACAGAGCTTGGATATGAATTGGAAAGGACCTCATCATTGGATGGAAACAGAAGATGTAGCGAAGAATCATATTAAAGAAAAATTTGTATCATTTTCAGACAAAAACTGAAATGAAATCTGTTTACTAACCCACCAGCTGTCACTGCTGCTTCTAGTTGCAATGTATTGCACACACTGAGCTATAGACTTGCAGTCACAGGCATTACTGTAAGGTTTCTGCTGGGAAACTGAGCCTAATGCCTTTTCAACTTCCATTTTCTCTACTAGAATGGAAAATTTAATTTTAGTGCCTGCATGGTTTTTGATTTGCTGCAACGGTTTTATTTTTTTCTTACATGTTAAGACGGATTTTATTTAAAGCAAAGAAACCAAAACTGGGGTCTGAGTGCTAACAAAGGTAAAAATGATCAAAGGCACTAAAATTTACTAAATGCAGTTGCAGCATGGCCACAGCTACTCAAAATTCTTTCAAGGTGCAGGTCTTTGATTTTAAAGCAAGAAGAAATATTGGTTATATACTTAATATTTATGGCCTCTCTCAATTCACTGGCTGACAAATTCATTGCCCTGTGATGGACAGTTAGTGCTTGCCTTCTGAAAGTAAAAACCAAGGAGATTTTCACTTGTGTGAGGAAAAGAATGAGTACCAAGCATTCCAAGTGCTAGAAATGTTTAAGACACACACTTACAGATGTGCCAAGCTAAAGCACATAAGCAGAGTTGGTGCCCGAGGCGCTGCGATGAGGACTTGGTCTCAAAATGAAGAACTAAATGCAGATCTTCTGCCTGCCTGTGCTTGAGCTGCTGCGGAGAGAGAGAAATAAAAAAAAAAGCAGTCAAAAAGAGAAACACTTTTATTTGAGCTCAAAGGAGAAATTTTCCTGGGATCTTGAATATTTTTGTTGAAAAAGAAGAAGAAAAGAGCAAAATTTCGAAATATAAAACCTTTTATATCACAAAATTAAAATAGTTTTGTTTTGACACTGTCAAAATGAAACACACTGATTTCATTTCGATATTTTTTCAAATGGTTTTGTTCTACAAAATATTCAACTAGAACTAGGGAGAATGTGAGTTTTTGCCAAACAGTTTTGCTTGCCTGTGTTTCTATTCTGCTAGATTTATCCCACAGTCAAGTTTCTGATTCAGAGACCACCTAAGCCAAAGTGGGGCTTAGCGTTGCCTCCAGCACATTCAAAACAAGTTCCTAGTGAAAAATGAAATTTTATGGGCTGTTGCAGTGGTCTGTTTTCCCAAGACTGCATTCATACTAAAGGGAAAAACTTCCTAAAGTCCTTCATTTATGTGCATGCAGTTTTATGTGCTGAGACAAATGTGGTGTTCAGGCAGGGTGCGTGGTGTAATGGAATACTCTTGCTGGGGGCTCTGCTTTGTTCCCACTGTGGAAAACTGACCACATCCCCTGTCCACAGGGGCAGCTGATAACACACAGGCAGTGCAGCATAACAGGGTTTGCACCCACACACTCAGGTTGCTTCCAAAAAATATTCATTTCTTGGTTTTCCCCATTATCTCCAAAATAATGCTGTCTGGGTGCTGGTGTGGGGAGTTGCTGTGCTGAACGTGCAGCAGAGCATTTATGGATGTGCCCAAAACTTTGTGACCCAGGGAATGGAGCATGAGTGTGAGCAGAGAGAAAATCAGCAGACTTAATTGTTTCTATCCCAAATGTAAATATCCATATATAAAAACACCCCTCAAACCTGAAACCCCGCACCGACTGGTCCTTTTTAATCTTAATTTTGAACAGTTGCTACTCCAATTAAATTCTACCACCTAGCATTTTCAAACAGCTCTTAGTTGTTTCAGCAAACTCTTTTAATGGACAGCTGTTTTTGACAGCTCCTCCTGATTTGCCAGCGCTGTGTCATCTGCCAGAGCAGGAGGACCCATTTTGTATTCTGCTGCTGGCACTGAGGGGATATGTAAATGTACACATGAATCAGTTGTCACCAGCACAGACACACTGTGGCGAGATGATCAGAATGTGTTGGGAGTTTAGTTGGCTTAAAGTGGGAGGAAAAGGAAAAAAAAAAAAACACAAAAAAAAAACCCCAACATAAAAAACCCACCACGCTTAGATTTCTTGAAGTGATTTTTTATTTCAAGTCTCTCCAGTTTATTTTCACTTTGTGGCGCTTGTTAGATTTAGTTCAGGAGAGTGCAATCTGCTACTCGCAAATCACCAACCTGAAACTCAAAAGTTGAGGAATTATAGAAACATTTCAGGTAAACAGCATCAGAACTTCAGCTGCACGAACAGAATTTTATATAGGGCTCCACTTTTCAAACATTTTAACCCCAGTGAGAGAAAACTTCACGTTCCCAGGAGCACAGCATGGAGAGAAAGTTTGTTCAGCTTCCCAAGGCATTCTGGTAAATGGTCAGAGCTGCTTCAGCTCACAGAGTAATGCCTGAATTTCACACTACACAGAGTCAGGTTTTTTTATAAAGGATGAGGGAAATCACAGGTGGGGTTAATGTTAACAGATTTACTTCTGAGATGCCCTGATGGTACAGCCCCCATCTCTCTGTGTCAGCAAGTGTGAGGATAACAATTTGGTCACCCTTCTGTTCACCTTTCTCCTCTCACCATTAAAGTCCACTGACAAAATCAGACACAGCTCTAGTTAAACAGAATGCATGTGGGATTTACATTTAGGAGATGCTTTGAGGTTGATTGTTGAGGTTTGGGATTTGTTGAGTTTTGGCCAATATCTGCAAATCTGAATTACTGGTATGAGTCTGAACCTCATTTTAAAAACCCAGAGAAAGTGTCAGGATAGTTTAATGTCCCAAAGACCTTCAAATCCTGTTCATGCTTGAATAAAAGCAACATTTAGTGCATTAAGCATTTGCTTCACTATAACTTTATTCTCTTAGAACATCTGAGTGCTTGAACGATGCTACTGATGCAAGAATACATTGAGCAATTGAGGTCCCCAGTGCCAAAGACAAAACCACTCCAATGTGTCACATACCTTTTTCCACAAATTCTTCTCAGAGATGTCCATCTCTGATTTGAACAGTGTTATATCTCATGTCCAAATTTAGAGATCAGTCAGTGGAAGTCCTCCTCATCATTGCATTCCTGTAAAATTTGAAATTCAGTGGGAATGGTACACCAGCCCCACCAGAGACAGTGTCCAGATTTCTGCTTCTGTCTCAGAAACCACAATTCTGTGTTCAATAAAAAAAAGGTGATACTGTTCACCTACCCAGCTTGAGCTTGGAAGGAAAATGGCTCTTTATTATCTTTGTTATATAACAAAAAAAAAGAAAAGGCAAATTGGTATCACCACGTGGCCTAGATGTTATAATGAATAGAAAAATGATGAGAAACAAAGTACACACAGAAAACTTTCAGTCAAGGCAGTGAAACATCAAAACTGCATGTCTGCACGTGCACATGCATGGATTGCAGGGTAGGGGTTAATACCAGGACACTGTGCTTGGCTATTCCTGGGTGGATAAAATAGAATATTTAATAACAATGCAGAAAAACCAGAAGTGCTCAAAAGCATTTTCCGTTCTATGTGTGAGAAAAAGCCAAAGTACACAGGACCATGATGCTGCTGCAATAGTTTCTTTTCCAAAAATGCCAGAGTTGATCACTTTAATAACATTGAATCTGAAGAACCTGCATCCAATAATTTTCACAGAGGTGGCCAAGGAACTGTCCAAGCGTTTAGTGTTGGTTTTTAATGCCTTGGAGCACTGCTGATTTTCCAGAGGATTCGAAGAAATCTTGTTTCATGCCAATATTTAGAATGGAGTGACCCAGGTAACAGGTTTAAGAAAGGCAAGGTGACAAATACCAGTTAAAGTGGGACTGGGAGAAACCTTCTCCATTGGGCTAATGAGGACAGTTTTGGTGAGATTAAAAGTGGTTTTGGTAAAAGCAGCAGTGCTTAAATCATATTGGGACTTGCATGATCACTTGGTGATAATCACAGGGGTATTTTCTGGCTGTCATTTTGGGGCATCTGTGCACACCTTTCTAAACAGTTTGATATTTTTATGCATTAATCTAGAATATAATATTTTAGTCCTTTAGAACACATCCAGGCCTATAACACCTGTTAGCTATAGATTGCTTTTAATGGGGGCTGTGTGGATGTAAATAAATAGTACTTGATTTGCTTATAAAAATGCAGTAAAACTGAAGTTTTACATTTCGGGTAAAATGGCATTTTTACTTTAAAGAATATAATTTAACTTGACACAGCTCTGCTGAGCTTTACAGTGGCTTAATCAAATACAGCACTGCTTTAAAAAGAGGGATTGCTTCAAACAGTGGATTAAGTTATTGGTCTTTCACATCTCAAGTGCTGAAGCTCCTTAGGTCTCGGGGTGAGAGTGAAAAGTGATGTTTTAGCTCAGATTGAGTGTAATAGGAGTTAACTCACAGGCCTCTGTCAAGCTGACACTTGGGTGGGTTTTTTCCACTTAAAAGAAAGTCCTCACAGGGTTATCTAAGTTTGTAGAACCTTCTCCTAACAAAGTCAGTGCTAGTGGCTAAACACAAAGGTTTGCTGTCCAACACACACGAGAGATTCCCAGCAATCTCAGGCTCTTTCTCAGCTGTCCTGCTTCCCCCACTCATTCTCCAGAATCAATCATGTTCTTGTAGTGGTGTGATAGTGTGGTTTTAGCCAGTTTTCTGAAATACCTAATTAAATAAGCAGAAGACATAGGTAAGGTCCTGTTTGACATGAAGCTATTGATTGACTTAATGCATCATCTGAAAAATGTTTTCATATCCTCCTGTCTGCACAAGGAGGGACTTCTGTAATCTTCAAGACAAAGCTCCTTACATGACTCCTGGGTTTGTGCTAATGAAGTTTGTGCCTCCCAACCAAAGAGCCCCTTCACAGGACATAGAGCTTTTGAAGGAGATTAAATCAGGTTTTGTTGCACACAATAACCATAGTGTACCTCTCTGCTTGCTCATACACTGATCAATTGCTGATCGATGCTAATGGCTGCAGTGTCTGGTTTTCATCAGTGTGCCTTTCTTCTGCTTTGGCACTTCAGCATGTCACTGTGCTCTTCACGAGAGGCTTGTTGAAAGCAAAAAAGTGTAAATCAATTGGTCTCTGTGTGGTAAACAAAAGCTCTTGGATCAGTCAGAACAAGCCCTGGAGCACCAGATAGCACTGGGGTTTAGTTTTATTTAATTAACAGAATGTTTTAATCAGGAGACTGTTAAAAACTGAAGCTCCTTGTCCAACCACAAACCTTTTCAGTCATGATGGGCACCACAGTGAGGAATTGCATTCCTGTTTACTCCTCCACTGCAGAGTTTTAATGTTTGAGAGGTTTCTCCCCAAACACACATGGCCTTGTCCCAGTCCTGTGTCACATACCCCAGGTCTGCCAGGCAAAGGGACATGACTTCAAATTAGCATCCTGCCAACCATGCTGAAGGTTTATAAGGCTTTGTATTATTTAATTTTCTTAATTTTAACCAGCTATGAAGGTTTAAGGCAGGTGGTGTTAAACAGCAGCAGCTCAGTGGGTGAATACCTCCCACACCAGATCAGGAGTAGCCAGGCTAAGGCCAGCCATCAGTATGTTAAAAACATATTGCCTGTGTAAAGGGTGGTAACTTTGGGTGCTCAGAGCTAATTTCAGGCAAGAAATCCATTTATGCAACTGGGACTTAGGTTTTGATGATGTTTCCATTTGTAGGCAAACCCTGAGTGGTTATGCCTGCTCTTAAATGAATTCAGCTAAGGAAAAATCAGTAGTGTGAATGGGACTGAAGAAATCAAATACCAAGTTATTATTAAGAAAAGCTGAAAATCTTTGTTCCAACATGTAATGTTGAGTTTGGCTTTCTAAAACAGTGCTTTCATTTAATGCTGATTTATGACCTTGTTACAGTTATTTATTACAGAAGTATTAGTCTGTTATAAGTAGATATGAAGTATTGTAGGTGGTGAGTAAATATGATTGCTGTTCATTCACTGCCTATGACAACCATCATATATTATTTACTGTTAATCGCACTTTACCTAAACAGCAATTTGTCATTTATCAATCAGTTATAAAATATCCTAGTGTGAGTCAAAATCTAAAAATGCCCTTGATTGTTGCAGAAAGCTTTTGTTTTGTGTGTGCTGTACTAGAATTTGAGATTTTCTCTTTAAAAGCTCAGTCAAAAAGTTAAAAACTTAGATAACAACAATTTGATAGATTGAGGAGACATGTTAAAAGGGGGGAAACTATGAGCATAAGACAGCATAATTAATATGAATGTTTTAAACTCCTTTTGAGATGGATGGCTATTAAATATGTGCCATTTTGGGATTTGCCAAAAAGTCTCAGGGATACCTCGCACGTCAATGGCTTTTGGCTTTGCCATGTACAGTAATGAGAAAATTCCGGGGAAGTTTTGCTGCCAAATATTGCCTGGCTCAGAGGACAGAGAATGACTGGGGTGGTGTAGACAGGACAGCTTTCAGCTATTGGGGTGGGAATCTACAGGTCTTTTCCAGCTTGATGGAATGGGAGGAGGAGAAAGGAACAGCCACTCACCAGGCTGAAGATATATCTTTAAAAAGTCCAGAGCAAGATCTGTAAGAACTTTAAAAGTGCTATTGTTTTTAACAACTGGTACAAGTAGGGAATTTTACATCTGCCACTACCAAACCAGGTTATATCATGTCCTGCACAACCCTCTCCATCCCAGGCAGTGCTCCCAGGACTGAAGGGCATGGACTGAAAAGAAAGTTGTGATGTGAGGTTGTGTTGATATAACCTGGAGCATCCCTGTAAAACAGGTGGCACAGGGACAGAGCAGCAAAATCCCACCAGCACCCCAGGCACGGGGACCGGAGCAGGCTCTGCAGTTGCTCCAGCTGGGACCCTTCAGTGGTGGAAGATGGAACACTCATGGTTTTTCAGGAAGCAGGATGGTTTGGGAGCAGTGGGGTGAGAAAAGAGGTGCTCTGATTGCCCTGGCACAATGTACCACCCTGCTGAACCCCAGCCAGGGGATGCAGGCAGCCACAGGCAATCTGAGTGAGAGAGGTCTGTGGTTATTTTACATTAACTTGCATTACAGGACAGTAAAGGCACTTGTGTTTATCAGCTTTCAGCTGAGGATTGAGGCTGGCATGGCTAAAGACAATATAAAAGTTTTCCCTGTAAAAATCCTGTAATTGAAGATCTCAAAGCATTTTCCAGGCATTAATAAGTAAAGCCTCAAATACAGCTACCAGTATTTCAGTCCCCAAAGTTCAGCAGTGCTTGTAAGTGCTGTTAAAATAATAACAGTTGTATCAATGCTCTTGCAATCCCAGAAATATTAATGGCATCTTCCCTGTCAACAACCTCCCCCCCTCCAGGATCTACTTTCTTCTCATGGGCAGGAAGCAAAATTTTGCAAGGCAAGAGCTTGCTGGGGAGTTTGGGTCATTTGGGATTTTGCTTTTGTGGGTTTTTGTGTGTGTCCAAGGCAGGGCACCAGCCAGCTGGAGTGCTTTCTTGTGCTAAGAGGTGTTCTTCCTGATGTCTAAAACATTTGGATGGATGGTTTTATTTTTTTTACCTTTCTTACTGGAATGTGTTTGTGGTCACAGACAACTAATGAAGAGAACAAAGGAGAGACAATGTTGTAAAATCATTAGAAAAGGTAGGCACTGTTCAAACAAATGCATTTTGCTATTAAAGTGCCATTTTCAGTCTTATTTGCAGCCCCTACTGTTCCTTACACTGGCTCTTCACTGGGGACAAAAAATTCATTAAATGGCTCTTCATTTTGCAATATCAATATGTTTTAAGTCAAATTGTGCATTCTTTGCTGTTAATTCTCTTTTAAACACAAAGGACCATCAGAAAGTTTAGCTGCAGGGGGGCTACAGGCAAGAAGGAAGATACAAACATCCCTCTTATGAGAAATAATAATAATAATGAATTCTTTTAAAGTTTAAAGGAAAATTGTGGCTTTTTTGCACCAAGACTGTAAGACCTGTTCATTGATCTTTTCAAAGAAGCAACAACAATAAGGAGAAATGAGAATGAAAGGAAATGAAAGCAAGGGAATAAAAGCCGTGAGGAGTTGGGGTAGGTGGAAGCAACAATCCAGAATCTGACAGAATATGTGGATATTGATGAAGCCTGGGATGCAACATAGATGTGATCCCAGTGAAAGGCCTGGCTGTATTACCTGACTTGACTATTAACTTTGCTTAACCACCAAGGATTTTTATTGAGAAATCCTTTTTTATCTTTATCTTTTTTGTTTGGTTTATTTTTTTTTTAATTCAAAACACTGCTCACCTCATTTGTCAGACTGCTCACAGCTCGTACAGATTTCTGGGTGGATTTGTTCTGTGAGGGAGAAGTCTTAGCTGAAATGGGACCCTGAATATTTTGCAGAAAGCCAACCTTTCACCAGGATCATGGTGGAAGGGAGACAGATGGGCTGCCCCTATGGAGCACAGAAGTTCTGTGATAGAGGTTTGTGGTTTGAATCAAATTGAGCAACTAATGATTTGTGCTATGAATGTGTCTGCTGGAATGTTTTAATCTGCAAGTGACAAGTGGTTCTCCAGACAATCAGTGTAAGGGGGCAGAGCACCCATAGCACAAGTGTCTAAATAAAAATTTCAGCAATACCCATGGCAAGAAAGACAGGGAGAACCTAGTGAAGAGGTTTTCACAAATTATGCAATTTAAATAAAAATTATATTTGTTTGTGTTTAAGCAGAAGGAAAAGGAGAAGGGTCACTGAAAAGTTCAGTTTGCTGTCTTTCCATTGAAAACAGACCCAATCTGGAATATTTAACCTAAAAATCACATCTGAACAGATTTTTTACATTTGATGCACACTTGGTAAATTCCAGGTGCCTGATTACACCTGGTCCCCTAGTAGGGTGCAGAGCAGGGCATCTCATCCTGGACAAAATGTTTGCCCAAGTTCAGAAAGCAAAGCTGTTCTGTGTGGTTTTGGTGCAGGACAGGCATCAATTCCTGTCTGCCATGATGAGTAGAATGATGAGTAGAATGATGAGTAGAAACACTGTTCTGGCTGCTGGTTGAAGGAAGGGAGCAGTGCTGAGGTGAATCCACTTCCCAGCCATCTCCTGGTGAGGTTCCATGAACTCATTTCGAGGGGAGATTTCCCTGACAGCGCCAGGACTCTGAACAGCACAGGAAGTTGAGCATGGGGAAGGTGCAGCACTGTGGTTTCATGGTTGTGGGGTCCCCAGCAGAGAGAAGCAGCAAAGGCTGACACCCTGAGCTGTGTCTCTTGGTGAGGAGGGGATGCCAGCACTGTCCATGATTGCTTCCAGGAGGAGTGGAAGCTGTGGAGATGTCCAGCAGATGTGTGCAGGAGCCAGCCTTGTTGTCATATGACTGGGAGTTTAGGCTCCTGTTGGGCACAGACCAAAGAAAGTCCTGGAACAAGACAGATGATGAACTTGGGCTCTAAAATCCTCTGTGCTCCTGTGCCATTTTGGCCAGTGATCCTGTACCATATGTCAAGTGGGCTGCAAATTCCCATAAAGCAGCAGTTTGCTACACTAGACCCATAACAAGGGAGGTTGTAAAAGGAATAAATGGCAAGTGGAAGGTGGAAATCATGCCAAATGTACAGCACAGGCTTATTAACAGCAGCACAGCAGCCAAAGGGAGGCAGGAGTTGCATATGGGAGTAGGACTGTGCATGGGGAAAATGGAGAGTGGCAGCACTGCCAAAGGGTTTTTCTTCTCTTTTTGCCACTTCTGAAACACTTCAGACATTCTGGGGGTTTTGGAATGAGAGCTTTGTCTTTCTTTTTGGAACTGTGTTTTTGTATTTCTGTATAGAAGGCAAATCTGTTATTTTGCTCCTTTTCTTTACTGAATCCTTGCTCTGCTATACCACTTTAGGTGTTGTGTGGATATAAGCTGCAATCATAAAATCATCAGATCATAGAATGGTTTGGGTTGGAAGGGACCTTAAAAATCATCCAGTTCCAGCCCAGTCTGCAGATCTGAGCCTGGAAGGGCCAAAACAAGGAGCCCTCTTAACATGACCTCTTCCTACTGTAGGAGAAACAGTCCCAGGCATCTTCAGCAAGGCCCAGAAATGTTGATTTTTATAATGGGAATTTACTATAACTTACAGTGGTCCCATAGGCTAAGTACAGTTTATTGAAAGCTTTTAAACTCAGTGAATGCCATTTTGTCTAAATCACAAAGTCTTTAGGGAGCAGATCAGTTTAAAAAAAATTTCATTTGTAAATTTAGAAATGTTTTTACTATAACTTCAGCAATACATTTCAAATGGTCATTTCAAACTCACTTGCTGTTTTTATTTCTAAGTAAAACCAGGATGCAATATTTCAGCTTGTCTGAAATAAAACGGTAATTTGTATCAATTTCATGTTAACAACTTCATTTCCCAGGAATAATTTAATCATTGGTGGGGAGGGGAGGCTGCTTTTCAAATCCTAACTGAGCCCACGGTTTTCAGTGTTGGAACTTCTGTCAGAACAGAAATTCATTTTGATAGATTTGGAAAGTTATTGGGGTTGGCTTCCATGTTTAGACTATGCATTTTTCCATTTGTCAACATTTCTTGAAAAAGACTGGATTTGTGGCAAAATTATGATTGAGGACATTACTGAATTTCTCTGGAGAATTTAAGACTTCAGTGTATAAGGAGTGTAATAACTGACATGATGCAGCAGTAGCCAACAACAGCAAAACACAAAACAAACAAACAGGGGAAAAAAAAAAAGAAAAAAGAAAAAGAGAAGATAAACCAAAGAGCACTTGCTGATTAAATTTAATCCTCTCTGGTCATAACTTGTTAGCCTTTCTCCTGCTGAGTAATATTTGATTGATTTTACTGAGGCACTTTAAAAGTACAGTTCAGTTCACTGATACTGCTGGTTGAATTTCCTCAAACAACACACTCTTATTTTAGTCTCATTTTACTGATGGTTTTCTATCTCACACCAGCACTAAAGAAGGAGCTGTGTGTAATCTTAAGTGTTTACACATTACTGGACCTAAAGACATAACTTCCTACCTACCTGTACCATACAGAATAGCAAACCTGAGTAGTTTAGACAAAATCCATGAAAAAGAAAGAATAGATCAGAGAAATCACAACAGGGGCTGAAAGAAAAATGGGACAGAAAAATCCATTACAAATGAAAATAATAAAGTCTCTTAAATTTTGAGGAAAAAATAGACGCTTGTTTTGTACAAAGATAGTGAGATGTGTTCATTGATCTTTTTAAGAGTCAAGAAGAAATTGGCCAGCAGCTGAATAAAAGAAAATGAAGTTCCCTTAATACAATCCATGGAAAGACAACTCAGGTAAATTGATCAGTGCAGCACAGATAATTTCTAACCTTTCCCTTCTTTGGGGAAGATGTTTGGCATTTTGTTCTGATTTTTTTCTTCCCTCCCAAAGAGTATAAAAGCACACAGCACCAATTTCAAGTGGGTTTTGGATGGCTTTTCTAGCAATAACTGGAGAATTTCTGGAACTAAGCATGGTAATGGCTTTTCTTCCATCTCCTTCCTCCATCACACCCTTGTTGCCCTGAAAAATACTGATACATTGAGAAAGTTTGAGGGCTTATTTTTTTTCCACTTTTTTAAGTCTCAATTACTTCCTTCTCTGCCTCCTCCTTCAAAGAGATTTTTGAACATTTGGCAATTAAAAAACAGAGTTATTACTCTGATACAAGGGAAACCTCATATTAACTGAAGTGCAGGGAGAGCCCAAAGGCCAAAAGATGTTCAGTCCTTGCCAGCCCCTGCTCCAAGCCTGGCCCTTTACCTTGGACAGTAAATCTGCCTGTAGAAGTGGCAGAGCTTTCATTTGCATTCTTTGTTTTAGCTAAATGTCAGATGTCATTGCAGGAGAGTGTTTGAGGCCTGAAACTGCTGCTGCACAGCTGCAGCATCCTTCATTCAGAGGAATTTTATGCTGCAAATAGGCTGAAGGCCCCAACTTCCCTCCTTTTTAAAACTAAATATTCCCAGCTCCCAGAAATGTGAATAAGAAACAAACTTGTTTATGGTAAAATAAACCTACAAACTCCAGCTATTTGGAGATATTTCTTTTCCAAGTCTGAAAAGATCTCTGAAAATCAAATGCTTGAAAGCCAAACTCGGCACTTGGGATTTGGGAGCTTCCCACAGCATCGAGTGCAAATCTAAAGCTATTCTAATTTTGCTTACTGGGATAAAATGCTGCTATTTGCATGTTAGCCACAAATTAACAATTAGAGTGTGGCAGTTAATGAAAGAAAAGAAGCAATGCAGCACCTTTGTGAGTAGGCTGTAACCCATGTTTATAGAGAGAGCTTTGTAGAGTACCCCTGGGTTCTGTAAATGAAATGGGCCTTTGCATATGCTGCATAATTGTCAAAACATCAGGCTTTGTAGTCACATCCCCAAAATACAATCCATCTTATAAAGCTGCATCACACAACCAGCAGCATAATAATTTCCTTCTCCATGAGCAAGTTGCTCCTCACCCTTGAGGCAGTGCTCATTCAGGTCAGGTATGAAGTTATGTGAAGGTCAGTGTGGGAAAGATCAAACCACACCTGTCTAGATCACACCAGCTCTGCTAATGAAAAGGTATATTCCCTGCCTGGCTTGCACACAGAAATACTTACTAAGATCTAACACAGAATGGGAAAATGTTCCACAGAATGATTGGGCACTAACTCTGCAGAAAAGTCCTCGAAATAAATCATTATCACAAATATTTTAATACAGACATTTCTCTGACGCAGCTTTCACGGCATGCAAATATTTAAGCTCATGCTTAAGCTGGTTCTGATGTCCCATTGCTGGGCCTGCAGAGGCCATTAGTGATTCAGAACAGGATATTATCCACTGACAGATAATCATTGTCTGTTCAGAAACTTCTCCTTTTATGCTACAGCTGGTGTCTATCAGCTGTGCTAGAGTGGTGCAGGGAGATTTGGACAGTGTAGAGGGGGTTTTTAAGAGGAAGTTAAGAGTAAATATCAGCAATCACCATTTGAGTAAAATCAGCAACAAGCCAAGACTTTCCTTGCTCCTGTATAGGAAAGGATGAATCAATTTCCCTGTCCTTTATTACTTAAGTTACCCCTGCAGCTAATCGTTCATGAATCTTTAAATTTTGATCCTAGAATATGTTCTGAATGCTTACCTCGATAGTTGTTTAAGTTTTTCATATCACTAAACATAAATACACATATTCTAGAAAAGCAAATGGATTAATTAAAGGAAGTGTTAAATGAGATATTTATAATTTTAGTTCAGATGAAATCATCCTGACTTACACCATATCACATCACACAGACTTCTTGATGTGTCTGTAAGGGACACACAAATAAAGAGATTCATTTCTTCACGAACCCAGTGAACTTCAAATTTTACAAGGTTGTGTGAAGTCAAAGTCACGGGGGATTTTGGGAGCCAAGATCACACGGAAGATGTTTTATTACATGATGGGAAAACTGGGAAAAACTGAACTTTCAACCTTTTTTGTGAAAGCATATGAATACAAAAATCAAGCTGATATACAAAAGCAACTAATCATCAAGAAAAACAATTGTTAGTGACTTGTGAAAGAAATCACCAACAGATAAGAAACAATTGGAAAATATTACTGGTTTTCTGCATCTACTGCATTTAAGTCTGGAAAGCAGTTTTACTCAGTGAGCTTTATGAGACAATCAGGGATGTTAAACAAGAAGGAAATCAGGTCTTCACCTCTGTTGTTTTTTAGGAAGAAAGGAAGAGTATGTTGGTTAACACTGGCAGACCTTTTCTGCATAGCACAATAAATAAAGATTTATGTAATGGTGCCATCAGTGACAAGCACCTGGAGAAGCCAGAACCAGGGGATAAAAATGAATCTGTGGCCTCTTGGAACTTTTTTTCCCTTCAAGATGGCTCTGCCAAAATAGTTCCATTTACATCTGAGTACCTTGCCAAAGCCAAGAAATTATCAAGGCCTTTCTGGAAGTAAATTTTATGCATACTGTGGGTAAATGCACAGATGAAGATAATGCTGAGGGATGGGCACTAGTGATGGAAAAGGTCTTCTAAGCCCTGCAAAAATGATTTTTCTTTCCTGATCACTTGCTTGAGCCATGCCATCAGACCATCTCCAGCCAGAAAATAACTTTTTTTTTTAGCTCCTGATTTTGACCTGAATGTAAAATATTCTGCACCAGTCTACTTGCTAATACTGCCACAGATTGTTTTTTACTTCCCTGTTTCCCCACAGTTCCTGGCAGCCTTTCCCCTGCCTTTCCCCTTCCTGGTTAAGGAGATGGGAGTTCTGGACTGCTTCTCAGATAAATTGCTGTAGATTCATCATTCTCCATCTCTGTCCTGAAGAAGCAGTCTCACATGTGATGTTAATCTTAAAACCATATTCTGTATAATAAAATTCCTTGGAAAGCTCTCCCTACATCATTATATGTTAGAATGACAATATTAATCATCCATTGGCATTTGCACACCTACAGCATCATTCCCAAAATCCTCTGATTTTTTTTTTTTTTAATGTGGAACCTGCAAGGTTTAATGAAGCTTTTAATGGACTGCATCAAACACCACTCACAGCCCCCTCCCAATTCATGAAATGGGTATATAGTCCTTGTTGGAAGAAACACCCTTTTGTTTGGCAACAGGTGGAATTCCTTAGTGGTATTTCCAACTATCTCTGATTTCTGTCACTTAGAAACAGAAGTACTGCATCCAGAAGTGTCTTTTTATTTTGTTTTGGTTTGTTTTGCTTTTTGGGGTTTTTTGGGGTTTGTTTTTTTTTTTTTTTTGGTTGTTGGGTTTTTTTTGTAATAAGCACAAAATAATCTAAACCCATCCAAAAATCTTAATCCATTTTGGTACGCAGGCACAGTTCCTGCAGAGCCCAGCGCTCTGGCAGATATTTAAAGATGGAGAAGTGTAGGTAGACTTGTGTTAGTCATGTAGAATGAGGAGTCAAACTACAGTAAGAAGATTATAAACTGAGTTTATTTTCATTCTTTTTCCTTTTCTCAATGTCTGCCACAAATGTACTACTTTTGACAGAATGTTGGTTATTTTGCCATTTTTTTCTCCTCATCTGTTTAATAGAAAAATCCAATTATTATGTAAAGAGAGCCTTGCTATAATTGTCACAAACAAGTTAGCATAACAATGAGGAGCAACAACTTTCTGAAGTCAAAGAAAGCACTGTTTTATGACTGTCTCAGAGGTGTGATTGATATAGAATGTTTTGAAGGACTATTTTCAACATTTCTTCTTCATTTTACAGCTGCTCCCTCAGATCATCCTAGCTGAAGCATGTTTGCAAAGGAAAGTTGCTTTGGAAGAGGGAACTTTTCCACAAATTCATTTTCTTTTCTTTAAAGAAAGGGGAAAAAAAAAATCCCAACCGAGCCTACAAAAGCCATTATTTAAACAGCCTCCTTTTTAAAATGTTTCCGGCAGATGTTTATGCAGAGAATGTGCTGGAGCTCCTTCAGTAAGACACAGAAGTGACATTTCTTGAGGGTTTTAGCTGGAGAATTTGTCTTTCACATCATGTCTTTAAACATCTGCAAAAGGCAACAGAATCTTTATTATCCTGCTAACTTGAAGAAAGGCGCAATGCTCAGTCCTGAGTCCTTAAAAGATGGTTTTTAATGGGACTGACAGATGAGAAATATCCAGCTCTAATGTTTTCCTTCAGTAGAAATTCACCCCTTGACCTTATGGCTCCAGAGTATGGCTGCTGCCTTCTGAGAAAGAACATTTCCTTCCATTCAGATGCGCTTTCCACGGTTTTGTTGTTTTGTTTTTCCATATTGCTCAGTTATCTGCTTTAGGGGAAGGTTTCAACATCAGGATTCAAGCAAAAATAAGAATATAAATATTGCAAGAGCACTTGTGCTAGGTCTGCTTTATGGCACTTGTGCTTCCAACCCTCTTTTAATTTCCTCAGCTGGATATTTTTCTTCTTCATCACAAAAATCAAAGCTGCCTTTTCTTTTAAATGGATTTTGAAGGAGTGGTATAATTCAGCTTTCCTATCCTTTGGCTTTAGTTTTGTTTATTTGCAGAAAATACAGACTGGGACCATTGCTCAGGGCTGCCCGGGTTGGCCCTTCTACCTTACAAAATAACCTTTGTAAGAAGAATCCAATCTATCTTTTGGTTTCCTGGTTTGCTTCAGATTCAGGTTGGAGGGGGGCAAGGTTTGATGGTTGGATTTTGTATTTGGCTTCTATTGTATTTCAGTTGTTGAAGCTTTTTTCCCTCCTCCTTCTCTTGCTCTTTCTTTTTCTTTTTTTTCCCTTTTTTTTTTTTTTTCCTCCCTGAAGGGTTTTCTCTGGGAAAACTTTTCTGGGCTTCCATCCAGCCAGTGTCACAATTCACAGCTGTACTGTTTGATTCAAGTGCTTCAAGCTGCCAGTGAGGTAGAGCCAAATGAGATTAAGGGTTTTCTTTATTAAAGCAAGCACCCGCATGTGCTGCTACGGCCGAGGCTACGTCAGGCGTTCCAACAGGAACCCCAATTCCTGCAGACCTTTGGTTCTCAAGCATAAAATATTTATTCCAGGCTGAAACCTGACCTAGATATACTCATCTGGGAGGAGCTTTGCAAAGGAATGGTTTGGTTTTTATTAAATTGCATCTTCCAGGAAGGAAAATGTACTGATTTCTGGATAAGCAGCTAAAATAAAGTAATAAAAATAGAGATTTAGCTATGTATTTTTGAAACAGAAACAAGCATAAACAAAACAGATCTTTTAAATGATGGATTTTAAGGGAAGGCAACAAGAGATTTATCTGTTAGCTCTGTTCTCTGGCACATGATGGATTTGAACCCTCCATGCTGGTCAAACTGGGACATTTCCAGCACTGCCCGTCCCGTTCTGCCCACTCCACCCCAAATGTCTCCTCTGGGGCACAGCCACAATGCCCAGACATTTATTTTACTTTTTCTGTTGGGATAAACCATTCAGAGTTAGTGATGAGAAACTAAATACCACTGTTACTTTTATTGTGGGTGTGAGCCAAATTCTGAACCCACATCTTCAGAGGGAAATGCATTTTTAAGCTCCCTTTCCTTTTGAAAAGCACCAAAATTAAACCAGTTCTTTTAATACTGATTCTTATCTTTTGTGTCAACATTTCTGGAGATAAATGAATTGATATTTTAAACACAGGCATACATGTGTCAATGGAAAACATGATGTGCTGTAGTAGAGCTGATCAAAAATGTTTAAAAATAAAATAAGGAAGAAAATTAGAAGCTTTAAAGAAAAAAAAAAAAAAGAAAGAAACAACACCAGTCTAATCATTTTTTTTCCATAACTTTGAGCCAGCTATAAAGTGGATCAGAAGGTTTTGAAGGTTATTGACATTGCAAACTTTGGAATTCTCAGACAGAAGTGGCTTTTTGCAATATTAGATCACCTTTTTTTTCTGTCCATTTTGCCCCACTGCGTTACTGAGCATGTTGTAGAATCACAGAATAATACATGGCCACTCCCCCTTGTCCTGTCCCTCCATCCTTTGTCCCCAGTCCCTCTCCAGCTCTCCTGGAGCCCCTTCAGGCACTGCAAGGGGCTCTAAGATGTCTCTGGAGCCTTCTCCTCTCCAGGTGAGCACCCCCAGCTGTCCCAGCCTGGCTCCAGAGCAGAGGGGCTCCAGCCCTGGAGCATCCCTGTGTTCTCCTCTGGACTTGCTCCAGCAGATCCAAGTTCTTTTCCTCAGAGCTGCTCCCCATCCATCCTCTTCCCAGCCTGTATTTGGGATTATCCTGACCCACATGCAGGGATATCCACATCCCCATCTCTGCTGCTCACAAAACCCCAGCTGTGTTAGAGACTGAAGTGCTGAGAGATTGCTGAAGTCTACAAGACTCTGAAATCAAAGGCAGCAACATTAATATTCTGTGCAAATGTGAAGAAGCCATGAAAGCTTTGTTTGTTGCTAAAGAAACCAACTAAATCAAACAAGTTGAAGGAAACAAAGACTTGTATAATTGTTTTAATTAAAACTGCCACTTATTCCAGAAAAAAAAAATGCCGCATAGTCGTGCTCTCCAAACATTTCTTGCTTAGACTTGCATGCTCAAAATCTGTGTATAATAAGTGAAATAAAACATTGCCAGCCATTTTCCAGTCCTGTTCAACACAAAAGATCCAAAACAAATTGCAAGAAACCCATGCAAAACTTTGTGATGTTTACTTCAGATTTTATCCCAGAGGAATTTATGGAACTTGCCATTCCACTGCGAAAGCATGTTATCTCAAATGAAACTCAACGCTCCCTAAATCTTCAAAGAGCATCATGGCAGTTGGCCATCAAATTCACTGTGACTTTAGACATTCAAAAACAGCATTAATGTCAGGATCTGGCTGCCCTGTGTGGTTATTTTGGGTTTGGGCCCTCCATGCCCTCTGGTAAAAGCCATGAGACTGCTTTGCCTTTCACAAGCTGCTTATCCCCTTCACCTTGCCACTCCACAAGGTTATTTTGGCATCTCAAAATAAGTCAAATACAGAAGGAATCCTGGTAGTTTCTCAGCTCCTGCAACCAAGCCCCTGTTTTTTTAATGCAAAGTATGAGAGATATAAATACGTCTTAATTTTAATTGAAGGAGAATGTCTGACCTTTCTACAAAATAGTGTCACTTGAGGTTCCTGTGTTTCTTCTTTAAAATGTTCATTAGGCTTTTAAGCATGCAAGTTCAGCTTAAATTTGAAATATTTTGCCTTCCTCAAGTACAGAGCTGCTTCCATTGCAGAATTTGGTCCCACATTTCACTGTTGGTGTATGAACCCAGCATGTTGTCACTGTGTGGCAAAGGGACTGTTATAAAATCTGAACCACACTTGCCTTCCCCTCTCAAATAATCTGTTCAGATACTGCAGTTTGGCTTGAACCTGTCTTTTATCTCCATTTCTCAGCACTCTGGGAGCTCTTTGTCTCCACCAATACTTAAATTTGTGTACAGGAGCGTTGGGAACCATTTTTTGTATATATCAATTTGTTATGTCATTTCAAAGATCTTATTTTTTTCTATGCTTCCTAAACATTTTTAAACTTGAGAGAAAAGAGGTGACTATTAGAAACATCTTACAGGAAGCCATAATTTATCATCAAAATACTTGCAAATTTCTTCTAACCATGTTACGTTGAGTTTTCTGGAGACTGCAAAGAAGATTATAGTAAAAAGATTTTTTGTCTTTTCTTTCTTTTTTTTTTTCCCCCAGTGGCTGAATGACTGAAATAATTTCAAGTCTGTTTTTTTTTTTTTGTTTTTTTTTTTTTACTAGAACCTGATCACCACCTGTTTGAGTGAAGAGACTGAGGACTGTTTGAAAGTAATGCCTTTGGCAACACATACACTTTGCTCAGTCTCTCTCACATCTTCATTTTATCATATAAAAGGCTTTTCCAAGTGGTGCCTGAGAACAGTAAAGACCTCATTAGGAGCTGAAAACTGTTGGGGATTTCAATGTTGATAATGAAAATCTTATTTATGGAATTGCTGAATACGCACATAAAGTCTAAAAAGCAATAGCCTAATAGATGAAATAATAGTCCAAGGGAAAAGGAGTAAAGTAATCACATCATTCCTATTTTCTAATGGCCATTTCCTTGCATAGTCATGTTGAAAGAGAGTCAGGGAACTGTAAGGTGCAATTGTTTCTGTCATCTTCCAGGCTGTTTTCAGGACTCACATAAGTTTCCTGTCCAGTTAATATTTTGGTAGTATGCAAAAGGTGTAATCTGTCAGAGGTTGCTGAAGATCTGGAAGCATTCTTCTGCCTTTAGGCTCAGGTAAGAAAAGGTGTGAACCCCTACCAGAGAAGGAAGAAAAAAATAAGTATGGATGAGGAAACTCCCATCATTTTCTAAAACTGGGCTGTAAATACATGGTAATTAAATTTATGGTAAATACAGCTTTTCTGTGACTAAACCCATCAGATGCATGCAAAGCCAGGACATGTTTACCAGGGAAATGTGTATTGTGAGGGAATAATGGCTCTACAGTTTCCTAACTCTATTTCATTGCATGCATTTATTCCACTGAAATCAGTAATCATGTCAGAACGGAGCTAGTTAAATATGATGGGAAATAAGGGCCTTTAATACAAGCCTCTCTGCCTGTCTGTCCTTTCATATGGCACCTCCTAACACAGTGTCTGAGTGCAGAGTTTCTCACCCTCATCTGATTTAAAACTTGAAATGGATGTGGTGGAGACCTCTGGTCCAGAGCAAACTGCCTGAGATGAATCAGCTGCTCAGACTGGCCTCACAGAAATGATAATGGGGTTCTGTGTTCACAGCCGAGTTATTTAAACTGTCTGATTTGCTCCTTGGACATTAATGGGCCGAGTGCTCTGTCTCAGAGCCCTTGAAAAGCTGGATCAGGACAGAGCAGCCCTGGAGCCCCCGGAGCCGCCGCTGCCCCTCGGAGCCTTCCCAGATCCCACCTCAAAGTGCTGGATCCTGCCGGATCAATGCTTTGGTTTTGATCTCCCCTCCTCCAGGAGGCTGGGGTGGCTCACATGCTAGGGGCACACGCTGCTGCTGGTGCATCTTGAGGGAGGAGGGTTGAGGACTTCTTAGGAGGCAGCTTTTCATCAGCGAGTGCAGACTTGGATGAATTGGAAAGATTTCTCTGGACTACAGCAATTTTGCTGAAATTCCTGAGAAGCAGCATTATCAGGCAAGGACACTTTTAATTCAATAAAGATAGGATGCTTCAGCTGACTTTCCTTTGATTCTATTGTGAATTCTAACGTCCTATCGTGCACACCTTGAAGCCACTAAGGCAATATGAAGGATTCAAATAGGATCAAGATTAAGTGTTTTCTACTGTCCCAAACAAAGCATAGTTCAATTAAAGTACCTTTGATGATCACTACACTGCAGCAATTTCATTTTTGAGATATAGTTCATCATTTAGATTAATACTCCTGCTTGAAAGAAAAGCAAATTTTGGCACGCTGATGTTTCCTGCAGACCCAGCAGCCCATGAGAGGGATTGGAAAACTCAGACTGAGAGCATCTCTCTTCCCTTTCCCCAAGTCCTCTCTTTGATGCAGGACCATGGCAGGAGGGAGAAAGATAAGAATTGGGTTTATCATCTATAAATAGAGACAGCCCTTCACACTCACTTCCTTGGGAAATCCTGGAGCACCAGGGGAAAGAGGAACAAAATAAATCTGAGAGAGGCTGGGAAAGTTCTGTACATTTCAGGAATGTTCAGAAGCAAAGTTAACTCTGGCAGTCCAAGTTCTTGAGAATGACACCATCAATTAGTTTCTCAAGTTTGATTCTGTCCTGTATCTACCAGCTGGAAAGTTTGTTGGGCAATAAGCATAAGTGGGTTGTAGAATATAAATCATTGCCCCTGACATCCAGGGAAAGCATCACTTGTTTTATACTGACATGGTTGTGGTTACTGCAGATTGCTCGTGCAGAATCTTGGGCAGGATCAGCAGCTTGGTTCAGGCCTAGATTTTTAGATTATGGGAGTTAGAAGCTGAAAGAAATTGTTAGGAAGTTTAGCAAAGGAAAGCTTTCATCACACTTTGACCTAAAATGGAATTAAACTGTCCACTGCTAAGGGACCCAGTAGAAAACCTGCCAACATTACTCAAAAATATTTTAAAAATTGTTTTATATGGACTGTGCTACATTGGATTTCTTCCTGCTTTATTTGTTTGGGGTTTTTTTTCCCCATAGGTGAAGAGGATGTGGAAAATAGACCATACATGGAAATCTGTGAATCCTATGCTGGCATCTGCATAAAGGATAATTTTCTGGGAGGTAGGCAAAGAGGTCATTGCTGGTGTTGATTAAAAACAGTCTTATGGTTAAAAAAAAAATATAACAAAAAGCCTGTCCTCTAAACCAACAAGCAAGTGACACCCAAGCCAGGAAGCTCAAAATCAACAAAATAAACCTTATTCCAAAAGCTGGATTTGGTTTTTAATTGACTGATTTCCTACCAATAAGAGGACATTTCAGGCTGGTGGGCCTGATGAGAGGTCCTTGAAAGCCCAAACTGAACAAGCATGTGAAATATTTAAGGCCACATTTTTATATTTATTAAAAACAGCCTAAATAATTAAACTAGTTGATTCACTAGTGGCTTTCAGGCTCATGCCCAGAGTGAAAGGTCATGACCTGACATACCAGGGCCCCACTTGGTACTGATGATTGACAGGAAAAGGAAATAAGTTGATATCTTTCACGTGGGAATCACAGCTTGTAGCAACTATGAGCAAGTGGGCTATTTGGACTTTGTGGGAAAACTTAATTGTGTTATTATTCAAAATCTTCGTTCCCAAAGTTGGTTCAATGGTGATTTATTTACTTATGTGATAAAACAGCTGTGTACTGTAATAAAATACAGGTCACTTGCTGATGTTTAATGCACAAAAGTGAAGATATGTTTGGTTTCTTTTGCTTTGAACTTACAATCAAGCTAGGCAGCAGGGATGACTTTGAATTATTAGGAATTTTCTGTTAGTGTATTGGAAATATTCAATGTTCTCATCATAGTATATATTTTTCAGTGCTTGGTTAAGGAGGAAGGCACCATACACTGAAATATGAGTGCCTCTCCACCATATGCTTTCATTATTTCTTTATAATGATAAAAAGGGGCTGCATTCAGTGCCAGACAATGTCATGGCCCCAGAGATTTCAGTGGCCTGCAGAAGAAAGGAGAAAAAAGCATTTATGATATGAATGAGGATTTGAAATGGCTTTTTAAAAAAAGGCCTAAGATCCACTTTCACCCTAAATTCTGAAATCACTTGAAAGATGTCTAGATGCAGGGTTTGAAGAATAGCAACTTTCCACCAGGCTCTGTTTTATATGCAGGATGGCTGCCATCTTCACCAGGCTTTGTTAGGAGGTCAGATAATTGTACCAAGCAATAGGTCACAGCCAAACTTCACATACTGTGTGATTTGTTCTAGCAGTGAGCCCCGTCCTCTTGATCCAGAGGGCATTTTCTGTGCCCCAGTCATTTACAGGTCAGCCAAGGGATGCACTCTGGTTTATCACTCTGAGCTCAGCTCAGTGGGTTTTGTGAGAGCTGCCCTGTCTTTGTGCCTTTCTGCTCCTTCCCCAAAGTGCGGGCATGACATGAGCTGGGCCAGGCTGCAGGTCCATGCCACACTCCAGGGATTTTGTGGCCTTTTCCAGAAATTCCATGCACTGCCGGCTCCTGCAGTCCTGTGTCTGGGCTGCTGGATGATAACAGTCCATTAAAAGTCCCATAAAGTCAAAAGCAGTTTTACCCATGAACAGGCCATGGTGGGGGAGGTTTGCACGTTTCAGCTCAGTGTGACACCACAGTTTGGGTGATAAGGCAGACAGTGCTGGCATTTCCCTCAGAATATCTCCACTTCTTTTCTGAGCCTTTCCTCATATCTTATTCTTGATTCAGAGCAAAGCAGCTCTGCTTGGGAAGCTTTGGAAACTCTGCCACTTGAACCACAATCACCAGGAGAATTTTAAGCCTTAAAATAATCTGATTCTACCACCAGTTACACAGTAAATCAAGATAAAAGTTGCTTCACAGAGTAAGTAAGAGCTGGTGGCATTTCTTTTTCATTTTTTTGATGTTTTTCCTTCATATTTAACATCTGGCAATAGTGCACGATATTTTAGCAACAGCACAGACATCAGATCCTGCCACAGGAGTTCAGGTCTGTGATAAGTAAATCATCATCACTGGCTGAGCAAGGAAATCAAGAAAAATGGATCCAGGGGCAAAAACATGCTCAAAATTGAAAACCTTTCTGCAGCAATACCAACCTACTTCCTCTGAACATTTGAGCAGAAGGGGGAGGTACTCAGCTCTCTCAGTACTTTATGTTCATCCTTGTCCTGAAAGGAAAGGGCTATTCTCAACCCAAATCCAGCCAATTTCTAGAATTTATTCACTTACAAAATGGAGATAGAACAAACTGGAGAGCAGCTATCACCAGAGCTGTCGATGAAGCAGCAGCTGCAGATATGTGGAAACTTGTCCCCTGTGTTAGAGGCCACAGTGTGACCTTGCATGGCCCATGAAAGTGTTTAAAAACCACGATGACAGTGGGTTCTGACTGACTGTGTCTAGATTCAGCCTGAACATCAAGAGGAGAAGGGCTCTGTGTCCCGTGCCAATTCTCTGATCTTTCCATTGCTCTCCTCCTCCCCACCTCCAGGCTCTGTGTCTCAGCAGCTCCCTGAAGTGAGCACCATGACATGAATCTGGAAGGGAAGAAGCCCACAACTCTTCAGAAAAGAGCAGTTATTCTTAGCTTTGTTTTGCTGATGTTTTTCTTTCTTTTCCCCCCGTTCTTTTTTTTTTTTTTTTTTTTTTTTTTAAAGAAAACAGAAAGCCTGCCAAAATTTGGGCTCTTTGATGTGCTTTGGAAAGAAAAACAATGCTATCTATCCAAGTCCTCTAAAAGGAACAAAAATATGTCATTTTCAGGCAGGAATTACTTGAGAAGAACAATCAATACATTTCACAATTAAAGATGGTCAAAAGTTTTTTTTTCATATTTTTCTGGAAATTGTTTATTAAGGAAATTTCTGAGACATTTGCCTGTTTCATTTAAACTTTCTTTGGGAAGATTTCCTGAATTACAAGGTAGGTAAGGGAGGAAAGTCAGGAGGGAGAAGAAAGAGGAAGACACTGGTATTTGCTGTAGAATATTCAATAATCTAATAATACCCTGGGGGGAATATGCAAGACCCCATCCAAGCTTTTCTTCTGTTCCTTTGGATTGAGTAGGTGAACCTGCCTCATCCATTTTATTCATCCCACTTTGGGGTGACAAAACAGTTAGGTCATAAAAGCAGGATCTGTTCTGTACTGTTTGCTTGTTGATTCAGCTCTCATTGGACATTTTGCTTTATAAAACTCTTCAGCTGTAAATGAGACACTGACTGCATTGTCTCATATTTAGGAAATTTGCTTTAGATGGAAGCATCCCAGATTGGAATCTTTGGCCAGTAAATGTAGGGAAGCTTTTGAAGCTGCAGTCTTGGAAGTCATAACCTAATAACTAAACTTCTGTTTGCCCTCTATTTTTAAGTTTTCTCCTCCATCACCCCAGCAAATTTTGAAAGAGCTGATTCATGCAATGAGGATTTTTGACATTTTTATTAAGTCCAGGCATTTAATAAAGACATTCTTTCTTCAATGTGATTAAATTGAGGTAGAGAAGCACTTGTGCTATTTCTCTCTTCTTATTGAAGTCTTTAACAGATTTCCTTTTTTTCCCTTCCTGTGACAGGGCCTGTTACATCATTTCCTTTATCTGCTCTCACTTTCCACTGCAATGGCTGCATGGGAAATGCATCTGCTTCTACAACTGTGCTTTAAAGAGGTTTCTATCTATGTCTACTATTTCTGGTCCAGTGTTTTCAAAAAAAAAAGAAGAGAAAAGAGAAAAAAAGAGTAGAAGTTAGACATAGGACAGGGACTCTTGCTTGGGTTTGGCATGAAGGTGTTTGTTCTCTCATTGCCTGTGCTGCACTTGCTCCATGGATTGGGCTGGTTTACTTGGAAAGATCAGGGAAATCTAAAATGAATTGGAAGAGAGCTTAAAGATCATCTCTCATTCCAAGCCATGGATTGGAAGATCACTCCCTATCTCAAGTTCAGACTACTCAGCTCTGAGAAATATAACAAAGCCTGGCTTTCAGAGGATGTTGTGTGTTTCTTGAAGGTTTCTTAGTTTGACTTTGGATATCCAAAAATTTGAGACTTCTACAATATCTAATCACCCTGTGAAAGTCCAGGCCAGGATTTCAGACTTTGAGGATAGCAAGCAAATGCCTTAAATTAGAGGTTTCAATTAGAGAATATTAAATTCTCTTCTGTAACAAGAGATGTTTTAGGAGAAATGGGAATAGCCAGGTGGGAGTAATTGGTTTTGGAAGAGCCGAATGTGGGAGCTCTGCCCGGCACTTTCTTTTATTACAGCTGTTTTCCTTCTACAGCTCAGGAAAACTCATATTCATGCACAGCCTTACACTTCACTGGGATTCCCTGACTTGGAGACTGTCAGCACTGGCTTATTATACAAGCTCTTTGTTTTATCCTACACAATACATCTCGCCATACACAATTTGGCCTCTTAACCTGCTGTGAAATATTTCAAGGGCTTGTTGCTGGAAGGCCTCGCCTCTCCTGGCTGTGATTTGTGCATTTTCCTGACAGCTTCTAACGACTCGTGGTGGGTTGCAGCACAATGAACTCATGCTGCAGAACAGCACACTGAAAAAGATCTTTCAAATTATTGTTCCGGTGCAAAAGGTGCCCAATCACCTTCCACCTGCGGATTAGCTGGTTGCTATAGGAACACACTGTAGCTTTTCAGTGCTGTGCTGCTGTAGTGCCCAGATTACTGACTCTGACAAACACAATGGGGGGAAAGAATCACGGGTTATTAGTGCTGCTGCTGCTGATGTGGTGTTATAAACCCAGGGTGGCACGGAGAGGATGAATAGAGCAGGAGCCTTGGAACGCCAAGGACGGGAGGAGGAGAGGGAGCAGAGTGGAGTGGAGCTAAAGTCATCGCCACGGAAATGTTCTCTTTGATCTCCTTTTCCCCTCTGAATAGGTATTTTCATAATGTGATGCCAAATGCAAGCAATGCTGTAACTGATGGCAGAGCCACTGGTCATGTCTTTATCTTAGTAGGGGGCTGTTCCTCCTCTCTTCCCTTTTCTTCCAGTGAGTGCTGAAATCTGAACCTTTTCATTCCTGCAGGATTAACTCTGACCAAGGTCAGAGCAGCAAGTCGCCAATATTCATCATGAGTGAGTCAGGCCTCCTGCCTCCCTGGGAAATATCACCTGAAACATCCACCTACACACAGGACTTTACTGGGGAATTTTGCAGCGTCAGAAATGGGGAGTGAGCAGCTGAGATCAGGCCTCTGTCTACTTTGGTGGCCATGACTGAGGCTCAGGAGTTTATGCTGCTGAGCACCCTCCTGCAGAGCGAGCTGCCTGTGTGTTTCATAGGGGAGAAATAACTGCTTGCAGCTCTGATTTGTAGATGGTCTGAAAATTCCCAAGAATAGCTCTGCTACCACTTGTTCTTGGGCAGGGTGAAGCGAAGGAATAAAATATATACTTGTCCATTGCCTGTGTGCCTTGAGCAAAACAAGCTGTGTTTAGTCACAAGTTCACCAGATGGTACTCTGGGGGTTATTGCTGTTATATTACATTACTGCAATATATTAGACAAGGCACAGTGATTCATTCCCTCTCCTCAGTGCTTTTGGAGGCTGTTTCCCTCCCGATGGAAGCTCAGCTGACCCTGCTGCTCGTGACCCTTGGGACCCCTGTGGGCTCCTGTGGAAGCACCAAACATCCCAGCACCAGAGGCAGCACCAAACCTTGCACGAGGCCTGGCTTGCACTCTGAGAAGTGGCTCCACTTTCTGATTTGACCCAGCTGATGTGGGACATAATTCTTTTTTTCAGCCCTGGCTGCCTTCTCCCTCCTTCCCTGCTCCCACTCTGCTTGTTTTCTCTTCTCACTGGGGCCTCCCCGACCTTGCAATTGGACCCATGTGACCCTCCAAGCAGGGAAATGGCCTTGCTCAACCCCTTGTTTGCAAAATGGACTGAAATACGGAGTTTGCACTGTACTTTAGAGCACAAGGACTATCAAAACACCACAGAGAGGTATTGTTTTCCTCCACTTCTGTTCCTCTGTAGGCTGAAACCCTCAGTCCAGTGAATTATGTGCTGGCTGACACCTAAGAACCCATCCTGGGTTGGTGCCACATGTGCACGCAGGGCATAGGTGCTGCTGTTGGTCAGCTGGACAGCCCCTGGGACCATCTGCCACCCCTCTCTGGCCTCCCTGTCTCACCATTATGTTCACTGACCAGCTGCTTTTCCTCATTGCCCTTGACAAAGCTCCCAAGCCACAGCCACCCCTTGCTGTGAGAGGAGACAAAGAAATGCCACAGCCCCTTGCTCTCCCAATGGCCTTGAGCTTCTGATCCCAGTCTCCTTCTGCTCCCCAGCACTGCCCTCGTGGTGCCAGGACACTGACTTGAGCATCCCCAGTGCTCTCCCCTAGTCACAAGCTCAGGATCAAAATTTACTTCAGTTTTGCCTGAGGCATCTGAAAGAGTGATGGAAGAGGTTGGGTGGAGCAGAATTTCACTGCAGGTGTTACTGTAATTTCAGGCAACTTGAAAACTGCAAATTGGGCCCTCTGTCCCTTAGATTATGCTTTTCATTTTATGATCCTCTGGAGGAAAATGAATTTCCTAGGCTGAGCTCCTGTCTGCAAATTTAGAGGGACAGAACACACGCCGCCTCTTCAGTTTTAAGTGGCTTTAAACGGGGACATAGAAAGGAAATTGAGAGGGACACCTAACCAGGGAAGTATGGCAACCTAGCTCCAATAAAACGATGGGAAAACCTTCCAGCACCATCATCATAGGTATGCATGACCTTAGCAGAGCTCAAGAGTGCTGTGGGAACAGCAGTGCAACACTCCTGTTATGCCTTATTTTTTTATCAACAATGTTCTCCTCCACTTTGACGTCAGCCTCGAGATTGCTGGCTGTGATGCTCTGCACCTTTCATATTTTTGTTCCAGTCATAATATTGCTTCAGTCGTAACCTCAGCACTTTGAGGAATAATTGTCCCTGACAAGGGGGTGAATCACTGGCAGAGAGTTGATAAGCATTACATACAGATGACAGAAGTCAGGACATATCGGATTACTGCTGTGAATATAATAAAAGAAAGCCTAAACACTTTGGCAGCTCAAAGACAAGCCATTTCATAACTCTCTAGTGGGGCTATTATCTTCCATTTACTGCCACTGATAACCAGGTTGCAACTGTCTCCCTAGGATCTAGTTACAATTCACTTAACACTTAGAGGACCAGACATATTGGAGGACACTCAGATGAGGATAATTTCTTAAAGATCATTTATTTTTAAATTTTTTATCTTCCTTGCTTCCCCTCTTTATAGTGCGATAAGAACCTAAATCAGGAAGCTTTGAACTTCTTAGGGGAAAGGAGAGTTCATGGTCATCTTCCCTTTAATCTTTCACTCCTGAGTTTCTTTTGAAGCCAGTTGCTCATCTCCAGCTGGATAAGTGACAAGCAGGTTTCCACCTCAGCTACTCCTGTCATCCATGCACACAGACCTAAAAGCTTGTTCTGATACTGACTCCATTAGGTTTGCACGTGGGTGTTGTGTTTTCATTTTTGCAGCCAGGAAGGGGCACCTGAGCTTACAAATCAGTGGGTGTTGCTGTGTATCAGTAACAGATAATTCACAGCAGTGCCAATTACAATCCCCACTGGTGGAGTCTGGATACAGATGATATTTATATGCACTGTGTGAGATTTTGTTTCTAAACCTCACTGCCTAAGAGGAGTTTAACACTTCATGCTCTTAGATGTCAAAGTTCTCTTTTTTAGGCCAAAGAGAAAAAGAATTATTTGGCTGTGGCAGAAATCTGGTAAATCGGCAGTGACTCTCCTTACTAGCAAGCACACCAGTGAGAAATATTTCTTAATCTTAGGAATTAACTCTTCTGTGTGAAGGGAAATTCTTTATTCTGCGAAACTTTTCTCCTGTATCCATACCATGATCAGCAAAGGTAAGCTCTGCTCAGCTTTCAGCATCTGAGGTGTTTGCAGATGCAGGCCAAAAGTTGATTCACCCTTTTTCAGGCTGAAGACTGAAGCCTTTTTTTGTGAGCTTGGCCACATAAATCCACTCCAGGCCACCAGAGCCCCCTTCCCAGCCACTGGGGGAGGAGTATCTTTGCCAAAGGTGGATCAGGAGGATGGGAGGACAAAAGCTGAGTCTATTGGCAGCTCAGAGGTTGTGCATGCATAAATGAACCCCTTATCCCATGCACAAGTGTTCTCCTTACATTCCCATCACTGGAAGCTCTGCCAAGAAGCCTCTCTATGTGTGTCTGAAGGGCCAGATTTCGTGATCTAGAAACTAAAACATCCTTCTGTTACTTACTGCTTTAACCCACAGTGCAAACTTTACATCTCAGATGGTCAAAAAAAGGTCCTTACTGCTTTTTGTAAACCACCACAAATTTTGGAGAGAAGTTTTACCAGGCTTTCTTAAACTACAAACAATAAGCAATGCTTAATTGCCTTTTCCTTATGATTTGCATCTCTGCTTGATTTTTCACAGCACAAGTGCTCTTCTGCTACAAGGAACCTGTAAAGAGCAACAGCAATTAAGGAGGGAGGAAAGAAGTTGAAACAGTAATTCCACGTGGGTTTTCTCCTCAGGACTTCTGGATCTCACCACTGATTTTCCAGCAGCCAGGCCAAGGCAGGTGAATCCCTCTCTGCCCTGATTTATCCATCTATGACATAAACATGATCAGCTTTACCTGCTCCACAACTTTGGCACATGGTGCACCCAAGAAATATCTGTATATTGCTGTAAGATTCTGAGACCAAGGGAAGGCTGGAAGTGCCAAGTGTTGTTGTTATTATTGTATTAACAATGTTGGCTGTTTTCACTGTTCATATGGTAGCCTGGCTGGAATTGGGCAGGAAGCCCAATAATACCAACAACCAACAAGAACCTAAAATAAAATGTTTTACTTAATGAGAGCCTCTGTTTAATCAGAAGCCTGTGTAATTATGTCACAGAGGGCTAAGGATCTAATGTTTTCCTAATACATTTGCTTTTAAAGGGACGATTAACCCAGCATATTTCAAGATGATAAGCTGCTTCTTTGTTCAGTTCCAGTTATTTTTATTTTTTTTCTGCATTCCCTGGTGAGTCCAGAGAGAACCTGAGAGTCAGAGGATTTTTCTTAATTGCACCATAACTATCTTGTATGTCTGATGCTGGAGTATTTTCTAAAGACACAGGTTATTAGTCCTGGGTTGGATGGGTTTGCAAGAGAATTCAGATGCTGAATTTATTCTGGTTTGGCTCCTCTGAGGCATGGCATACATTACAGAAAGCCCTCAGTATTCCTGCCTAAAACAGTCAATATTCTTAGCAAGCAACTTGATCAGGAAGAAGGAATAAAATTATACCTTACCTTGAAACAGGTAAATCTTGGCTTAAGTATTAAAGATTTGGTTTGGTTTACTTTTAAATGTTATGTTTCTGCACATATTTAGCAAGATCTGTGCACATGTCTGTCCTTTTGAGGTCAGTTGTTTTCATATGTTTTGAGGAGAATAACGAACAAAAAAGCTCTTCATTTCCTAAGGACCACTGTCTTAGGAGATGATAAACATCAGTCCTGGAATCTCAACATGTTGAGATTCCAGGAAACATATTTATGGTGCATGAGATGGAGGAAAGGTCTCTGTCATGTACGTGAGGTTCTCTGATTTTCCTCTCCGTTAATAGGTTGGATGAAACACATTGTGTGTGTTATCCACACCTTAGAGATGTTTGATCAGTTCTGTTCTCAAAGATCTGACTGTAAAAGATCTCATGGGTCCTCTGGGGAATTTATCCCAGTTTTTTTGCCAGGAAGGACATTTGCTAATATCCAAGCAGGCTCTTCCAGGGCAAGTTCTGGTTTGCCACAGGGAGGATGGAAGACTCCCCATTGGCTTCCCCTTTCTTCTGTAAGTAGCCACAAACATCAACCCTGTGTTTATGGTGTGGTGACATTTACTGGGTCTTTGTTCAAACTCTTTCACACTGTGGTTTGGGTTTGTGTTTAGATGTGAAAATAGTGAGGATGGGGCACCTTTTTCATGTAGTGTAGTAGTCCTACATATTCCTTGATTTCTGCAAATTGCTTTAAAAAGGAAAGAAAATGGAAGCAAAAGAAATGTACCTCCTTTTATATCAGCTATTGGCCACATGGGACTTTGGTAGGAAGGAAAGAGTTAATAATAATATGATCAGGTCAGCAACTTTGAAAGGCTCTTCCACTTTGAAAACCATTTTCTTAATTATTTTAAGTTAACACTTAAATGCATAGAAAAAAATCAGGTGTAATCTGAAACCCCAGACTTGGGGACAGGACTGGATTGAGATAACATTAAAGATTTTATTGCTGTTACATTATAAATTATTTCTATTATGATGGCCCTATGGGTATTACATTCTGTCAGTTCGCTTTCACTGTTACATCACTTAATGTTATTAACACACTTTAGGGTATAACATTACAGTTTTATTGTGGAAATCTTAAACACTTACATCCAAAGTACTGAATGAAGTTATTATCCTAGCTGACCAGATCTGGTCTATTATCATTTTATCACTCATAAAAACCTGTGATTCAATTTGATTTAACACTTGAGGAAAAATCATGGCTCATATATGCTTAAACGTAGTTGCAATATTAATACAAAGCAACACATGGATGACTTCATTTTATTAAAGTTGAGGTAGCCCTGGGAACTGCATTTATGATTTTATGCCACATGAGAAATTTGATCTGACCTGTTGCCATTTGTGATTCTCCAGTAAACTGATAAGGTTTTCTACCAGTATATTAAAGAATTGTGAACGTTTTACCTTTCTTACTGCATTCATTAGACACTCAGAAACCATAAATTTATCATAATGCCCTAACCACAGAAAAAGGTGCTCTCCCTGTCTTGGAGTCCTACCTTGTAGGCTGGAAAAATGTTGCACTTGGGAAGGCAAACTGAGATTAATATTAGAGCAAAATGAGCCCCTTATTTCTGTGCTTAGAGTGTAAACACTTCTCTGTGCAAGACAACTCTGTTGTCCTCTGTGTAGTCCAACAAAGCTCTTTAACCCTTGCACAACGTTTGGAGGCAGAAGTTGATCCACTGAAGTCACTGGTTAGCATTGTGCAGACACTTGAACATCGATTTTGGTTTGTTGGCTTTGCTTGCTGCCACTGCCTGAAATATTTAATATCTTGCTTAGGTTATCTGTTACGTCCTTTGAGGAGAAGACCCAAGAACTGTGTGTGAAATTTAAAATGCCAAAATGAGACGTTTCATATGTTGCACTTCAGGGGAAGGGAGCAGACAAGGCTGTGCCAGCGTGGAAGAGCACAGTGCTGAATGACCTTAGCAAGGAGTTCTGCTCCTGCAGCCCAGTTCCCAGCAGAGCCACAGGAAGGGGTTTGCAGATCCAGGGGTTCACTGGTGCAGTGACACTCCCAGGCAGGAGGGTGGATGCGCTGAACCCACCAGCCCCGCTCTGTGCCATGCGCACAAAATCACCCTGGCAACAGAGCTGACAGCTTGGAAACAGCAGCTGCTGCTTAATGAAAAACATTAGAAAAATAACTCATTCTACATCTCTGTCCTCTGTCTGCATTCTCCTATTTATCACCAAAAAAAAAAAATAGTGTTCTGTAACCCCCACCCAGAACTTTAAAAATCCTCAAGGTGCGAGGATCAGACACACAGGTGTGCAGGCAAAGAGGTGAGTTTCAAAAGCCAAAAAAAAAAGTGACTGTATAATTCCAACACACACATTTTTTTTCTTAAGCCACAACTAAATTGCTTGCCACTGAGCAAGTGGGCCTGTATGCATCTTGTGGGAGCAGTGGGAATGTGCAATTATTTATTCTTGCATCAAACATGCAACAAACAAGCAGCAATGTGGCCAAATGTGTGCTAAATTCCAAATCAGCATTTTTGATTATTGCTGCTTGAAGTATCTCTGTTTCTGCTCAGAGCTGGGCTCACTGGAAAGAAGTAGCCCAACAAAGGCAAACAACTGATTAAATCTTCCCCTTTTTATTTTTTAATAAAAACAAATACCAATTTCTTTTTTTTTTTTCCTGTTGGAAATGTTCTGGAAAAGTCCAGTAAAGACAACTGTAAGGCAGCTTCCCTGGGTAAGACCAAACCAAAGTAATGCTACATCACCATGTGAAATAACAAATTAGGTGGAGAGACATTAACTAGTGTCATTCATCAGCCTGAAGTGATACAATTTATTACAGGATAATAATGGCCATAGTTGCATAGGTAGTAAAGGTAAAATTACATCATGACTTGCATTAGCAGTATGAGATTATATCCTGATTAATGCACAATTAACTTGTCATGGGTACAACACATGTGTTTGTAGGTGGCCAGATGGGTTACACCACATCTCACGCTCACATATGCAGCATTTATCACTTTCTCCTTATCTCCAGAAATAAGGTGGTTGCATCCACTACAATCCTCAGCCCCCTCACTGCCTTGGTGCAGAGCTATCTAACATCAGGGTATGAGTAAGAAACCCTTGGAGGTGACCCCTGGAAATCTTAAACAGCTGCATGAGTGCTGCTCCTCTCTGCAGATGGAGACCTCACCCAAGGAAATTCCAAGGAACTTCTCCAAGGTGAGAGCACTAACCTCAGCTGCTCCTCTGCTGGCAGGCACCACGCACCTGGGCTGCTTCCAGAGCTGGGGATCACAGCTCCTTCTCCCAGGAGGAGAAAGCCCCCAACACTCTGGATGAGGAATCCCTTCTCTCTTATATTCTGATTTTGCAGGGGAAATAATTCAGCTACAGGGACAGCTGAGAAGGATTTTTACTTTTAGTTGCAAGTATTGGTGGAGGTGCTTCAACCTCACCTGAACTGCTCTGTGGGTGCAGAACTGGGTTATTTGTCCATGTGCTGACATGCAGGTTTGCTTATTCACACTCTCCCTCCTTCTGTTGTGTTTTTTCTGCTGTGTGGCTGCAGGTCCGGCTGTGTGCAAACACGAATAAAGCAGCAAGGTGGCTGAAGGGAGACAAAGAGCCCCCAGGTTTTAGTCTCTGTTCCATCACAAACTCAAGGTTTGTTCTTGAGAAACTCATTGTAATTTCTCTTACTTGATTCCTCAGTCTGAAGGGGGAGGGATATTCGGTTTTTAGGCCAGCCTACCTCACACTGTGTGTGATATTTAAATTAGCTGTTTGAAGTTGTAAATTGCTGAGTGATGGCAGAACAGAACTTCTCAAAATAAATGGCATCAGATTTTTCTCTTTTTTGCACACATTTTTAGTAGTGAAATCTACTGGAAAGGATTGGCTCACTTTGATCCTTCCTGTGCTTTGTTTTTATGTTTGATGGTACTCCCCAATTCCAAAACCAAATGATGGTCGTTTTCCAGCATTTCCAATTTAAAAGCAAAAGCTTATACAATAAGGAAAAAAATCTAATTTTTTTGTCATGAAGTATCTTTTCCAGGTGACAGTTTTGAGCACTTGGATATGGAGCACCCAGCAGTGGGGAACATGCAGATTCTGAGTCCCAGTCGAGCACATCCTTAGTGTTCAAGAGAAAAAGGGAACCACGTTATGTTTGGGTTCACCTGTTAGACAATTCTGAAGTTCTTTAGAATTAATTTAGAACCTTGGGAAGTTCTTTAGAATTACTTCTGCTGAATGGAATTTAGCAAATAAATGCCTAACACACATGCTTGTATCAAACAGTTCCAGGACAGACAGTGCCGTTCATCATTTCCACTCCTGATATTTTTGATTCTGGGATGATTAGCTCAGGATCATTTTAGATGGTACTTCTCCTGTTTAGAGTAGACACTTCACTCTGTCATGTATTAGGCATCTATTTTTGTTATTAGCAATTCACTTTATTATGCCCTGGTCTCCGTTTTCAGTGTAGTCTGGGAGATACCATTGATGATGCTACAGAAAGGCAGCCAAGGCTTCATTTACACAAGTAAAAATGAAAAGTGACATCAGCATCTATTTGAGCTGTAGGTTCTGATATAACAAAATTCAAATAAGTTTTTACAACAGCATTAAGTTTGTGTTTGAGTGCACCCTAGTCTTAGACTTGCCTAGGAGAGAACAGAATCTGGTGTTCTCCCTTTGACACGTAGCAAAAAACTCATGTATTATTAAAAATAAAATCCTTCTCTTTCATTCTTCAGGAGTGGTTTGTGTATCTCTTGAAGTACTTTAGGATGACAGAAGAGAGAGAGCTTCAGTTGCACCAGCTGAAATAACTGCCTTGCTCTTCAGTTGGAAAAGTGAATTTAAGATTCAATGATCACTGCTTACAATGTCCATTGGCAAAGACAGGAGGAAAACATAATTTCCTTTGTTAGCAATCTCACTGTTAAAAGGAAATGTCAAGTCTGAAAATGTAAATAGAGTAGACTTGGGGCATGTTGAGAATTCAGGCAAAATACTTTGGGTTGTAGTAGTTAATTGGCAAGTCTGAAACATTTCAATGTTAAACCATTAAATGTAAGGTAAAAAAATAAAAAAAGTAATTACATTTGAGACAGGCATCCACTTCAAACCCAGAAACCAAAAAAAAATTCCCTAAATGAAAAAGCCCAAATCAAGCCATTCTTTAGATAATGTTTTGAGGAGAAAAAAAAAAAAAAATCAGTGGATTTCTCATTCCAAATGGGAAAGGGAAAAGAAGTTTTGTGCAAAACTTTGTCCAAGCACACAATTAGTTTTTGCTGTTTCTCAGAAGACATCCCAGCTCATCCCAGAGCAGCATCATCAGTGGCTCACACCTGTGTTCATTCCCAAATTACCTCTCCAAGGTTCCCAAAACAGACACAGGAAAATTCTCAACCACAAGTACCTGCTTTGCCCTCTGAGCAGGATAAATGAGGGGAGGGCTGTGCAGGTGGCTCCTGCTGTGTCTTGCCGTTTGAAATTCCCTCTCAGCCCCATTTCTGACGTCCAGGCAGGAAGGCTGTGGGAGCTGAGGGGATCTGACATCCATGACTAAGGCACTTGATGCTGCTGTCACGAGCCTGCAGCACAGCCAGGTCGCAGCTCGCCCGGGAGCATTACAGAGCAGAAATTGCAGGGGATTGGGGTGCATCCTTCAAGCTCCAGGAGCTGCTTTGCAATGTTTCTGAGCACAGAACATGCAAGGCAAAGGCAGGAGATTATCCCCCCCCTCCCTCCTCCAGTCTCCATCAGTCCCCAGCCCAGCCTGTAATTTGGCAAGATGAATGAAGTGTTTTCGGAGTGTCATCACTTCTGCCTCTGGCAGATTTGCTTCCCCAGTCTGCCTTTCGCCTTTTGGACCTGTCACTCAGCCCTTTGGCAGAGGGGAGGAGGGGGAGGGAGGAGGAAATCATCTCTTTGCTAATCACCTATCACAAGCAATGAAATCCCGCAGGCTCCGTGCCAGCTAGGTACATTTCAAAGGGAAATGGAGGGGGGCAAAGTGTCACTCAAGGCAGATATTTATGAAAGATGACAGTTTGCAAATATCTCAATCTTGGACAAGGCTGCTCCAGTGACACAGAGGAGTGTTGCAAAATTGGAAGAGTCAGCAGCCAACATTTATTTCATCAGGACCTGTCCAATCTTCAGTGATCGCTTGACAGTCTGGGGATTGCTGGCACAAGCCGGCCCCTTTCCATTGGTGGCTTTCCTTTGGTTTGCATGGATCAGTCTAAAGAGTTGTAATAAATATGTAAAGAAGGATAAGAGGAGTAGTTTTGCAGAGCTGCATCCTCAGTGGGAGCATGGGCACGAAGCTGTGCTCCCCCTTTTTAGGGGGACCAAAAAGCAGCAGTGGTAATTACAGCCCTATTGATTGCTGCTGCACGGGGACAATGAGATTTGGGGACAAACAATGAGATTTGGGCACCTCTTACTCGTGGGGACCCCCCAGTGACTCCCAGGCTCCCCCCATTGCCACAGCAGCTGCTGGGGCTTCTCTGGGGGCATTGTCTCCTGTGTCCCCCAGCTATGGGTGCAGCACAGGAGAGATGTCCCCTCTACCCCCAGGGCTTGGAAGCCACATCAAAAACTTGCTGCTTGTGCAGGGATGAGGTGAATGATCTATGAACTCATTTCCACAGCTATCAGTGGGCTGAGGAGTTCACCTGGGCCTGGGCTCCACCCTGTACACCCTGAGGTAATAATTGCTGAGAGCTGCTGGCCCCAAGTGCTTGCCCAGGCAGGGCTCCAGTGCCTTCACAGTGCAAGGGAATATTTCTCCCTTGCTTCACTCAGCCCCTTCCTGGAGGCTGTGGGGGTGGTTTGGGCCATGGAGACTGACTTGGACCAAGCAAAGGGATTTGCTGCATGGAGTAACTCAGGTAGGACTGTGGGAATGCATCAGCACAGGGAGGGAGGGGGGCAGAGGGCTACAGGAGGAGGAACAGGGAGAGAGGAGCTGTGTTGGTACTCAGGGCAATGTGGGCAGAGCAGGGCAGTGGGGTGAGGGTTGCCACTGCAGGCTGTGGGAGCAAGGAAAGGCCCATCCCAGTGCTCTTCCATCAGCCATCCAGCAGGGAAATGCTCCTGTGGGTCACATTCCAGCTCTGCCTCTCTGCCTTGTTCTGTAGGATCTGTAGCTCAAAGCTTTGAGGGCCTGAATCTCTGAACCCAGAGAATGTGCTTCTGCTTATTAATTGGCCTTGTCATTTCACTTGTCTGTGTTACAAACTGATTGAGAGGACAGCAATACAAAAATGCCTTCTCCTCCAGAGGCCATAGCCCCACAGATGGAATTACCCTGCTGTGGGCTGAGAAGCAGCAAACAGTTTCTGAGATGCTGTGTTGGAAAGGTCTAAAGTGAACTCAGTTCTTGACAGCAGCAGAGGAACCAATGCAGCTGTTGGCACAAAAACTGGAATTTCCAAGTGAAGAAATTTCCTTTCTTATCACTAACAAAGAGCTGTAGATGACAGTTGGAATAGTCCTGTCTCAATATTCACTATTTTCATGGGCAAATATAAGGCCTAAAAGGAGAGGCTGATTCAGCTGCTTGCTATGTGGTCTTTTCTTGCTTCTTGTGCACTGAGAGCTTATGTGTGTGTGACTCATGGGGAGTAACATGGATGGAGGTGGATTATGTTAGCAGAATGCAAAACTGCTCTTCTGTTTTAGGGTTTTAGCAATTCAGTTGAAATGGATCTTGAATTCAATTAAAGGCCTTGTTCTTCCTTTCTTTATGCCTCGCATATCTCAGAGTTTTGCATAATTTAAGCTAAACTGTGGCAAAAACCAGTACCCTTATTTTAGTCATCCCAAAGTAAGTGTTTTCTCTGAGATCTCTGGAGTTCAGTAAAGATGCACATGGGTGACAAGTGGTAAGATGCAGCAGAGCTCTTGATGAGAGAAGCTACCATTGCTTTTAGTCTAGTGTATTGCTAGAACATCCTAAGACAGCACATAACTCATGTATATCAGTAGGACTCTCCAAAATTAATAGTGAAACAAAAAAGAAATTCACAATGAGCTCTCCTTATTCAGAGTCCAGCAGTGTAAAATTTGAGTATTCATCAGAGGTCCTTAGAAGTGCATCTTGTTTTTCATAAACACTCAGTTCAGTGGTGTTTACAGGTGTGCTGAGGCCAGCACGTTGTGATGCAGCCCTAAGGTTAATTTTATTGTAGCCAGAATGATCAAAGTTGCAGTTGTGTGCATGGTTTGCTGCCTGCTCAAACTGGCATGGAAAATCCTCCTCCAGTTCCTCCCTTGGCTGCCCTGGCAGCCCAGAAGGGCTGAGTGGGCTGAGACAGAGGTTAGCACCCTCCCTCCACTCTGCTGCAAATGTCTTTGCCAAAACAAATTATTCTTACCCAAGGATTCCTGGGTAAATCTTCCATCACTGGGGGAAAAAAAATGAAGTGCTCTAAAAGGCTAGTTAATCACTGCACACCCTGCAAGGAGCAGAAGGCCATTCCAGAGTAATTGGAATTATCTTCATTATTCTTATTTTCAATTATATTTCAAAATCAAATAACAACTTGCCTTTTAGACAGTTTCATGATCTAAATCCCAGTTCTATAATTTTTACTTAGTGCTTACTTACACAAAAGTTCTCCTTGATTGTAATGACCTCTTTGCTTCTCCAAGAAACTTCCTGAAGCAAAGAAATTTAAAAATTTTTGGTCTTTGAAACAGCAGAGTCCCAAGCTGTCCACACAAATGCACAGGTAGTAATTGCAAGTCACCTGTCCTGTTATTTAAATCTATATTCAAGTAGCTGCTTTTTCAGGTGCCACCTTGACACCAATTAAATGCACAGCTGTGCATCTGTTGGTGTACAGGGCTCAATTGCTGCTGTGCTGGAGCTCAGGCCATGGCTGTTACTGCAGAGTAAGCAGAAGGATTCTTAATAATTATTAACCAGTTGATGAAAAAAAATTAATGGCTGCATCTAAACTTTGCAAAGCAGGTGCACAGCCTGTTGTTTGGTGGCTTTCGTGGGGGTAGCTGGCTGTGCTCTGGTTCAAGAGCTGGTGTTGGGCTGGAGTGGGCAGGGAAAGTGCCCTCAGAGGTTCTTTGGCTCCTGGGTGCAATGTCAGACTTGTGGATGTCCTCTGGACATGGAATCCAGGCTGATGGCAGTTTTGTGTGAGGGTTACAGTTGTTTTTCACAGCTGTACACAGGAGTCTGCACATGCACAAAGTGTCTACATGTGAATATAACCTTGTGTCCACACCAGCTATCCTGGCAGGATGGGCAGCAGTGAGGAAAAAGGAGCTTCTGCTTCTCAGATCAACACAATTCCATCTCTTCAGAAGGCATAAAAGTGATACAGCCTATACAAAGTTCCATGCCTGTGTTTTCACACCACATACTCAGTCCCAGAGTCCTCTGGAATCTCTTTTCTGCCTCGCAGGAAGGAAGGGTACTTAAAAAAAAAAAAAAAAAAAGGCAAAACCCACAACCAAAACTCTCAATGTAATTCAATGGAATTCATCCCACAGGACAGGAATTCCCATACAGGTCAGGGAGAAAAAAATACCACCTCCTTTTCTGAATATCACTTTTCATATGGTAAATCCCTCAGAGTCTTTATTGTGGAATGAATAATAGATTAATCATTCCTCTGTGTGCAATGCTGGGGCTCTCTAATGTCACTGATTATTCTATATTGAATAAATAGTGTTGCTAGGTTGATATGTTTAAGGCAAATGAGATGCTTATTGGTATCCAAGAAGCCAGTTAACAAGATCCATTTTCCTCCATTGACTTCTACTCATGTATTAATGAGGTTCAAAAATGTCTTTTCTGTGTGTATCAGATAAACGTGCCTTTGTTATTCCCAAGAAGCACACAAATATTTGCTCCATTTATGTTTGTATTAATGTGTCACTGAAGCTAAATCTTCAGAAAGGGAATAAATACCATCTCCATTAAGCCACTTAAGGGGAGAGTTCTGCAAAACTGTGCTGCAGTTGTTGCCATGGCAAATACCCATATTTAGGGAATTGTGTGGCATCAACTCTAGCATAAAGGACCAGAAGAGGGAAATGTACTTCTCCCTAGACAGCTGTCACCTGCATATATATATTTAAAAAGTTCCAGTGGCTGAAGGGGCCTGGTATTGGAAGGCAATTTAAGTGTGGAAAGTGGGGAAATGCAGAACAACCCAGAGACTGTGCAGAGGGAGGAAGAGAACAGAGAACAAACAGTGGCTGTTGGATAAAAGTGACAGGATTTCCTGGGCAAAGGGCTCTGCTCTTTTTCCCCAACTTAGCAGGAACAAAAATATCCCACAAAATTGAGTCTTGTACGGTTTTTGTTGTGCTGGTCCCTTTTCCTCATCCCAAAGTTGTCTTCAGTAGGAAAATGTAGTTTTGTTGATACATGAGCTTTTGCGTTTTCTTCCTTGACTTTCCTGCAGTGTCTGTGGGTGTCTGGAAAACAATTAGACTTAGGAGTTGAATGTGGGGAAGTCTATTTAACTTATCTCAAAATCACAGGGAGCATTAGCTGAACTTTACCATGTCTTGGTGTGATTCTTTTTGTTTAACCTGCTTAAAATAGTTTGTCCTGTAGCAACAAAAATGTCAGCAGGATTTCAGGTAAAAATCTGGAAAATTGCATTTCTGAAGTCTCCAAGTTTAAAAATTGGGAGAACAAGAATGAGAAATTGCAGGTTTTTTCTGTGGTTTTACATGACACTATCCAATTTGGTTTGTAATTGAAAAATATCTGAATCAGTTTAAATTTCTGTGTGTTTTTCTTCTATCAAGATAAATGAGTAAATTAACTAAAGGTGTTAAGATTGTTTCTGTGCTGCAACATTTTACAACATCATAAATAAAAGGAAAATATTGGAAGTGACTTCGAAGATGTACCTCTAAGATTTGGTTGTACTTGAACATTTTGTGTGGTTAGATTACCTGAATGAAAGAAAACTCATAAACATGCTTTAAAAAAATAACCTAACAAGGTTTAAAATAAAATCCTGACTGACTTTCTGCCCACTTAGGTGAACATCTTGAATGGAGAATGAATCACACATGGATGTTGAGACAAGGGAGGAAATATTAATATAGAGGAATACCAAAAAGTTTACTTCTTTCTTCACCTGCCTGGAGCAAATTTCCTGAAAACATCTGTAAATGCTGTAGAGTGGGAAAGCAAACCTGGGCCCACACTGTGCAGGAAGCTCCAAGCTTTGTCTGCAGTGCTGGATACAATAACACCAGGGTGGTGGCAGAGTGAAGGGTATCTCTAGGTATAAATCCAGATCCCTTTTTTCTTTTTCTGGTGAAAGGGGAAACTGGGGACCAGGTTGAGGAGCACCTGGGAGCCATATGGAATTCACTGATTTTTTTTTTTTTTTTTTTAATCAAAACTTTGCAGCTCAGTTTCAAACACTGCAATAACTTAATACAGAGTAAAACTTTACTGGATTCAGTGTAATAAAGCTCCCTGAATATTCACACGTTGCCTACAAATGGCAATTGTCTTCCAGTGCAAGCTGGAAGAATTGCTGTTTCTCCGTGGCCCTGATCCAAATCCACAAAGTCAGCAGGGGGGGCCTCTGGCCTCCAGATCAGGTCTGAAGTCTGGTTGGTATCTCAGACCTTCCTGAGTGTTTTGAAAATGTATTGGACCAAAAAAATGATTCCTTCTCCAGACACTGGAGTGTTAGAGGTCAGGCTGCTCCAGCTGATGCTTTTGTTTACAATTCATGTTGAAGAAGGGGATCTATTTTCACTTGTTACTTGTCCATACCCAGACTCTTCCAGATGATGAAAAAACCATGAGGAGAGTTTTACCACCAACATGCCCAAATGTCTGCTAAAATATCCACACACACAGGGAATCATTCCCAGTCCTGGTTCAGACTCCTGCCTGGGTGTAATCAGCTTCAGCTCAATGCTGTTCCAAGCTAAGGCTGACTCGTTTGAGCCAGAGGTTTTCCAGCAACAGAAAAAATACCTTGGTTGTGTTTCCCTAAGTTTTTTATTTCCTGGGTTGCCAGAAAGGATCCTGTGCCATGCTGAATACCACTGATTACAAACTACCTTTCCAATCACTATTGTATAGACAGAACAGTTAGATTTAACAAAATATGATTTTAGTCTTCATTACAAACTGATGTTTTTGTGGCATAGAAGTTTTAGAAATAGTAATTTTCACTCCTTTTCATCTGATGCCTTATCAGAAATACAAGAAAGAAAAAAAGCAAGATATTCTCACTTCTTTGTTTTCTAGATCAGGCAATTGGGAGTAACTGGTTTCTTGTAATAAAAGTTGGGGTTTAGGAGACAATTTTAGCTCAGTTTCACATCCAGCTCTGAAAACTTACAACATGAACTACATTTGCATCTGGTTTTGTGTGAGAGAGCATTTCTTGTTCCACAGTCTGGGGTGTTCCTATCCTGGGAACTTTCTGAGCTGAGATGTGTAAAAATTGAATTCTTACAGGAGGCTGGCTTGGTTGCTTCTGAGAATTTTTTTGAAACTGGGCTACCAAACACAAACCTGCTTAAGGATTTCTGATCATCTGAAGTTTTCAAGCCAGTGCTCAACCTGCCAGACCACTTAACCTGCTACCTGCAGTGTCTGCATTTTGCAAATAAGCTATAACTGGGTTGGAATCTTCTCTAACTCCTAGAGAGTTTGAAATCAAGTTTTACATGAACTGTTTTGAAGTGACCATGCAGTATCTGGTTGGTGAACATAGTCCTGCAGTCCTGGAAAATCAGCTGGTGTATTTTCTGAGGTGACTGACAGCCTTGCAGATACTTGTGAGCACTTAGCACCTAATGAAAACCCAGCCCATGGAGTGCTGCATCTCACACAGGTATGAAAGGATAATTACACAAAGGCAAATGCAATTGTGGTTTTCGTTGTAGGGCACAGAGAGGGGAGGCAAAACTCCTGGGTCTTTGATTTATTTTTGGTTTTTTATCTGTATACAATTATATAAGTCTACTTCAAAGGGAAGCAGGGTATGAAGCAGTAGTTTTAGATTTTGTGATGGAGATCAGCAAATCAATAGGCAGAAGGACACTCACAGAAAGGTTATTCTGCAGATGAAGTGGTTACTGCTTGTTTTGTTAGGAATATCTTGTACACCTAGGGCAGCAAAGCGAAGTTATATCCCTGATTTGATTCCCCAGAGGTGTACAGAATAAATTACATCTAATGACCGGCTTTAAAAAGAAGATAATAAAAATGCAAGACTGCTACCAGTGTCTTTGAAAGACATGCTTTGAGAGTTTGTGTCTGAGAGTCTGAACTTCTGGGCAGTGCCCTGGATTCAGCTGGAATGGCACAGATGAGAGCGAGGGGAAGGCAGGGCTGGCTAATTGAAAAGTGGGAGCACTTTGCAAACACTATTACATGAAATGTGAGAAGTGTAACGTGGCAGAAACAAGGCAAGGCCTGGTGTAAGCAGTTAATTGTGTTGTACAGAGGCGTGTTGGAGCAGCAGGCTTTGTCAGAACCTGATCTGCCACCACTGCCACTGGCAGTCCCCTCGCTGACTTGGGTTACAGCCCTGACCATTTGGGTGAGAGTGTCCCAGGGGGCCAGCTCACATTAACCCAACATTTCCTGTCTGATGTGCCTTTATCACACTGCAGCAGCTCGGTGGCTCCAGTTAGTTTGTTACTAATGCACAGCAGTGATTTGTTAAAAGAGAATTTATTTAATTCAGGATGGATATGGGCTTTTACGTTAAAAGCCCCAGCTCGTCTTTACCTGTAAATGAGTGCAGCTTATTTGTCTGCTACTGTCAGTGTCAGCTGGGGCCAGAAGTGCTGTTTTCTGTAAATATCTTTTTAGAGTTCATGTAGGATTTTTCAGGGGTGAAGTGGAGCAGGGAAGAGTAGGTTTCATCTTCACAAAGTCACTGAAACAATCAGGTAATAATTCCCTAACACCTCTGTGACTGCAATCACACGCAAACCCAACACAGATGCAGTCAGCTATTTGCTGCTCTCTGCTCTGGTGTGAGAAGAGACTGAAGTTCAGGAAATGCCAACATTTATTGAAGTGTAGTCCCAAACTTCCCTCAGTTCTGTGTCCGTGTTCCCTCTTTGAAACCACCTAGAAATATTTGGAGGTGGGTTCCTTCCCGAATTTAGGGATTTGCAAATAACAAAATTTTGAAACTACGGTGCTTGGAGAGTATGTGGAACTCCTAAGTTCCTATACTTAGGGCAGAAACATTGAAAACAGAAAAGCTTCTACCCACCAGAAACCTCCCCATTCCCTCCTCAACTTCTAGCAACTTAATAAACCCTACAAGAGCTACTTTTCCACTGTAGGACGTGCGATCTAAGATCTGGGATTGTTCACATGCACTGATCTGACATTGTTCTTGTGCAGTAGGAGGTTGAAGCCTACAAATGTGCAGGCACACCCTTGGCTACTGCATCCATAGTGGGAATGTCCAAGTTCAAAATACCCCTGGGGAATTTAGGGGAAAAGCAGCAGGATTTTCATAGTTCTGTTCATTTTTTTCAGCTGCAAAATAAAAACAAAACAAAACCTCACAGGAATGAAGATGAGAGTGGGTTTTGTGGTGGGTAGGAAGGGTGAAGTTTTACTTCTCAGTGTAGTAGTATGTAGTAGTAGTGTACTACTCAGTGTAGTAGTAGTACTCATTATTTTACTGGATTGCCCAGAATTCAGAAACTCCTGCCTGTTGGCTTCTTCAAGCACAAACCTCTTGGCCTGCTAAGAGCTGAGGCCTTGCCCAGCAAGAAGGTGCAGAAACAAAACCCTGGAAGCAAGTCACTACAAAATGCTTATCAGAGAGGTGTTCACTGAGGTATAAAACCAGCAGGTTCTTCCTCTAATTCTTGCCTGTGGATCAAACTCATATTTTGGAGCAATATGACACTTCTGCCATGTGGATGGCTTGACTGGGCATTGCTGTAAATTATACATAATGCAACAATGAGTACTAAAACTAGCCCCAGTAAGGCTGCCAACAAAGAATAAAGTATATGCTCTCCCTATGTGGTTTTTCAAAAATGAATTATGCTATTAAGTGCCAAGAAGAAAATTAGCTATGAGCTTTTAAATTTAAAATGATCCCCTTTTTAATTGTAAAACAGTGGCACTTAACTGCTATTGATCCAACAGAGACACATTAGGGAACAGGGTCACCATAACTGTTAATATTCACTGCTTAGTGAAAGAGCATCAAAGGACATTTTAATGTCACAGACTTTCTTGGGGAGTTTTTAAAGAAAGCTTAAATCGTCCAGCCTATGAATGAAAAGGACATGAGGTAGACAAATGTAGAAACAAATGTGATGGCAATTTTCTGCTAATCAAATTGTAACTCAGAATTGATTTTTAGGCAAAAGTTTATGTCATATGGATTTCCAAGGCGTAACGACATTTAAAAATCCAGAGTATGTAGTTTTTGTGGACCAGGACTTCATGAAAATAATCATCAGGGAAGGAAGGTTTATTTACTGTTGAAGCATTAGCTGGTTGCAAGTTCTCTGTGGCTGCTGCCTGGACCATTCCTGTTCCATTATTGGGAATATTTGAGTTCTGAGGGAACCTCAATCAGGGCCTTAAAAGCTTTTTAGCTGATGCTACAATGGAGCAGCCAGATCTGGAAATCAAGGTGACCACCCAAAAAGTGAAGCTTCATTTCACCCTCCCTGGCCAGCAGTGCCCATGAGTTTGGCACGCCAGCAGCATTATTAACCATACCAGTGGCCACACAATCTGTTTCCAGCTGCTCGTGGAACATTTTCAATAGTCATAATTTTTGCAAGTACAAAGTTTTAGGCTGTAAAATTTTCATTATTTTCCCAGTGGGATAATATCCTTGGGAAATTTTTTTTGGACTGCGAACTTGAGTTTTACTAGCAGTGATAACTCAACTTTTGTTACATGTTTAGCTGTACTGTAGCCAGATTTTAGTTAATATTCCATAAATAAATGGTTTTGGTAGCCTTTTATTCCAAGAACTCCAAGGAACTGCTGTGAGGAATTCCCTGCAGTCGGTTATTCATGATAGCTTGATTACTTTCATGTTTAAGTTATTGATCTTTTTACTTTCTTCATCCAATTTTCATAAGAAAAGATTAAGAGTACAGGGGAGCCTTTGAAAAATGAAAATAGGATTTAATTTACCTTTTGGAGAGGGTCTACTGAGAATATCATCCATGAAGGGGGAAGGTGATGACTGGGCTCAGTTTTGGGTGCTGTGCAGTGTTTCTTTTTACTGCAAATCCCTCAGACTGGGGGTGGTGCCACCATATGTGATTGTGCAGCCCCCTGCCCAAAATAATGGCCAAGGGCTACCTGGGTATCAATAATGCTCTTTAAAGGAGAGAAAGAGGCAACAATTTAAAAGTATTCAAGTATTTAATCAAACAGAAGGCTGTATCCTAAATGCACTAACAGCTCAGCCAGCGCTGGGAAAAGATCCAGTATGGTAAGGGAGGTTTCTTCAATTTAAAATCAAGTAAAACAAGGGCAATTGCCATGCACGAGGAACAGCTTCCTGCCATTCAGGGGCAGCTCAGAGAAACCTTTTATCCACAAAGACCTTGGATGAGAAGTTGGAATGGGGGATGCTTTTATCCTGCAGGATGGAATTTGATAACTAGGCTCCGTACCTCTTTCACTTGTGGGTTATTAGGTCTCTTTCACTCTTGGGATCACTGCAGTGTATGGTTTGTGTAGGAACAGATAGTTCTTGTCTCTGTTGTGAAGACAGTGTGGTTGTAGGAGCCCTCCTGGGACTTTTATAATGATCAGTGCAGAAAACTCAAGTCTATCCTGGAGCGGGAAAGTGCATCGTTTAATGAAAACGTTGTCTGTTATTAATAGAGTGATGGTAGAACTGAGGGGGAAGCAGGCCTGGGGGGCCTGTGGGTCTTCAGCTAAGTGTTTCTACTCTGCTTCTCTCTTTTTTTCCTTCCCAACCCCTGGAAAAGAGCAGTTACAGTAACCTGAAGGAAGAGATACAATCAAGAGACAGCCTAGAGCAAGAAAAGGTCTCTGTTGTTTTTCAGGGAGGTCATTTGTAGTTCACAAAGCAAGGTCAGACGGATGAGACTGCTGCAGGCTCTACATGCAGTCACTATCACTAAAAGTTAAATTTCCAATTTTTTTTTTCCTTACGTGTCTTGCTGTATTTTGTTGGGAGCTGCCCGGGTCTGTTATTACAGAGCATCTTATCAAGCCTATTCTCTGTAACAAGCAAATGTGTCTGCCTGACTCCCAGGGCCTTGTTTTCCAAATCATGCTGCGGGAAATCAAGGGATAATGGCACAGGAAAGGGCACAAGTGGGACATTAACCTATAAACCAACAGATGGACTGACATTCAGTGAGCTCACTGACACAAGTGTCTGTCTCCTTTCTCCTGTTCTTGGCCATATTTAATTTTCTGGTAATGTCCAGCAGGAAAGCGAGGGGCTTCCATAAATCCATAGGCAGGATTTTGCTTGCATAGGTGATTGTGGAAGAAATATTTAAATTAATTACAAGGCGTAGCTGACCCTGCATACAGGGCCTGGCAGAATATATCTGGTTTCTGAAATCAAGACAGGGTTAGGTGCAAACCTAGTTGTAGGCTCAAACCAAGTTCTTGTTTGCTGAGATGCAGGAAAAAAATAAAGAATATGTGTATATAAACTTTTATATTGTATATACACAAAGCTTGCACACACACACATACACATATATATATATATTAGTTTTCTTAAGTATCCTCTGCATAGATGGATAAAGGCACTTCCTAACTGCAGCAATTTTGTCCCATGCCAGCCTTCTACATATGATAGATTTAAAAGCAATAAGTGACAAACTCTGTCACAAGATGATTAATATGTTTTGAGATTATTTTTTCTGGGCATGGTCAATCCTTCAAGGTGCTGGTGACTGAGGGAGAATACCAAAAGAACTTATGTACTTAATTATAATTAGATGTTAGCATCTCTTTCAAAATCAGTACCCTGCAGAAAAATTTTTAAAATGCATTTATATTTTTGATTTTTTAAGTGCTTTCTTTGCTAAGGATGTAGGGTATGTGTGAATGTGCTCAAAGTTGAATGTGTGTTTGAATATTTTGGAGGACTGGGCCAAAGTATCCAGCAGACTTGAGCTTTCCAGGGCTGGATTCTGACCCAGTGTTCCAGTGTGTGATTCCTTCTGCTTTGAAAGGGACTCCTTGAGGAGTTGGGTACCATTCTCAGTAAGGTTGTTAGAAACTGGCCCATAATGTTGATAAATCACTTCTAACAGCTGCTTACCATTAAACTGTATCTAACACACTGCAAATACTGGAAATACACTGGGCCACAAAATATGTGAGAGTGATATTCATGTAATGCCAGATTGTGCACACATGTTAGTGAGCATTTACCCACTGGGAAGTCTCCCTGAACTTACTCAGATGAGTAAGGGCTTGCAAGACAGAAGGGTTGCACAATTAAGCCCTCAATAATTTGATTTATAAGCGAACCACCCTGAGAATGCTCCAAGGGGGTCTCCAAAAATATCGTTTATTTTCTTCCTCAGATTATAATTAAAAACATGCTCTCAGAACTATTTAAAAAATGAAAAAAAAAAGAGATCTGTGGAAGCCCAGCACAAAAAGTGACAATGCTTAAGGGTCAGAGGAAGGCAGAGTGTGATATAAAGGAAACACAATTTTAGTAAAATTCACCAAAACCTTTAAGAAAGATGAATGTTGTGGCTTTGCAGATGGAGTGAGTTGAGCTGTTTGGGACCATGGACATTCTAGGGGGTGTCATGATGTCCTCAGCAGAATCACCCCCTCCTCTGCCCACGCTGCCCATCCTGCTGCAGCCCAGCAGAGTTTGGGCTCACAACATTTTAAACAGAATGTTGAAGGGCACTTTTGTTCATAAGATATATATAGAAAGATAATTTAGGCCCTGTTTAATCCTATATACTCATTGCAAATGCAGTTCAAGCTGACAGTGCCATAGATTTAAGCCTACACATTTCTAACAGAGGCAGGTAACAGACCTTGCAGAAGACTTAAAATATCTGAGTGAAGAAGTATTTACAGACTGGTAACATAAACACCTCTTCAAGCACACACACACATACATGAGATGTAGATTAATAATTAATTTGTAACCTGGAATGGTCAGGCAGGAAGCTTCAGACACAGGTACAACATGGCCTCAGGACAGGTTTCATATGAAGAACTGCAGATGTTTCAAATTGAATTTTTTTTTTCCCCATAAATATCTGGAAGCAAACCTTTGTGAAATCTTAACATTTCAGGCCATTGTCTGCTGCAGCTGAGCAGAGAAATTTCAGTTTGTGCAACAGCTACTTGTATATAAAGAAGTAAAGCACAGAGGCTTTTGAAATATATATTGGGGGGTGCATTTATGTGAGAGAATATGTTCAGGGCTGAGGTTTGACGTGGAATAATAAACCATATGGCCCCCAGTCGAGTGCAGAGTTGTAATCCAGGTGTTGTGCTAACTGTTTTAATTGAGAAGTGTGGTTCCTATGCCTGGGGCTCAAATTGGGAAGGGAATTGGAAGGAAAACAGTGATCCTCTTGTTGAAAAATGTAATTCATTTCATAAATATAGTAGTGGACAAAGGGGAGGGGGAAGAGGTCCCTTTTTTTAGATGTTTACCAATGCAGCTTTGCAGGTGCTCACATATGCTGGGTATTTATTGTTGCTGCTTGAGGAAATCCACACTTCTCAAAATTCCATCCTTTAAAAGGAGAACCACACGTTTCCTTTCTGGCATTCTTGGCCAGGACAAGCTGCTCTTCCATTTTTTCCACATATAAGTAATGTGCAAGGTGGTAAGTGGAATGTCCAGCTCCCATAGAAAAAGCAAAGGGCATTTGAGCTGCTTTTTCCAAACCAACCTGTTGTCCTGATCAATGACAGAAGGAAGAGAGAAAATCAATGCAAATGTGCCAAGTTTTCTTCTCTCCAGATTCAGGGCTGTCCCATACCTAGAACCCTATTTCCCACCAAGGTTTAAGGTATTTTAAAGTCAGATTTCAAATGTTTCAAAGAACTGAACTCAGTTTTCAGACTGACAGGCTGATTCTGCCTCCAGCGAAGTTTTCTTGCTGCTTAAAGCATTTCCTGAATTTTGCCATGCTTCTTTCCAGACTGCTCCCTGTCCCTTACTCATCACTCAGCCAAGGCAGACACAGAAATGTTCTCTTCTTCTCTCACAGCATCACCTCCTCTCCTCCTGCTCTTGTCATTTCACCTGTTTGCATTTTACACAGACTTCAGAATTACAGCAACCAAATTTTTCCTTGCTCCGTTCCTGCATCCATCTCTTTTCATTTATTCTAAATCCCATTGTCAGAAGGAGAAGAAGTTTTCAGCAAAGCTTCCTCACAAAAGGCTGCAGACTCAGATGGATGGTAATGTGTAGTTAATTTGTTTCAGTGTTGTCAACTTGCTTGAACTGCAGAATGTCTTCCAAAAAAAAAAAAAAAGTTGAATATCTAGATCTAGCCCTTCCAGCACTTGAAACTATTTCAGCTGTTCAGTTCAAAATGCTTTGTTAATTTACCTCTGAGGGGGTTGTTCTGCTTTTATTTGTGCTGATTCACCAAATTACAAAAATCTCATTTGCTTCAAGTGCTTAGGCAGGACAGCTAAACATGTCAGCCTATGAGGCCTGATAATCAGTAAGTCATTTTCTCACTTGCATTAGGATGTGTCCCAGGGGAAGTGCTGAACCAGGACATTTCTTAGGGAATTAGTGAAGTGGGCACCACTTCAGGTGTTTCAGTAGTGGATCAACAATGCACAGTGAGTGCTAATCTATCAGATTATAAATTGTCTTTACACAAAAGAAAATGTGTACCTGGAAAAGCTTTTGAGGTAGACCTGGAAAAAAAATTAAAGAAAATGTTCCATATGGCTCTTGGAAAACACCCACAATTTTATATTGCTGAAGCAAAATTATTGCAGAATATTTTCAATGCCCAACTATAGGAATAAAACTTCATAGAATAAAGGAGAAACTTGGAGAGCAAATAGCCAGCAGCATTTGGAAAAAAAAATTGTAGTCTGTGACTCTTCTTACAGCCTTCTTGGTAATAAAGAGTGCCTTAGACTGCCAGCCAAGCAATCAAAAAAAAAAAGAAAAAAAAAAGGGAATTTTTAACCAAAGAAAAGACCACATTGCAGATGCCTGCATCCTGTATAGAAGACACAACTTACATCTGCCTTCAAGATCCAGAAGCTGTGGAATGTCTGCAAGGGGGGGATATTTTTTTGGCAGCGTTACCTGATCCATGTGTCAGGGGAAGCATTAGCACCATACTTGCATCCCTCTCAGACACAGATTGATGGAAGCAACATTCCCATAAACAAATCACAAGGGGCCACCTCACTCTGCTCTCTTTGCTTCCAAGCAGGCTCATCCCACAGAGCTGAGTGTGAGCAGAGCCCCGGGAGCCAGGCAGGACACGGCCAGCGCATCCACACTCCCAGCAGCCAAGATTGTCACATTGCTTGTGCTGCTTTCTCCACTGTGCTGCAGTTTATGGGCCTCCTTTGTCATCAAACACGTGCTGTCAGCAGAGCTTTCCAGACAGGAACTCTTCTTATGTAACAGGTTTGTTTAAAACAATAAACCGGGACTAGGATGTCAAGGGAACCACAGCTTATTGCTAGAGAGAATCACATTTGAGGAAACCCTTCTAAGGAAATCATGTTTGCCTTTCATGTGCCTTCCATAATGACTTTTATTCTGTTAATTACCAGTGCAATTGCTGTCTTGTAGCTCATCTTCCTTCAGATGAGCCTGCAGTGAAGCTGTAAAGTGGTGTGATGTAATACAGACTTTTACACAGCATCTTTTATCCCAATAACCATAAAGCAGTGTATCAATAAGAACTGACTTCCAAACGGGGAAAGACATTGCATGTTTGTTTAGGGAGGTATCCAAATTTCACAAATCTCTGTATGGAATTTTACTCATAAAGCAGATTTTGAAGAACAGTCAGGCTTGGAGAGACATGACAAGATGTGAGCAGAGAAGAGGGATCACCAACACCAGACAACTGTGAAACCGCTGCTTAGTCCTCTCTGAACATCCAGGCAGAGTGTCTACTTCTACTGTAAGACAAGTGGTTTTAAATTCTTCATCCCACATGGACAAAGTGAGATGTGCATGACTCACGTGATAATGAAGCACTGGTGGGGTCAGAGAGAGTCTGCTTGCAAACCTGCAAGGTGTACAGGCACTATGCAGTTCACTAATTATAATCCTCTCCTCCTCTCACACTTGAGTTGTGGGATTTTCCTCCTGCAAAATAACCTGTCCTACCTCTGGATCTGAAAGCTGAGGGGTTGGGGGAGATCCATGGTTGTCTTAAAGCAAGCAGCATTATTTTCCTCAGAGTGAAAGAAATTTATCCCAAAAGTATTTGGAATGCAGTGCTGCCTGGGACACCGTGGGACCATGTGCAAGTGATCCCACTTATACTACCAAAGCAGTGCAGAGAACAGCTAAAATGAAGAGGAAAGCAGCAGTGCCAAGAACTTGTTTGGAGAACATTAGCAGTTTGTGAATAAATTGCAGCATGGTTTGGTTGCTCACAGTAAATATGGTAACGGCAGAGTTGTGCTCGCGGTTGTTGTATCACACCACCCCAGCACCAGTGTTGTGCTGTTGGAGATGATGTGTGTCAGCAAGCAGTCTGCAAGGGGAGGCTCTGTCAAACACCACAGAATTTGCAATCCACACCATCCTGTTGTTGAGGGGCTGCTTTTGGCTTGGCTCTTTCCAGCCCTGTTAGCAGCTGGAGTGCAGTAGGTGCACTCATGGCACTTCTCTTCTGCTCTGGATGCATCCAAGAGGAAGGGATGAAGCTGAAGTAGCCCAGGCCATTCCACAGCTCCAGCCAAGGCACAGTAAGGAGGATTAATCAGAAGCACACTCCTGAAACCAACTAAAATGCTAATGCACATGCACTTGGCATCACTCAAAGGTCTTTTAGCACTGCAGCATGGTGTGTGCAGTCACTGGGATGTCTGTTCCCCCAGGGACTCCCAAATTGGCTGGTAAATTCAGCCCTTCAACATGTGGTACTGGGGCAGAATCTTGGGTGCTCTGTTCCTGTAAAGTTAAGCAACATGAGTGGGTGGCTAGGGGAAAAACCCTCTAAAGGGATCTGACCTTTATGAAAGTGAAGGCTGAGCTGTACGAGGTTGCAGGGGAGCCATACCCCAGCAACAGCAAAAACTCAGATTAGGTCTCACACCTTATTAGACAAAAATTACTCCAAACATGAGGCAGAATACTGTAGGCATCATCTGATCCATTCCTCCCTAGACAAGCTGCTTCCTTCCTTGCACAGCAGTCTGTGTGTCTGTGGTTAGGAGGTGTTGGTTATGAAGTTTTCCCTGTCCTCCCACTCGCACGCTGGATTTTACAATGGCAAGATGAGCCACATTGTTTTGCAGAACTTCACTGCAGGTGACAGAGTTCAGAGCCAAGAATGGTGTTGGAGAGATGAAAGAAAACAGCCCACATGTGCCTGCTTGGTCCTGCAGAACAGAGGGGTGCACCTCAGCTACCTACATACAAGGGCAGGTCCAGTTTTCACCCCCAGCCCTGACTCCACTGCTGCATTCCACACAGTGTAAAAATACCCCAGGTTCTTAGATTACATGGCGCTATTTATAATCTTTGTGTGATGCCAGACATGTGCATATATCAGTGTGACACTTTCAGAAAGCAATGCTGCTATTTTAGCAGCTCTCTAATGAACAGCGTGGGCAAAGCCACCTAGACAAGCTGATTGAGAAAAGTGTTGGGGAGGGAGGGCTGTGGTGGTCTGTTGGGTGTTGTTTGTTGCTTTTTTTTCCTTAAGTATTAGGCTATTTTTTTCTTCTTCTTTTTTTCACACTTTGTTGCCATTAAGAATAATCTTTAAAGGCCTCTTTCTTCCCTGGCAGCCCTCCCTCCCTCCCCCAGCCAGCACCCCTCCCCCAGATGTCTTGATTAGTGGCTGTGTGTATGCTGGTCAGATTCTGGGATTAATGATGGCTAATTTGTCTGAGGTTGGTACAGCCTAGCCAGCAGGCTCTCTACCACCAGCTTTTGCTGCCATATGGGTAGAAGCAGCTGTTTCAATTACTTTCTGTGCCCAGATGTGTCAGACGAGACACCAGTGCTCTGCGGGGTACGTTCAGCCGCTCGGCAGCTAATTACTTCAATCGCGTGTCGGAGCATGATGCTGTACACTGCAAAAGGGGGGCTGAGCACAGCCGAGTGCCAGCTGTCAGTGCAGCTCACACCCAGCCCAGCCTGACAGTCTGGGGCTGCACTGGAGCCTCAACTTCCTGGGAATCTCAGTACATACAGAGGATGTGGCTGAGGATGGCACCCGCGTCTGGTTGTGCCCCTCTGTGTGTGTGTGTGAGCTTTTGTTGGAGGGAGTGGTGGCAACTGCGGAATACGTGCTGTGTGCACACACAAAAAGCCCTCCTAACTCTCTTCCCTTCAGAGCTTCAGACACTTGTACCAGACGACCATTTCCCCAGGCTGTGCGTATAAAACCTGTTCTGTTATGGGGGTTTTTTTCCCCTTCCTTCTCACTGGCACCAGTGTAAATTTTGAGTCATTGTGTTTTAGTTAATGCAGTTCCACTGACACGAGGTGAATGTGACAAGGGGGTCAGGTCCATGGAATATCTGTCAATCAGCATGACAGTCGCATTCTAGATCTTAGTTGCCAGACTCAACAGCTTCGCCTCCTTCCTCTAGTTTAACTTTCAGCATCCTTTCAGTGTCACTCCCTGCTTCATCTGGTGTTCGTGTTCCAGGGAAAGAACCACGTGTGAGTTTGGGCTTCATCCTTTCCCGCTGAAGGCTTCTTTACACTTGAGAATCTGATGGGCCCATACCTAGAAGGAAAGCCATTAACTGTTACTCCAGCTCTAGGATACTGATAAACCAGTAGACCTGGCTTACTGGAATTTCTTTGTGGTCCCTGCAATTCCCAAGAATGTTTTTCTTATCCTGAAGTTTAAATTATTTCCAAACGTGTAAACCAGACCAGGAAAAGCAGTGCCTAGGAATTTTGGCCATGTCAACTTCCCAGACATGCTTGCCAGGATGCAGCAAATATTAGCAGCGCCACAGTGGAAGTGAGATGGTTCAGCAGAGAAATCAGATGACATCCTAGAATCATTTGCAGAGTAAATTAAGACAAGAAGTGGGATTAGACACAGAGGCACTCAGGAAAAACAAACAAAAAGTAAACATCCCATTGCACTATCAATATTTCTACTTCCTTCAACACAGTACCATTTTTTCCTCAATGCACTTAAGACCAACCCTGCATATAATCTATTAGTTTAAATTAATATTTTCATTTTTCATGGTATAATTCCGTGAATACACAATCCCTGAGTGTAAATTGAAATCAAACCTGTGTTGTCTAGTAGGTGAGAGCCTTATAAAAAGGTTAATGGTGCAATGACTAATGTCAGGAAAGTGTTGTGGTCAGCTGTGAAGTGATCAATGAATCCAATGGATATTCAAATTAATGGAGCTGGTTGAGAGTCAGGGAGGGGGGACAGGGTGGGAGAAAGAGTGCGGAAAGGATCTGTTATAAATACACTTACACCAATTACTACAAGCAAGTCTGAAAACAAGTGCAGAGCAAAGCATTTAATGCAATGCCATTGGCATTTTGGGCAAATACTCTGTAATTTGGGGTGGTTACTAACATTATCATCATCATAATAATACATGTATTTAGGAAAAATAAACATTTGTTTTGTGCTAATTCTATGGTAATCAGGGTGATTGTACTGTACTTAGTTACTGTTTGTTACCATGGTTATTTCTAGTGGTTCTTGGTTATTAATGTCCTGGAAGATTCAACAGAGTCTTCAGTGCTGTTTCAGCCCGCTCTCCTCCAGTAGGCACAAGTGAGATATCTGGGGGTTGGGGTTTGGGTTTGGGGTTGGTTTGTTGGGCTTTTTTATATTCTAATGATCTGCCACAGAGTTCTATAAGCAAAAATAGATTTGCTTCTTGTCAGACAAACACCAGACACCGGCTCCTTGCTTTGCACCAGTCTAGCAGTGTAAAGGGCCTGGAACTGAGTGTCATCTATCCTCGCTACTAAGCTTTATTTATATTGCCAGATGGGTGCAGAGAAGGCTTCATGTGAAGAGAATCAGCCTTCCCCATGTGTTTTCTGTGGTCTATAATCTCATAAAGATGGACGGTGTAGCAACATTCTCACAAGTGAAGTAACGGGTGTCGCAAAGAACAGCACAGAAACACATTTTTTTAATGCATTCTAGGAGCTATTTTTAGTCCTCCCAATGAATTTTTAAAATCACAGTAGTGTATTGGCACATACCTACTTCCATTTAGCATGATGGACATATTTGTTTGGGAATTAAGGCTCAGATTTAACAAGTGACTGCTGCTGATCTGCGATAACCGACCACGTACGTGTGCGCTTTTTACGAGGGTGACCAGGGCTAAGTCAGCACATGACCGTGACAGCCTGTCACTTAATGGGCTGTAACCTTTTCCTGAGTCCATGCTTTACCTTCTAATCCTATTTTCCTGCTCACTTTCTTATAACTTCCTATTTTGTTCCATAGGGAATGTGTTGAGAGAGTGTGAATAACAATTGAACATTGCTTCACCAGGCACTGCGAGAAATAGCTTGCACTATGTGTACAAATAGTTTGTTTGAACTGCTTATCATGGCTCTGAAGGCAAGCCCAGATGAGAAAGATATAATTGCATGTTAAATGTGTGGCTCCAGCAACCTCATTTTCCCTTTTATTTTTTTCACTTAGGTGTCTATAACACAGTAAAGTTCATAGTTAAGGTACCTTGGGTACTATTTTTACAGTGTGACACATTGGTATATTTTGGGAATGTAATATGCTATATGAAAGACTGATAGGGCTCCAGACACCTCCAGACAGGAAGGAAAAAAGGAAAAATTTTGTGGCAAAACACCTTTGTAGAGATTTATTCCTGGTGCAATATATGGGATGTCCTTGGAACCTGCATAGTTGCTCTTCAGCTAAATGCATCCCTTCTCCACTGATTTCACTTAATGTTGACCTCTGGAAAAATCAGGTTAAATCATGTTCAGTAGGACTGCTAATTGTATTTTGATAGATAGGCTGAGACCTGAATTGGATCCAGTTTGGTTTTGAATTAGGGGGTGGCTTAATCCAAGTTTATCATTCTATTTCCAGAAGAGAAAAATGACAATAACAGGCAAGAGGGGGATGATGATCAAACCTTTCTGCATCTTTCTCACTGTGTTAACTATACAAACAGTAAAACAATAAGAATTTCACCTTTTTTATTTTTTCAACTATGGAGATCTAACTTCAACTTCCATATTCATCCCACTTGATGTTTTGATGTGGTTTTCAAGTGACAAATTGTGGCCGAGACTGTAGAGATTGTCTCCAGGTCCAGGCACTTATGAAGGTCCCAGTTCATTAGCTCGTTATTCCCAGTTCTTCATTAGTTGACTGTCAATCTGTTGAAAGTGGTAAGTTACAATAATGGAAATAAAATCAAGTGTAGGTCCAGAAGGGAGTCAAACCTGTAGTTGGAAAGGCAGAATCTTCAGCTACAGGAAAGAACTGTCAAAGTCTCTTCACAGATGGAGCCTCAGTGGTGCAGCTGAGCTTTCAACTCCCATGGACTTTGTCTTAACTGAGTCAGACCTCCACAAATGAACTGTCATTTCCTGAAAGAAATGAAAGTCAGAAGTACAAATGAATTGCATAAATGTGACAACATTGAAGCCAAGCACACGAAAGAATGGAAAGCTTCCCAGAAACATTCCCTGGGGAGAAGTCAAGAATTATCTAATGTGGATAAATAGGTTAAAAGGATATCCACATCTTGAGTTTTGATAAATTTAGGATTGACAGGTTGAATGAGGAAGAGGTAGCCCTAAGCAGAAGCTTGTATTTAGGGCGAGATGTCAACTGAGGGAAAAACAGGCTCAAAGCTGAGGCGCATGATTTAATCAAGGAATCTGACATACTCACTGAAAACTCCTTAGATAAGACATGGGAAATAAAAGAGACAGTGTCAATACATGCATTTGATTCTCGTACTTGTTCCAGGAAGCAAAGTTTTACAGTGGAAAATGGAAGTTGAGACCACATTCGAAAGTTCTTTATATCTGCCTTATGGAGCAGCGTAGAGGATCAAAATACGGAGATGTATTTTGATATTGAGAGAAAAATTATGACCAGGAAGAGCTTCACAGAGTTATCATAAAACCTAAATAGAGAGATGGGTCTTCTCTCTGTGAACTTTGTAGCACAGATGAGGTTGCATGGGCTTGGGTATAGATTGCTAATGCAAGTTGAGCTATAAAATTAAGCAGGTGATGTCAAACCATGACAGAAACCAGATAGGCCCAGTTGGATTTGGGCATAATTTGTTCTGTGTTCATTGAAGCCTCCCAGCTAGATTTATGGAGGCTAAATGGCATGGGAAAGCTTGCACAATGAGTCAATAGTAAATTCAGGATTTGAGTATTTCATGGCTTTGTTCCATGTCCCTGTGGCTCATAACATATTTACTTGTGTTCTACTGGAAAAAATGGCTTTTGATACAGGCCTCTAAGAATGTAGGCATGGTATCCAGGGATGAAAGAGTTAATCTGCAGGTTTCTTTTGGTTTATAGCCCTACAGAAAGTATGGGGAGTAAAAAATTACTGTCCCATACAACATTAAATCATGAATTAATGACCTTTGGAGTTGAGTTTGTAACATCATAATGTAATGGGCTTTTGGAAAAACAAGTCACTTTGTGCAGGGGGGAAGAATTGCCAGGTCCTCAGAATCTGACTGTATAACACATAAAATCTGAAGGAAAACACAGGTAAAAATGCAGCCCTGGAATCCTGTTAAAATAACAGAAAGAATAGGCTCAATGAGTGGTTTACTGCAGCGGGGAGAGAGGGGAATGCCAGCTTTCTTAAGTTACTCATAAAAATAACATTAGTTTTTCTCCTCTGTTTTTACGATTGAGGAGGGAGATTCGCTGCTATCTAAGAACTTCCAGAGCTGGCAGATAACTCACAGAGCTCTTTGAATATGCTGCTACTCCAAGAACAAGACAGGAACCATCAAGATAATTGTCTGATACAAATCTTTTGTTGGAGTAATAGATTTTGTACCGTCACGATTCCTGAATTATAGCCATATGTACTAGTGAATGATGAAACATGTAAATGGTAATTCATCATTAACTCTATGTATGAGAAACTAAATTATTCTTTTCAGTGCTGTTCTTGTATCTGAGACATGATACATTACGCTATGCTGTAATTTATAGACACAGTGGAATCAGCCAAAAAGTTGTATTCTCTTCCAACACTTATAGTTTAATATTTAGGCTTCTCCTCCCCTATTCATTCAATTTTTATTTAATTGTAATTTATTTCCTCAGGGAAAATTAGGCATAGTGGCTGTGTTCCAGAAAAATGGGGTGCAGCTTAATATGGTAATTTTTGGATTTGTCTAAAAGTTTTGGTGCCAATAGCCTGTGTTAATTTTGAGGAAATCACTCAGTCTTTCCATGTCTGCTTTGAGAAGGAACAATGATATAGAACTGTGTCAGTGTGGTGTGTTTAAGGATAACTTAAGGAGATTTCTGCCTCCTTCAGTTCCTTATCAGCTTTATCAAAGTTAAAAAAAACTGGGGCACAAAAGGGAGAGAAGTCTACTCAGGAATTAAAGACTCCTATCTGGGTAAAAAAAAAAACAATAACAATATTTTGTATTTTGAAAAGAACATCACAATTTCTAACATTGAAATCCTTAATTTGGCTCTCACTATTCCATTCCATTAATTACTTCATTAATTGAATTCCTTTAAGTGCAATGTGGCCTTTCTATCTGTTGAAATGTGCTGCTGGTGGGGCACCACTGCTGAGGCAACAGAGATAAAGATCAGGAGTAGCTGCTGTTTTGGATGCCCCAAATTCTGCAATCAGAATAGGAAAAAAGGCCTGGGAAAGGTATCCAGGTTAATGGAATACCACTTGAAAAGTGGCAGTGTGGTTTGACTCTGTTTATTGGCATTATTTGTGCTGGGCTGTTCTCTGCAAGCCACAGCACAGCCATGGTGAGCAAATAGATGGCAAAGATTTTCTGCATTTCTATCCAAGTGATAAGAGCAGATGAAATTAAAATCAGAAACAGACTGTCTTGCAGTTTAAAGGCCAAAGGAGGGGCAGGGTTAGTATTAATGCTCAAGAATTTTATTTGGCTTTTTCTGGAAAAAGTTTTCTGGTTTCAGAAGAGTTTTCCCCAGCTCGATGTCCATTTCCAATGTTGGTTTTTTTTTTCCCTCTTGCTACATCTGTAAAGCATAGAAATGCTGTATTGTTTTATCTCCCAGGGAAGATATCCTTTCTTCTAGATGTAACCCTACCTCTAAATGACTTCAGAGTTCAGATTCCTGGAGGTGTAGTGGATATGTGGCAATCCAGGCCATAATTTACAATAAACCATCTTCTGACACCATTTCCATGACCTAATGCTGGAAGTATGTTGTTGGGGAGCCTGCCCTACACTGCCATGGTGAGAGAGCCTTACCGTGTCATGGTAAATATTTTATTATTTATCCTGTTGTGGTGATTTCAGATGCTGCCACAGACATTTTCTCAATTTGTGTTTCTGCCTGGACACGTTTTCTGATATCCCTCCTGGAATAGGCAGATGTTCCTAATGGATGAAAAATTCAGTGTTTTCAGCATACACCAGCTTGTTTTATTATCCTAACACACTGAAGAAGCTTTTCATCTCTTGAGAATGCAGCTCAAATCCTGAGTCTAAAGTACTAAGAAAAGTGAGCAGAACTAGAGAAAAAAAAGGTGTTTGTATTTTTCTATATTAAAAAAAGGATTGGTCAAGAATGTTTTCTCCATTTCACTTGGGGTTTTCTGTTGTTGTAATTGGAGTTTTTTCTGTATTTTGGGGTGTGTCAGTAGCTTATTTTCACCCCAAAATGAGTAATTTTGATAACACAGCTGTTTCATCATTAAATCAGTCAGTAAACTATATTTCAGTGGCCTGTAAAATTAGCAAATACTTTCCGATCAAGAGAAGTAAAGCTGTGCAAAATGATAATATTCGCAAACCTTCTTGTTGGAGAGCATTTTGGAGACATTTATGACCCTAAGTCTTTTTCCTCAGTGTTCTCCTGTATTTTTGGGCAGGTTACATAACTATCCCATGATTCACCTTCTGCATTTATTAAGGGTTTAAGGATACAGGAGTAAGTGGTTTGCTTCACTGGTACAAATTGTAATCTTTAATCCAGAGATGTCTTGGAAGCCGTCATGAGACTGGGAATGCTTTTCATTGCTATAAAACATTGCAATGTAATGATCTTTAAATCATCTGCTTTGAAAATCAATTAACCAAAAAATATACCAATAAGAATTATCCTCCCTGGGTTACTCACAGGCACCTTTTGCCAGAGACTTGAATTGCAAGAACAATGTCAAGGAAGGACTCAGTAGAGGTGAAACTTTTGAATTTTCTCCATACATTTTGAAGATATATGTATATATATTTTGCAGATATGTATATATATTTGCAGATAATACTGTGCAGCAGATATTTTTGTGTGGGAGAATATACTTTAAAAAATGTATTTTACACATGGCATTTTAATACAAATGCTTAAAAAGTGTGTAACTTGAACAGACCTCCCTCAGGAGATCTCTTTTGGCAAAGTGAAAAAGCCCTGTTCTAGCATTACAAAATCCCCACAGATAAATTTGAAATATATGTCCCTTGCAGTGTTTTGACAGACAACAACTGAATTACTGGGAATGAAAGAAATCCTGGGGGTAGAAACTGGAGGGGAGGGAGCAACTTTCACTTCAGGGATGATTTCTGTACAGCCCTGGCCTGATGATACCCAGCTTCATTTCGGTGCTCATCATCACTAATTCTTAGCACAAATGAATAAATGCAATTCTAAACAATCAAAGGTTAAAGACAACTCAGCCATTCATGTGATCTCATTATACTATGCTGATTGCAGTGCATCAGAGTTATTTATAACCTCGGTTCATAAAGTTGGATTTCCAGTAAATGAGTTCCCTTTTAAAGGTTAAATATTTATGTCCTTTTTTTCTGTGTAAAACAGTCTATAGTTAGGAATGTGCACTAATGAACCATCACAGCCATCTTCAAGAAGATAAATAAAAAAATTTGAGTTGGTATTCTGGCTCTCAAGGCTACCCCTTGCTTAAACTGCTTCCTACTGCTGTGTGAATTTTCAGAACAGATCAATGCCAAGACCAAGATTTATAAAGTCAGGCTTAGCTTTGATTAGGTGTGCAAAATTGTAATAATAAAAATAGTAATATCCTCAATCTGCTCCTCTTCTACTGAGCTCAAAGGGCCAGTACAGCTACTCCTCAAGGAAAGTAATATAATTAATTATTTCAGCCCTTTTTAGCTCATAGCTTAGAGCTAGTGTTTGGCACTCTCAGAAAGGGTAGGTGGGAGATCATTATTATTATAGGGTGTCATTATTCCTTTAGCCACCAATTAACACCAATTTTGACCCAGCACTCTTTGCTTTATTGATTACTGGACTTGCAGTTCTTGCCCAACATGGTTGGAACACAGTTCTCTGAAATTACCAACAATGTTTCTGTTTAAAATAAATCTGTACATAGCAAACCAAGTTGCACTTTCATCATCTTAAAAAAATATAAACAACTGGAGGCCTTTGTGCGAGACAAGTGCCCTGTTACTCCTGTCCTGTGGGTTGATACAGAGAGGAAAAAATTGATAGATTTGTCTTATGCTTCTTGTGCTGATTTCTGACTCAAAGTGTATCAAGTAACACAAAACTCAACATGAAAAATTCCTGTAGTAAAGTAGAAAAGCATTAGTATTCAAAAGGCATTGAGGCATCAAGGCATCCTGCAGTTACATGGCACAGATGTATTTATACTGTAGTTTACTTGTTCTGTTTCTTTCTGGTCTCTTAGTGAATTTTTTAAGCATTAGATACTTGCATGGTTAAGATCTGTCATATTTATTCTTGAAAGGCAACTCTTGGCATTCATTACATGTCACTTGGAGGGTCTCTGAAAACACAGAGCCTTCAAATCCCCCAGGAGAGGCTCCCCTAAACCAATCCAGCTGTTTTCCAAAATGCGTTCTCCAGGTTCATCTCCAAGATCAGGGTTTTTTCAGTACCTATCACTTCTGTATTTTTCCAGCCATTCTGTACTTTTCCAACCATTCTGTAATTTCTGCATCCTGAATCCAAGGAGGAGAAACATGGTGAAACTTTCAGAGTCACTAAGACTCTTTCAGCTGGGATGATACATTTGTCTGGTGCATGGGTAGACAAAAATCCCAGTTATGGATGTAAAATTAGTTGGCTAGGGCATGGATATAACCAATTCTTGCTGTCAGAAATGCCTGATCTGGAGAGGGTTTGAGGTGTTCCACTGTGTGGATGTGATGGAAGTGAAAACCCCAGTGAAGTTTCTTCCCAGTATTTCTTTCAAGTTGCCTTTCTCCCCACAAATGCCCTTTAGATCCTCACTTGACCACTTCAAGTAGAGCACATTCAAACTTTTGGGAGTAGCATAACCCATGGAGATGTGAAATAAGTGTATCTTTTTGTGCTGAGGCTCCTTATTGCATGAGTTAAATACTGTAACTTTGATTTTCTCTAGAAAAGTGCCAGAGAGATCCAAGATGTTTTTTTTGTTGTATTCATTAAATAACGTACTTGCACAGTGCTAGAAGGATGGGACGTCTCAAACTCCAGAGAAGGGAGAAAATACAAACAATAATATCCATTGTCAGTCCTGGAAACAATATTCATGCCTAATCCTGATGCTAGAGTCTCTGGGTAGCAGCCTTGCAGTCATACCAGCCTTGAATTCCCCCTTTTCCCTCTGCAGAATCAGAGATGGGTGAGCCAGGAGAGGTGATTGCAATTATCCACCTAGCATGAGGTGGCAATTCCAGCACATTGTGAAATCCACTCTACCAAGGCCATAGCATATTTATGGGAAGGCATCCAATCTCAGTGTCAATTTCAGGGGACAAAAATAATTCCTGGCTTTCTGTGTGGGCAGGGGATGAGATTGGCATCAGTCATACAGTTGATGTGGGACTGACCCACAGTCTTTCCAACACCTTCTTTGGAAAAATAGTAATCCACACTGAAATATCTTTTGAGGGACTGTTTTACTACTTCTTTTCCTCAAGTCTGAAAATTATGGATGAATAATGATCGCCCCAATTGCGTTTCACAATTATGATACAGCCAAAGAAGTTAATAAGTCACCTCTGTAGCCCTCCTCCCTTCTCTGTACAGACATTTTTTACCACATGGGTGAACACAAAGAAATAATCAGATAAGAGATTTTTCTTCTAAATTAGGCCTCTTGTTTGTAAACTGAAAGAGTGCTAATGCAGTTCAAACTCAGCTGTGTGCCACATACGCACACTCAGCCCAGGAGTATTATAAAGAGTGGGAGAATAGGAGGTTTTGTTCTATTCTTCAGTCTCTTTCTATATGAGAGGGCCATTCATTCAATCCCTATGCTTCTCTCTCTCTCTCTATTTCTCTCCATAATGCCAGCATTAGCTGCAAGCTGCTAGCTGTAAAAGTGCTTTGATGTTGACCTCTCACTGCCATTGACAGACCCTCATTGGTGGGTGAGTAGCAGAGCAATAAGGGCATGTGTGGGAGAAAAGAGGATGAAAGCCTGGACAGCTAGGAAGGGATAATATGAACAGATTCCTGCCTGTTCACTTAGTTTCTTTTTTTTTAACTGGGTCTTCTGATTACAGAGGTTACGAACCAGTAAAACTTCAGAAATGACCACTGAAAGCCTGCTGTACATGAAGAATCAGATAATTGTTCCAGCTCTTGCCTTGTAAAATTAAATCAAACCATGAGCTAGGCAGGAGCGCATAGGGGAGTTGAAAACATTTTCCTGTTTAAGGCAATGAAATAGTGGGGTTTTGCCTGATACATACAGTAATATTACAAGGGCAAGGAGCATGTAAGTGGCATGGGAGCAGGGGACATGGAGGAGAGCTGCCTGCTAATGATGTTGATTATTTTGTTTCTCATCTCATGCCTAAACCTAAAGCGTGAGTCTTGGGCTTTAAAAGGATCAAAACAGAAAGGTGCAGAGAGAGGTCAGAAGGACTCAGAGGGGGTTGTGCCCTGGGGAGCACGAGTGTGCACACACGGCAGAAAATCCTGCCTGCTGCTCCCCACTGGAAATGCTCCCAAATTCAGATCACAGCAGGGCCCCAAAAGCAGCTTTGCACCCCCCAGAGAGAGCAGGGAGGTTGAGGGGACAGGGACAGCACTGTGGGCCACCTGGGCCCCCAGCCAGCTGTTTGTGAGGGCTCAGCCAGTGGCGCTGGGAAAGGCGGGGAAGCCTCGCTGCTGCCTGTGCCCTATTGAGGCAGGATGTCTCCAGCCACTTCACCTCTGCTCTCCCCCTTCACCTCTCTGAAAGCTCAGCTTGTCATACTAATAATTAAGTCCTAAGGCTCTAAGTTGGGATGGCCAAAAGGCTCTGCAAGGCCAGTGGAGGGAACAGGAGGGAGGGAAAGTTCACACAAATTTGTGTTAGAAACCTCGATTTCTGTTGCCATCTGAAGGACCAGCTATGGAAACAAAGCTGCTTGCCTGAAGGTTCCCAGCATCTGATCTTCTGCTTCTTTGGGACAGGCAGGAATCTGTTCTGCCTCCACTTCTCTCCCTCTTGGCAGCATTAGGCCATCAGAGTTGTTTAACTAAGCCAGGTGAGCTGTAGATCATGGGTTAAACCCAGCCTATGCCACTTGCAGCACGAGAGCTGTCATGTGGAGTAACCCCTGCCTGGAACAGAATGCACCACTTGGAAAATTGGGGGATTGGGTAAAACAGGTGCCCATGTAACAAACTGCAGTGCAATGGCACGTCAGCAGTGTCAGCATTCAAATCACACCCTGCTCCAAGCACTTGAATAAGAAAGAAGCCATCGCTGCTATGATCTGGATTTGATTTCTTCTTTAAAAATTAAAAGGTATTCAGCACACACTTTTGGAGCAGAGACTCTTCACACATTAATCCGTTAGAAAGAAAGAAATCTTTCACTGAATGATTAAAAATATTCACATTTTGGAGGGGACAAACTTCTACAGCACTTTTTGCCTTGCCGTCTGCATTTGCTATCAGGGAACTAATTCTCCAGTCAATTTCACAGATGGTTTCCTGTCATTACTATACAATTCTATTTATTTGATAATAATTTTATAGGACTTTTCCAGGGGGATTTCAATTACACATTCAGCTTGTAGCAGTTTTTAAAAGGTGCGTGAATACTGCACTCAGTCAAAGCTTCCTTGCCTAAACTTTTTAAATAGAAAATGGATTTTCAATTCAAGCAGGAAATCTTGCCAGAAGTGTCTTGGTCAAAGTTTTTTCAGTGCATTTTTCTGCATGTAAAGGGAAGTATATATAATCCTTTCTGTTCTGTCACTTTGCCTTTGCTCTTTTCAACCCATCTGAAATAAAGGCTATTTTCCCCTTTCCAGCTAGAAATTAAACAGGACACTTCACTGGTTTTTAAAAAGGTACCATTTTTAAACTTGAAAGCAGAATGTAGCAAATATTTTAAGCTTCATGTTTGCTTTTGCTTTTTGAGGATGGTCATGATGAATTTGCAGGCTGTGTCAGACACTGCAGAAATCTGGGGTTTGTGCAAGCTGGAATTTCACCCAAAACAGAGTCTGTTCCCGTTATTTTTGCAGGAAAGATCTCTTCTTACATCACCTGTTTCTTGATGAATATTTTAATTGGAACAGTTCTTTTTTAATACAGTCCAGTCTCTGCAAGGGCACTGTGTTGTTGCTAAGCTACCTGGGATTTCAAGTCCCTGCTATTTGGTGGGACTCCACTGAGCACAGCACTGCTGGAGTGAGCCAGGAGTTTCTCTTTGGTCCTTAAGGAAAACGGGGTCTTCATGGGGAACAAGCTCTGCCCCACAACTCCAAAGAGAGGACTTTGGAATCTGGATAATCTTCTTGAGAGCTACAATACAGAAGCCTCTGGAGCTTGGCCCACAATTGTAAAAAAAAAAAAAAAAAATAAAAGGTGCCTTCTCTAGCGTTTTCAATTAACCAAGCCTGTGGGGCCCTGGATAGGCAGTTGGAATCTCCATTCCCAAGGATTAAAAATATCTCTTTGCCAGAGGTACAGCAGCTGTTTTGGTAGGTACTTTGTATTCTGCCTGTCTGTGGTCTGCTGGAGTCCTTACTGTTCCCTGATGTGTCATTTCACTCCAGTGAAAATCACAAGCGATAACTCAGGAGGCAGTAAAATTACAGGGGTCACAGAATACCCCAAGTATGCCTGAAATCAGGTCACCAACCTCACTCAGCTGGCCCTCTTGCTGATAACTCCCCTTTTCCCATTTCTCCTCTCCCTTGTTCTCTCTGCATCTCAATTATTTAAAAAAAAAAACAGAGAAAAGAGCCAACTCCCCAGGGCCTATAAAAACAAGAGCACTTGGGCAGCTCCAGCAGTGGGCAGTGCTGGAGTGAGGGAGGATACTTTGGACTGATCTGGCCATGGGTTTGGTGATATCCTGCACTCTGGCCATGCTTTGCAGTGTCCCAGAACTGTGGAGAGCCTTGCCTGAGAGCAAGGCCAGTTTCAGAAGGAAACTCAAGTAAGAAATGGGATGGGCAGCAGGAGTGTGTTATGGACACCTAAATGGTTTGGTGAAGCATGGTAACATTGGTAGTTTGCAATTTTGTAGTATAAGCTGAGTGTGAAAACCATGGAGTGAGGGAGAGAAAAGGGATGAGGATGCAGAAAGGTGGAAGTTTTCAAGTCCCATTCTCCTCATGGTGCTCACAGACGAGCCTCAAGTGGTGCAAAGAACTGGATCAGTCTTTGAAATTCTGGTTTTCTTCCAAGGTCAGAACAGTCAAGAATCAATTAAATTTACAGGAACTCAGAATATTGCAGAGGTTTTTCCTTGATAATAGTGTTTGTTCCTTGAATTTTCTCCTACTCTCCATAGGAAAGTAAGGGCTTCAAACTGAAGGGTTGTGGGAGAACACTTAAAGCATTCGTTGGATATTTCCAGCATACCTGTTACTTCACTGATTTCTCTTTCAGTAAATGCTCTCTTTATGTGTCCTTTCTGATACTCAGTCTCTGGTCTGGGCTTGCACAGCTCTAATTTTTGATGATTTCTTTTTTGTAACAATTCTCTGGAAAATGCTGAGCTACTGCTTTAGTTTTGATATCTGAAAGCAGAGGTATGAGGTACTGACTGCTACAGGTGATTCTGCTCTGGGGGGCCTCTTCTTCCTTCCTCAGAAGTCGGTGCTCACCATTCCTCACTGAGACAAGCTTGGTGGCTTTGCAAGAGTCCAGTTTCACTGAAGGGCCTTTTGTGTGGTTTGATTATTTCAAAGCAAGAAAAGAAAATACACCCATGGCTTCTTTTCCTGAAGGCCTCCAAGAAAATTTGGAGAGCTGTGAGCCTTTCTGTTCCTCCTCACTCCGAGCATCCTTCCTCCTGCTAGCTCTTTGCAGAAGGAGCTCAGAGATCACCGTGCTTTGCTCGTCAGCCCGAGGCAGCTTTCCCTCCTTGCAGTGGAGGGAAGAGCTGCTATAAATCAGTCAGAATTGAATGTGTTTCACTTGCCTGCTCGGTTGGGTGGGGGCAAGGAACTGAGGAAACCACCTACAGATGAGGCAGTTGTGTGAGTCATGAGAAGAGAGGAGCGTTCAGCACTTCTCAGGAGGTTTTTGCCAGTCTTAGAGAGGGAGCTGAGCGCCTGGGAGCACTTTTAGAAGCTTGTAAGTAAAACTCCCAGAAAATACCAAGCTGTTAGTACATGGGCAGCCATGAGGAGGCCAAAAGTTTCCTTCTGAGGGGCATTTATCTTACCCAGGGAGCAGGAAGGCTTTCTTGCAGTGGATGCTACTCTACAGAGCTCCTCAGGGCAGGTTTGTTCCCTTGACTTTTAATATTCCAGTTTTCCTCTGTTTGTGCTGGAAAATAAGGCTTGGGTTTCATTTTATAAAAGTAATAAAGCCAGAAAAGGTTGAGCTGAGACTTGGCCTCTTTGCTTTCTAAAAGACAGCAATAGGGCCTTTTCAAAGGACCAATTCCAGCCTTTATTACCCCACTACAGAGCCCACAGGAGGGACGAGTGCTCCGCCCAGCTCACAGTGCCGACAGAGAAAGATGGGTTTTTAAATTATCTACCTTTGCTTTGCAACGTGAACGTTTCAGGGCAATTATCCTGAGATAATGCCTACAAATTGCTGAAGACTTTGGGTTTATAATTGCTCGTGTTCATTTAAAGTTCCCAGCAGACTAGGCCGGGGAAATCACTGCCAGTCAAGCCAAGGTTGATGGTGTACGGTAACTGAGTTTCTCTCAGAAGAAAGACAAGCGAATCAGTTTTCTTTGAGAGCAATAATTCCAACTAATTGTTTGGTTTCATTGTGCTTCCACAGCAAGGCACACTTCCCATCCAAGGCACATCCCTGTGAAGGGGAAAATGGAATTCCACTGTGTGAGGCTGTTCCATGGAGCAGGGAAGAGCAGCTCTCTCTCCCCAGCACGTCCCCACAACCCCTTATTTGCACTCCAGTGGCCATCCCAGTTGCCTCAGAAAGCGAAACATGAATTTGCAGTGAGATAATGTTATCATGTCAATGCAGGGAGAAATAACTGTAGCTGCCTGCCACGTTTGTAATTAAAAATCACTTCTTAATGCAATATTTCGGTGAGGTTTCAAATCAGCAAGAGCATTCATAATGAATAACACCATTTCAAAGTCGGGATGTGCTCGTATATTCCCATCACATACATTTTATACATACACCTATTACCTATTTATATACTTATATTCCTATTTGTATTTATATACTTATATTGCTATTTATACATGCCTCTGTATTTTGTGTGGAGCCTGACTCCCCACCAGTTCTGCTGTGAAGCTCTGATATCATTCCCATCAGAGGCATCCTCCAGGCATTACTTAGACAAATTCATTCCATCATTTTTTACTTGCTAAGCACAAGCAGCATTGGCCAGTTTAGGTGTCTACACTCCAGCAGTGTAAAATCTCCCCTTCTGTCCCTCCAACTGTTGCTATTAGAGCAGCTGAATAACTGATTTTTCTCATCTAGTAACTAAGATTAAAGAAAAAAATTATAAAACAGGCTTAGGTGACATTTCTGACATTTGGGAGGGAAAAAAAATAAGATATCTTGCGCAAGAAAAAATTCCTCCCTCCCGAAGTGCATTGGCTTATCAAAAATATTTTGCTTGACCTATATAAAAAAATCTCTGGGTTGTTTTCATGTTATTTTTCAATGTGTTCCAACAATATTTGGACTGAAAATATTGTCTGGAGAGAGATAGCAATGTATATGGTTAAAAAAATGTTGAAAGTCTGTGTGTATGTAGAATTTCTGAATATTTTTGCATTTTTTTGCCTTATTTATTAGAATTTACAGATAACAGTGGTCAGTTTGAAGCTGGGTTTTTCAGTCAAGAAACTAATTTTCTGAAAAATTCCATCTAGGATTAGGAAGCAAGGAAGATACCCTGCCACAGCACTGAAAATATCATTAGTATCCTGCTTATTCCAATTTTAGGGGCTTTATTGTAATGTTCAGTGGGGGAAGTTTTTGGAACTTGTGCCTTTATGAAGTTGAGGGATCATATGCTGTAGCTGGATACAATATTTAAAGGTATTGGGTCAATATTCATCCTCCCAGCCCCCAAAAATAAATATCTGCTTTCTGCTGAGGTGCTCCTTCACAGCCCTTCAGCCTTCCCTGCAAACTGTGGCAAATATAATTATAAATATAAATTTTATATACATATATACATATGCATATACATATATATATATATATAAAATGGAGATTTGAGCCCCAGATACTGCCAGATTGTTTTACCACTTTATTAATATTTCCTTTCACATGAAAATGAGTCTGTAAAAGCAGAATTGTTTACAGTGCACTGTGTGAACACCAGTAGCTGATACATGTCATAGACAGCGAAAACTAGGACTTTGCATAAATCATTGATTTCAAGACATATTTCCAGAGAAAACCAAATAATGTGTGTTATGCTGGCAAGTGGGCTCTTAGAATGAGGAAAAATCAATTTTTATCCACATGTCTTCTCAAGTAATTAAAAAAAAGTAGCATCTTTCCCCAAATAAATTCAGGATATGGCACATACACAAACTAAATTTTTCATTATCTTTTTAAGATACTTACTTGACCAACTGTTATCTCCAAATGATTCTTGTATTGGAAAGTCTCTCATTTACTGGTGTTATCCACTTGAAGGGCAAAGAGTTGCCCCTTCCCATCCTCCTGGGCATTAAAGGAAAAATACCAAAAATGGCTTGTAAACCTCAGAACATGTGTCTGGAATATCAAATCCATTTTGCCACCACGTTATGTTATGCTGTAGAATTCATAATATGATCAGATTATGTCCTAAAACTATCTCAATGCTGGGGGCAGGGATTTTGTCCTTTTACTGCACCCACTGGGGGGGTGGAGTAAATTCAGAGATTTTTTTTCTCCAATGGGTAGGATCATCTTGTAATTGCCAAATTAGCTGAATTTAAAACCAATTTATAACCAGTTCTTCCTGGGTCACCTTTGCACACATATATCCTTACCCAGCTGGACTGGACACCACCATTCCTGAGCTGGATCTGTGTCCCTTTAAGCCACGTTTAGGTAGGCTGAGCAAGCAGAGGCTTTTAGTTTCCTCTCAGAAGCTCTCCAGCTCCATGATCATTGTAATAGTCCTCTTTGCACCCTCTGCTCCACTTTGCATGCATCCTTCTTGGGCATGGGTAACTAGAATTGATGCTGTATTTCAGATAATGCCTCACCAGTGCTTTGTGTAGTAGCATTAATATTTTCCTCTCATTATTAGCACTATTACAGGTGATGAATCCCAGGATTGCATCTTTCTTTTCAGTTGCATTATATTATGGCACATATTTATCCTGTAATCAACTAGGAAACCCAGGTCTTTCTCTTCCTTTGTCATTCCCAACAGCTTCTAGCAGAAATTCTCATTATTAGTCCTTCAGTGCATGACCTTGCATTTTGTACTGTTCAATTTCATCCCATTTCTATTACTTCTGTCCCCAAGGTCATCCAATTCTTCCTGCGCGATATTGCGATTTTCGTTTGTGTTGATGGTGCCTCCCAACTTTGTACAATCTGCAAATTTCATTTGAACACTCTTACTTTTTGTGCCAAGTTTATTAATGAAGCGTTAAATGAGATCAGTGCAAAGACTGATCTTTGAAGTACTCCCCTAATATTTTCCCTCCAGCCCCCTATTCCCCCTGCAGCACATCTCATCCTCCCTTCCCCGGTCACCAACCCAGACCTCAGAGCTCTGGCTGAGCCTCTATTTTTCCCCCAGTGAACTGGGTAGGTCCCAAGTGGCACCTGCTGAAACACTTTAATGAAGACTGGATACCTTTTTAGAATTTTAATTTCAAAAAAATAATTTTTATCAGGGTAGCTGGGCGCAGTCTAGCCCCAGGAAACCCATACGGTAAATGTCTGCCCTTTACTCCATTTGATTCTTTCCTCAAATTTGTTCTAAAATCTAGTCAGCTATTAAGGTCCGACTGACAGGTCTTCCCTAAATCCCCTTTATCTACTCTAAGAAGAGGAAAATGATACTTCAAGGTGCAAGGAGTGGGTACAAAGGGTGTGGGTGCTGCTGTTCCCTCTCCATGTTCCAGTGCAGCACTTCCCTGCTCTATTAACGACTGACCATGGCTACTGGATGTGCAATTTCATATGTTCATCCTCAGTTAGGGATCATGTTGCCACTCCTCAGAGATAATAAAAGGAAGGTGTTCATTTAGGCTTGTGAAACTTCCTTCACTCTCAACCCATCCTTTCCCCCACAGCATTTTTTATTCCTTCTTCCCTTGCTCTCTTTCCATTCGCTTAAATCCTGTTCTGATCAGTTAATTTCCTTTCCAAAATCCAACACATTTCTATGAAGTTCCCATTTCTCTCATCTCTCTCTTCCACAGCATCCTTAGGAACTACAAATTCCTGCTTGAATCCCAAAGTTTTGTGGCACAATCAAAAATCTGGCTCTTCCAGGCCTGTCTGTGTAGAAGGAAACATCACACACACACATTGCATTAGGCTTTGCAGCAAGTAACACAAGTGACCAGACTTCCATAGGGCTCACATGACATTTGATGAACCTTGATGTGTTCTCATGGTTCTCTGGAACTCTTGTTTCTCTCTCCTTTCTGGCTCGTAGCTGCTTGGAGAGGTTTTAAGAACTCTCTTGTTACATCCATGCAGATTTGTTTCTCTCTGGAGGAAGGTCATGCCATGGGAGTCAAACCCCCATTTTTTTACAAAAGCAGAGGCTACAAAAGGTGCCCTCTCGGTATTCAGGAAGAGCACTGAAATAGTATTGGCTCATTTCCAAAAGTGGAGGCCAACAGCACACCAAAAAGTTAGAGATGCTCCCTGGTGAGAGCACGTGGCAGGAACTTCTGAACCCAGAAACAGCCCTCCCTCCTCCCACCCTGCTACCTGACAGTGCCCTTCACCTGGATACATTTCAAGCTGTGCATAGTTTCCCTCTGTATTCTACCTGGAGCATTTCTGGGATGTGTGGAAGGGGTGCTTGGAGTTCAGCAAGCTGTGGCACAGGTGAAGCAGCACAGTGAGCAGCGTTCCCAGAACCTGCACTTGATAAGCAGCAGATGAGCACCTTGCTGGCCTGGCAGGGTACTTTAACAGGGTAGGTTGCATTAAAGTTTAATTTCACCTCTGGGAAGATGCGTTTGTTTGATGGCAGCAGGCTCTGGTCTTCTGTGGTGTTGTGTACCAAACATCTGAGGTGCACCTTGGAAATCAGTTTCTCATCATTCTCATCTCAAAACCTGTGGAACTACTGTGCAGGCTGAGGAGAGAGCCGAGTGTTTTCTTTCATGAGCTGGAGTCTCCTGCTCCTTATAGCATATGCTGTTTGTTAATTATTCTCTTTCTATCTCACTGTCTCATTCCTACCCTTGTTCATCCTCCCCTGTGTTTTACTTCTCTGATGGTTTGATCTCTCATACTGCATCTCCTCAGCCCCAGCGTGCTTTTTGCGCATGTTGATTTTGATTTGCTTTTGCTGTGTGGGATTATACATTTATAACAGAGCCTGAAAATGAGTCTGTTTTGATAGCCAGAATGAGGAAAGCACCATCTCTAAATCATGTTGATATTTGAGAGGGGGCGAAGAAGCATTTTAAAGCCTTGCCTTCAAACTCTTTTTTTCATGGCCTGAGTTATTTTTTGGAGTATCAGAAACAATTTATCCTTTGCTGGTGCCACTTCTGGCATCTGGCATTACAAGGTGTGGTGACACAGCAGCCCTGGAACTTGTCACCATAGCTTTTTTCTATTTCCCCATGAAGGTACATTTTGAAATGAGACCTTGGCCAGCAGAGCCCACGCACCAGAACTTGCTGAAATCCCTGGTGCAGTTGTGGGGATGGGCTCTGGGGAGCTCACTCCAAAGAGGCCCCAGGTCCCATTCCAAGGCAAAAATCAAATCTGGTTTGCTTTAGTCCTGTTGTATTATGCTCCAATGAATTCTGGGCTTCTTCTTTTTAAATTACCAGCACACCAGAAAGGATGGATAGGGGCAAATTAATGAAAAGAAGAAGACAGAAAAATGTCTAAGGTACCAGTCAGGGGAGAAAAGAAGGGCTCTGCCATCAAAACCTTCCCCAGTGAAAAGACCCAGCAGGATACAGTGACTAAATGTATTTGCCACAGCACTGAGAGTTAAAGAAAAGTTACTTTCATTCACCAGAAGTGGAAAAAGATATCTGTAAAAGCTCTTCTTTTTGTTCCCTTAGTTCTTGTCAACAAAGTGAAGTTCTGAATGGCATGGGGGAAAATAATCTTCCTGCATTTCCAGGCAGTGCAGCCAGTCCTGTTCCTGGCCATGGGGCAGGGATCACCCCCCAAGAGTGATTACAGCCCCAGCAATAAAAGGGTGGCCCTGTCAGTCCAGGGCTGTATTTTGAGACTGTGTTTCCTGCACTTCATTTCCTGTGTGAAGCCCAAGGAGATTTTTTTTTTCCTTTTTGAGCATCTGGGGGTTCAAAGATTGAAATACTCATCGAGGTGCTTGAGGAAAGTAGGAAAGGAGAGCAATCTCTTCTTGCCATCAGAAGGCTGTGCTTCCTTTCTTTGTGCAGATCCAAGGTGATTTCTGGGCCTGATTCCTGTTTCCTTTCCATGGCAGGCAGTAGGAATCATGCTCCTATTCTCTGAAAAAACAGGCCAGGGATCTAGCTCCAATTCTGGAATGATCCTTGCAGTCACGTGGTTAATGGTTATTTGGAATTATGTAGCAGAATGCAGTCTCAGGGAAGGAGCTGCTCAGAGAACTGGAATGGTCCAGCAGCATCCCATCCTCGTCCAAAGACCTTTATAAACGTTCCAGGGGCTGTCAGACCACAGACAACTGGATCTTGGTCCTTGGTCATGATGAGATCTCTATTTCTTGCATTCCTGTGGAATATGTGGAGCATCTCACAGGCTAGGGAATTTTGCTGTAGTCCCTGGGGTGTTTTACCACTGCCAGCACCACCAGGCTGTTCAGGTGATTTGTGTTTAAAGCCCTCTGCTCCCCGAAACATCTCTTTTCCTATGCTTTGCATTGTAATGCTGCATGTGACACTCTGCATTGCACTTATCCGTGTCTTATACCAGAGAGCTCCTTCTCATCTTCTCTTATGGATGGGAGCAGAGTGGTTTAAATCAAAGCATTTGACTTTGAACCTCTCTTGAGCTGGCCTTCAGGCAAGTTCTTTCTGATCAAAGACAGAAGCATACCAGGGTCCAGGTATTAAGGCTGAATAATTGGTTCAGACTAAAATAAGAACTGTCCCAAGCCTCCACAGAAAAAGTTTTTATCAAGTTAAAAAAAATGTGCAGGTAACTTTTTGGCCCTTGATATACTTCTGCATTTTCTCAAGGGGGTGCCACTGCAGAGGCTGCTAATGCAGAATGAGACCATGAAATATCAGTCCAATTTGGAAGCCAAAGATGATCAGATTACTTGAGGAACAGGTGGAATTAGGGGTACTGAAACAGAATGGCTTTTCATATCGAAGAAGATGGGATACTGTCAGCACAGCACAATATAACTGAGGTGATTTTGAAAGGTCCTGATTTCTTGTGCTGTGCAGGATCCCCTCATATCTCTGAAGAAATGTGTATTTCCACGTATAGCACAGCACATATAGCTGTGGCTTTTCTGAAGATATCACAGACCCTTCAGACTGGGGGGAGAAAAACAAACCAACAACCAGGCAATCACAAGCAATTTACCAGACGGAGCAGGATGCCTGTAGCATCCCAAGCAGCCTGAGCCTGTCTGCCTCTGTTTAGGATAAATACTGAAACTGCACCTCCGTGAACTCTCCTGCCTCTGCCCATCAGTAATGTGTATATAAAAAGTCTATGCCTGGGGATCAGCTAACGGGATTATTCACAGACACAAAATGAAGCTGGCCCGATCCTGACGTCCTTTGCAGCCCTCCCTGCAGCCTGCTGAGAGGGGCAAAAGCAGGCTCAGGCTCCAGGACCTCGTCATTTCAGCAGCCTTTTGGGAATCTGCAAGGGGGGTGGCAGTGGAAATAGGCTCCCATTTCTGCTTTTTTGTTGTTTTTCATTTTTAATAGAGCAACTTTCAGTCCGAAAGGAAACCCTGGTGAAGTGGTGAGGCTTTTGTCTCTCGCTATAATGCCACTGGGCTTTGGATTGACCTGTGTGATACAGTGACACTGTGTGGTTTGAATTTTTACATACAGCTGCATAAAGCAATTCTTATGTAAATTTTGGAGGTAAATAAGCCTGCTGTTGGTCTGCTGCATGGACACATATGCTCAAACCATTAGGCTTGAAAGGAGATTAGAATTAACCCACCCGCCTCTCACTGGCTCGCTCTTTCCCTCCCCAGCACGCAGCTCCTACAAGAGCCCCAACACCTTGCTATTTTAACGAATGGCAGCAGAGTTAAGGCTGACAGAAGAAGAAAATCGTTGTGTGCCCTCCCTCCCCCTTCCCTGCTGCCACAGAGCCTCTGCTGGAAGCCGTGAGGATTTAGAGGAGGCCAGGAGCTGATTCCCCTGGCACAGGCGGGCACGGCGGAGCCGGTGCCCTTCCCTTGCTCCCCCAACCTCTGAATCGCACAGGGCTGAGCTGAGCCCTCCAGCTCCCACTGTGGCAGCAGGAAGGCTTAGAGCCTGCCGTAGCAGGCCTTGTGTGTGTTTTCTTTCTCCATTACCTCCTACTGGGTAGGGAAAGCTTTCAGAGCAGCTGGAAAGTCCCAGCTGGGACATTCCCAGGTGCTTCTGCAGGGCTGGAACGGGCAGGGTCTCACCCAACAGCAGGCAGTGGCCACTGGCCACCACCCTGCCTGGAGCTGGCATCTAAATGGCTTCACCTTCCAGATGAGGAAGGGTTTTACTGCGAGCTCTTTGAAGGAAGAGCAGGATTGAGGGTGTGCACACACACACACACACACACACACACGTGCACAAAACTGCCGAGGGCGCGAGCTGGGCCGAGGGGAACCTGGCCTGGGGTTGTTTGTTTATGCCAACTTTAAATAATTCATTTTGGTCCCTATTGAGCTCATCACAGCGTGACCAAAATAAACGTGTCTCCTTGGCCTATTGTTTGGAGCTGAGGATCGCCGAGCGGGAGGGAAATATTACAGTGACTGAGGGAGATACACGTAAGAGTGTGACCTTTAGCTGCGCTACCTATAACCAGCCTCATCAAATTAAAGCACTGTATATTTTCCCTAATAATCCCTGATTAGGCCCGGGCTATGAGCGGACACGAACGCCCGCCATTGCTATGCAGCGGGAGGCCTGCTAAGCACCCGCCGAGCGCTTGGGAATAAGTGAGCAAAATGCTTTAATTTGATAGGGTTAGAATCCTGCAGGCTCCGGGGTGAGGAGTCACCAGCAGCTCCGCTCGCACTGAATATGCAGAAATAAAAAAGTAAATTGCTTACATCTGCTGCAGGCGGGAGGGAAAATGATCTGATTGGACAGGCCGAGGGCTCTCCATCTCTTTTGGGTTGGAAAGAGGGGTTTGGAGCATCAAAAGCTTGTAATTGGAGTAATTCTGAATTAATGGACACACGCGCACAGGCGCGTGCACCATTTTGAAGCAGCTGGTCACGGGATGCACATACTCAGGAATGTTTGGAGATGGCGAAAATGCTGTTAAAAACATTGTCCCTTATTCCTAATATTATTGACATTTGGATTTCGTGACCTGTAAGAAGTGCAGTAAGTACAAAAAGCCCTGCCCATCTGCCCGACAGAGCTGCCTGGCTCAGCCTAGATCTGTTTATTCACAACACAATTATTCTATCTCTCTGTCTGTCTCTCTATCTCTGTTGTCTATCTGCTCTTTCATGTCTGAGGGCCTTCGCTGCACGCAGAATCCCAGGCTTTAGCCTTGTCATCTGATACTGTATTTAATCTATGTATTTGATCAATAAGAATCAAAGACAAGGCTCAAGGTCTTTTTGGCACCAGGCATCCAGCTTTGTGCCGGGTGTCAGAGGTTGTCTACAGTGTCACCTTGATGGTGTCACACTAATTTGTACCCTACTTTGCTTGCCTCTGTGATCACAGTCTGCACTGGTTTGTGAGGGGTTTTTTTTTCGTCTCTGTATCTCTTTTTCTAATGCTTGTTTTTATTAGTTTGGGAGGTGGGGGAGCTGAGAGGTGGGAGGCTGAAGACATTAGCTTAGAGATTTGAGGAGTGCACTTCCTGACCCTCCTCCTCCCCTCTCTGCCTTCCCTCTGCGAGTCTCTTACAGAGTGAGGGTGTCACCTCCACCTGGCAGGCACCGTGTCCCAGGGGGGCACATGTTACTAAATCCAAAATGACCAAGGGAAGAAATCCTGCAAGGCAAACTTTCAGGAGCGATTTCTCAGCTTGCTGCTGACAGGGAAAGGCAGGCACAGCAAGGCCAGAGTCCAGGCTTCAGCCCACTTCTGGGTAAATCCACACAGTAGGTGCATCTCTAAATTTCACTGGTATTTTTCTTGGAGACAGGGTTCTTTGGATCTCACACTGATGCACAAACTTGAACAATTTGTTCTTTTATGGCTGCCTAAGGCTGTACTGCATCATTTCAATGGCCTTTTGTCTTGTGACAAGTATTGCAATGCCTATAATGTACTAAACATTCTAAAAATCCATGTAATTAATGCCCCAACATATCTAATATAGAACTATTATCTTGAGGACAGATAAATGCAGTTTATTATCTTTTTTTTCCTTTGCCTACACCTCTTCATTCTCTTCTCTGTGCTGTTATTTAACACAGCCAAATAATAGCACAGTAAATGTATTATTTAAGTCTCTCATTTAGAATTTTGTGTGTGTGTGTGTGAAGGCACTGCAGAAAATGAGGCTGTGTTTAGACCCAGTTTCTTAGCTGTGGACTGCACCATGATTTCCTGAGGTGCCTTGGAAAGTCAGCCAAGATTTTCACAAATGGGTGACTGACCCCAAGCATCCATTTCTGGGGTTTGATTTCCGAGGCACCAACCACGCACAGCGGCTGCAGGAATCCATGGGGACTGGAATGTTTCAGTACCTTGCTCCTGCAGCCACTGCCCTTGGCTTTTCTGCTCTTAAAAATTCATATTTCAATCTTATTTAGTGAATCAGTGGAAACATTAGGGCTTAAGAACAGCAGAAGGGCCGCCCACCCTGGAATCCTGTCCCTAAATAACAGCTGGGGTGGATGTTTGAGGACAAAGTACCTGAGAGAGAGAGCAAACAACAACAGGAAAAATTCTAGTTGTGCTTTTTAAAAACCACAAGGGCTCTGGGAAGAGGAAGGGCTCTCTGCAGAGTTTGCTGTAATGATTAAACTGCATGTTGGGATTAAGATGCATTTTGAAGTTTGAGGTTGTCTAGAGGAAGGGACACCCGGGCTGGATCCCATCCCGGGCTGGATCCCACTGATCCTTTGGACAACGCTGCTTTTTGTGTCTGAGCTGGCTGCCAGCCACCAGAGGATGAGAACGGGGTCCATTTTACAGGTTTTTCCCCAGAAGCTTTTCCAGGGAAGCTGGGTATTCCCTTGGTAAGGTGCCACCTCCCTCAAACCGCTCCCTGTCGAAGGGAAGCCTCTTTTGTGTGCCAGCCATGCCTGCCACAGTCTATTGGAAGGTATTTGTCAACAATTATATGTCTATTAAGGACAAGTCAATCAGGCCATGTGCAAATAGCCAGACCTCTGGGGTCTGCCTATTGATAGGGACCTGTCAATAGCCAATCCAGGCTTTTTTCAACCAAACGAGAAATTAAGCACTCACCAAAATCATTGCTCCTCTGAGTCCCTCCTGCCCATTTTTATTCTCAGAGTGTTGGTCCCTCTTTTTTCTTTTTTCTTTTTTCTGGGCTAATATTTATTTGGAATAAACAAAAGAGACTAGGAGGCACTTGTTAAAGCACTGCTTTTAACTGTAAGAGGAACATCTTCTCATTGTAATTAAGGATATTACCAAATGGCTGTGCTTGTAGGTGGCTGTGGTTAATCCCAATGACAGAGAAACTATAAGGGAATTAATAACAGAAACTTTAAATTAGCCCAGCTGTAATTAATATCTACAGTATATAAATACCCACTCTTTCACCAACACAAATTTCAGACATATCTACCTTTATTAGACTGAGGAAGACAGCAATACTATGCAATATTTTCATGCATATTCAATCTGTAAACTCAACAGTTGATTTTGTAATTTATATTGCAAATTACTCTGCTGTTTCCCACACGTGAGCGGGAGGGAGAGCAGGAGAGAGAGCAGACAGTGTGTGGGAAGCTTTAAACAAAAGCCTCTAGCAAAAGCCATGACATCAAAAGATGCTCCACAGGGCCATCTCCTTTGAACCAGCAGAACTCCGGTGAATCACAGAACCCACTGGTGTTACACCACAAACGGCAGCGTTAAATAACTCTGCACAGGGACCTGAAATGACCAAAAATATTGAAAGCAGATGTAGTATGCAAAGGAGAAAAGATATCTGATCCGTGTGCTCTTTGGGTACATCACAGCTGGCTTTGTTAGTAATTACCCAAACAAACATTCTGTCCATCAGGGTTTTATTTCTTTCATTTCTACCCTTCAGACGGGACAAATTCTGAGAGCTGAGCATTTTTTTTTTTCCTGGTGTTCAAGCACCAAATTAATAATGAGTAACCTAATTTATTAAAATTCAGCATTTACCCAATAATATCCTTCAAACACCTATTTTTGAACTAAGGTGATCTATTTCTGCCCTGAAGGAAGGGTAGAATGCAAAGACACATTCTTTGCATAATATTCCCCAACCACTGGGAGATTGCTAGTTACGGAGATAGTTTTTATTTGGTCCCAAACTTTCTTATACTTTGAATTAAATCTTTATCAGGGGAGAGCTTTCAACCTGACTTTTATTGCTGGTTTTATCACAGTCTTAATTTAGGTACTTGTTTTGTGTTAAAAAAAAATTAAAACTACCATTTCAGTTTCCTATTTCAAACCTAAAAAACACTTTTTAAAAAAATCATCCTGATTGCAGCTCCTTTCTTAATTCTTCACCCTCCTCCCAAACATGGGCCCTTTAGAAAACAGCTTTGGCTCTTCTTTAATCTGATTTTAGCAGGTGCAGCACATGGATAAAAGCTTTTCAGCAGATGCTTTGGGAAAGTGACCATTAAAGGCAGGCAATTTATTTCTCTATAAATACGAGCTATTTTTGCTAAGGAACCCTAAAAAAGAAATTCAAACATGTCAGTGCACAGGTTTAGCACCTATGCTTCCAGCTTCTCTGACCTGTGTCAGCTTTCACATGTAAAATCGGCTTTCCAGAGCTCATTTATGTAATAATTTAACTTCACAGGAGAGGAATCTGTAACATTAAAAATCCCCGTGTAAACAATCTTTCATATATATACACATGGGCACAGCACTGTGACACCTCTCAAGTAAGTACCAGTTAAAGGTATTTTTTCTAAAAGCTTTAATTCTAGTTCATTTTTACCTCCCTGCACTCAGAGGGGCAATGACCTCACAGATAACTGCAGCAGTTCCTAAATTCACAAATTTAAAGACCGAGTCATTGACGCTGTCCACAACAGAGACCAAAAATCCTTCCAGCCCTTTCTGCCAGCTCCTGCTGAAAGCAGAGCACATCCATTTAAAAATTATATTTAAAATTAATTTTTTTTTAAAAATATGTCCATTGCATCAGCGTTTGATGTTTGTCTGGTTGATGAACTTCCTTAAAACATCCAGGGAGAAGCTGTTGAAGGGTTTTTCCTTTATTGAGGAGGGAAAGGGCAAATTTTATATTCATAGGGCTTAAAGTGTCTGCTAAAGGCCTGCCTTTAGATTCCCTAAAATTTAGGGAATTTAGTGAAGAGGGAGATGGCTCTTCTGCTCTGCTTCGTATTTACACAGTGCAAAGAGCACGGCTCTCCAAACAGTGTGAGATGGGCTGGAATTCCTCACTCAAAGGGGTGAGCAAAGGACAGAATATTTCCTTTTGAATTCTGAAGGTTCAGGGTTTTTTTTGCTTTTGGTCGGCTTTAGCCAATTTACTCCCTCTGCAATAATTTTCCCACTATACCTTCTGAAATTGCAATTTTTGCTGCTTTGTTTTGTTGTTTTGTTTTGGGTTTTTTTACCCTTCATGAACAAGATATCCTCCTAATCAATATTCAATAAGAAAAAATAATTCAGAAAAAGGTCTGTAACTTGGGATCTAACTCAAGGCTGGATGGAGGGAGCTCATTGCTGACCCAGGGGCTGCAGTGTCCCTGTGCTGCTCCGAGCACTTGCAAAATTCAGGATTACCTGAGGAAAGAGTTGAAGCATCTGATGGGGAACAGCATAGCATGTAATAACAAAGATTCAGCCACTGTGTGCGTATTTTCCACCTCTTTGACGTGAAAAAGAATGCAGTTTTAACAGGCAGGAAGAGATTATTTGGGGATGGTTTCTTAAGAGAAAATGGCAAAGAAAAATAAATGGTGTATGCAAAATATTCACAGTATGGGCATCCCAGATTGGGTAGTTCAACAATGTGGGTTTTTTTCCTGCGAAGCTGGTATTTGTACAAGGTGGTTTTTATTTAAAATACCTGCTTGAAACAGAACAGGGGGAACAAATCAACAAACAAAGGACAACCCTGCTGCAAAGCACAGAATTCCCTCTGTTCCTCAGGTATGTGAGGCAGAGAAAAGGGAAGGGGCTGCGCCTGCACCTCCGGCCATTCCCTCTGCACCGCCTGGAGACACAGAGAGAGCTTCCAAAAGGGTAACAAGTTCTTGCTGGGATTTTAAATTCTCCACGGGCAGCTCTGTTTTGACGAGCTGGAGAGGTTCTTCTCCCAAAAAAAAAAAAAAAAAAAAAAAAAAAAAAGAAAAAAAAAATTACTGCCCTCTGCCCTGGAGTCGCGGTGCACTTGGTTCCGTGTCCAGCGTGTCACAGCAAGGACACCTTGTACTAAAATCCCCAGCCATGAAGTTTGTCCTGCTCCAAAACTGAGTTCAGGGAGCTCAGGTTTGCTACAGAGGCAAAAGCTTAACATGTGTGTGAGAAAGTGAAAGTAAAGTCATTATTTAAAAAGGAAAAAAAAAACCAAAAAAAAACCAGAGAAATGCAACAGCAGCATTTCACAACAGATGACACCCAGGTAACAACCACAGTTGGAGCTTTCTTTATGAGTTAGAGATGGTGCTGTAGTGTGCCCTTACTGAAACCATGCACAGAGAAACATGGAAAATGTGATATATTTGCATACAGAGCAGCGCCAGTACACAGAGAGCGAGCTCTGTGCACTGGAATACAGCTCGGAGCCTGCTCAGGAATTTTTCTCATTTTCCAAATTGTTAGGACTCAGGGGTTTGCTAAAAATATTCTTTTGAAGCTTGTCTAGTCCTTGGCAAGTGTTCCAATTTATCCTCCCTTTAATGGTGTGAAACTGGGTTTTGTTAGGGCTGGGTACATGATCTCTGCTGCCTGGTGCTCAAAGGCAGCAGGGAAAAGCCTCTGATGAAGATGCGTAAGAAGGGAAGAAAGAAGCAGCTTCTGATCTGGTTATTTCGTGATCAAAATTGCTTGAAATGAACTTTGATCCGGCTGCCATTCTGAAGAATTACAGCTAACAAATAAACAAACCCAGCAGAAAAAAAAAAAAAAATTTAAAAAAAATTCCTTAGAGCTTTTATTCCCTCCTCGGTTTCTGCAGGTATCTTGTCAGCCACAGCCTGATTTCAGGGAAAACTTCCCCAGATCTGGCCCAGGCCTGTCTGTTGTAGGTTCCTGGCAGGAGGCACCGAGCCTGCCTGGTACCACATGGAGCACCTGGAGCGTAACAAGGGATAAGTAATAATAATAACTGCCCACTAACCACATCAATGTTTTAAGCATCTCACATAAGTGGATAACTTGATTTGTAAATAAACTACATTTCAGGAATATTTCATAAACATCCTGTGCTAAGTTGGTGCGCCTGGGGTAATATAGATTTCCATCCATATTCATCTCTGCGCAACAATTCCCGGGAGTTGCTTGGGGGGGGTTTCAGCAGCTCAGGCTTTCACGGTGATTTCTCCTTCTGGTTTTTTTTTTCTATTTTTCGTGTTGCTAAACCGTGCTCCAGACGCGGCGGGAGCCCGGGCACGGCGGCGCTGACCCCGCGCTGCGGGGCCGGGCGGGAGCGGGACCCGAACCCGCGGCCCCCGGAGCGCGGGGGGCATCGGGGCCGCGCGCGCTGCGCGGTGCGCCAGCGCCATCTACCGGCGGCGCGGGGGCGGCGCGCGCCTGTCGCGACTGTCGCTGATGTCGCCCGCCCGCGCTCGGCGCTCCCGCTGCTTTCCTCGCCGCCCGAGGGAGTCTGTACCGCTCCCGGCGGCTGCTCGGCCTCAGCTCCCATCTCGGCCCCTTAAAGGCGAGGTTGAGAACGCGCCTTTATTCGCCCTGCGGATGGTGGGGATGGGCTGGCAGCGAGGGGATCCCGATCCCGCGGGGTGGGGGATGCCCAGGAGCCCGGCTGGCTGCCAAGGGGGAGACGAGGCGTAGGTCTGGACGTGGATTTTGTAACCAGGAAAGGTTTTTTATGTCAATGGATTTGCTGCTGGACCATCCCATCAGTGTAACTCGTTTGATTTCAGGTCTGCTGTGGACTGGCGCATTTACAGATTTAAGTTTTATTTAAGATTTTTTTTTTTTTTTCATGTAGCTTGTCATTGTGGTGAGCAATGCTTTGGCTGTTGGGTTTGTTTTAGAGCACCCAGCTGTCCAGGGTCACCAATGTGACACTCAGCAATCACCGTGGCACGGGGCTGTGCCCTGTTGTCCCCAGCTGTTCACTCTGGCAACAGCTGGAAGTCTCCAGGCAGCCCCTGAGACATCCTGAAATCAATTCCTCACCCAAAGCAGCGAGCCCTGGCCCGGTGAGCAGGAACCACCTGGCTGGCTCTCTGTGTGCTCTCGCTTTGTAGCTGCAGGGAGCCAGATCTGAAGTGCCTCTGCCTGGAAACTCCTGGCTAAAGCAGCGATCCACGGCCTTGCTTCTGATTTAATGTGACACAGAGGCTGGAAACAGGATTATCCCAGTGTTTCCCTGCAGCAGGGAACCACCACGGGCTGTGGTTGGTGTGTGAGGTGCCCCTGCTGGAAGTGTGGCAGGGCTCACCCAAAGAGGTCCTCCTGCAAGGAATGATGATGATGATGATGATGATGATAAGGTATCTTCCTCCTGAGCATGATTGGTCTGGACCTCTGTTTTCAGATGTAACAAAAGCTGCTCTGGGTGGCTGGAGCATTGAATGTTGTGATTTGCTCTTTGGAGTTCACATTAGGGGAGAAAGTGTTCCAGATATTTGAGTATTTCGTTACCCTGCCTCTCTGGACTTTCACGTTTCTTTCTGTACAGATTTTTCCTGTGTTTCTGCTTTCCATCCTTAATATAGAATTATTTAAAATATTTTCAGTTTCTAAAGGGAATATCTGGTACTATGTGCTCATAAAATAAGAGCAAATTATCTTCAGGGAATAGAAAATATAACCCAATGGACATATTTTGCTTTTTTCATGGAAAAGTAACTTTAATATATTAATTACATTTGGGATGGATAGGACAACAACATGGACTTTTGGGAGGAAAGAATTGCAGTCTTTGGGGTTTTAAACTGAAGGGGTGAAGGACTGGGGCTGGCAGATTTCTACCATGGTGCTGCAATTCCCGAGCTAAAAATTGATAAGGAAATCTCTGCCCTGTTTTTGTTGGAAATAAAGCAGTTTTGGAGCTGGCCATCCAGGGGCCATTGGAGACTGGCAGGGAATTCTGGGGATAAAATGGAACTCCTTGTGAGCTTGTTGGTCTTCCTTGCCCTGAGCCTGCAGACCCTGGGCTGTGGCTTTTCCTTCCTCTGGGAGCAGGAATCATCTGGAATTATTCCTGCTGGAGTAACCTGAGCTGGCCAGAGGTGAGGCTTCCCTGAGCCCCAGAGAGGAGGTGAAAGCTGTGTATTTTTTGGGGGTAGCTCTGGTGGTTCTGAGGGCTCTGGCTGGGCTCCACATCTACCTGGTTGTGAACCTGCCTCACCCCACAGAGGCAGAATTTTTTTTGATCAACACTTTGGTTTTGCTTTGTCCTAAAGGTGAGGAAAATAGAATTGTAGTGGCCCTTTCAGTCTTGTTTGCAGGACTAAATTTTGCCTGGAATTCTGCACTCAGGTGACATCCACAGACCCCTAAGAGAAAGCAGGGCTGAGTGAGGACTGAAGTCCCCCCAGTTCCATCAGAGTTTTGCCTGGCTAAGGGCATAGGCATTTGGCTCCAAATTAATTCAGTTTCGTTTTCACCCAGAGAATGCTGCAAACTCCCCAGAAAGATAGATTTAATTTTTTTTCCTCACTAACACAATCACAAAATAATACAAACTTCTCCCCACAAAGTGTTGATTGTTCTATAATGGAATCGTAAGTAATTTTGTAGTCGCTTTGGGGAAAAAGCAAAAACTGTTCTTAGCACCTGCTGTATGATATCACAAAGCTAAGGCTCATAATGATTCTAATATGTGAAGGCAGTTGCATAATATCATCATATTACAGTTTGTATAAAGAAAAAAAAAATCATGGACAAGAGATTGCCAGTAGAAACCCTTCCCAAATGCTATTTTTTTCCTCATTGCTGTTCCTCTGTCTCAAAATATCTTTACATTTTCCTATTTTCCTTGTCAGAGTCTGTGGGTTTCATTGGTGGAAATAACAGCTAGCAAATAATGAAGAGGAAAGGGAAAAAAAATCACCCTGTTTAAAAAAAATAAAAAAAAAAAAAGCATTTTTCTATAGAAGCTAATGTTCCATAAAGAGATGCAAAAGGAAGAGAAAAAGATACTAGATAGCACAGCTGCATTGAATTGCAAGACAGCTGGAATTTTTCAATGTAACCAGATTTTAGATGAGTTTCCTTTTCATTTCTCTATAATAAGATCTTTGTAAACCACAGTCCTAAACAAAATCATGGTGGTGGTGATGATGAAAATAGGGAAGAGCAGCGCTGCTTGTGCTCTGTGCGTGTGACAGTCAAAATATGAGGCCAGATCCTTGGGAGCTGCACACCTGTGTCAGCAGAGGCTCACAGCTCCATGGCTGCAGGCCCTGAGGATAAGGATTGCAGCATCCAAAGGGAGATTTCCTGGTGCTCAAGTTGCCCTCAGTGCCCTCAGCTGAACGAAAGAAATTTCAGGCAGAGCCTCTAATAAGACTTGGAGCTGAATCAGAGTTTGCCCTGCAAAATCCTGGGCAGCACAAAGCAAAGCAGCTACTCCAGCCTTGGAAGGGATCCAAGATGCCTCTGCCTCACGTCCAGACTCTCAGTCTGACCTCTCTGAGCGATAAATAGCGAGTTCACATTTCACCCTGATCCTTGCTGAACCTGCCCCCTTGCAGAGGGCTCGGCGCAGGAGAGGTCAGGCCCTCGTGGGCTCGCCAAGGTGTGATAAAAGGAGAGAAGTTCCTGTGCTCCCTCTCTCCCTCGCTCCCTCCCTCATTACATTGGCTGGGGTCAGCCTGCTCTGACTCCTCAGCAGACAGAAGAGCAAGAGGCATTTCCCAGCAATAGTTCCTGTTCTGCCACCTGCCTGCCATGTGCTCTTTAGCAGCTTACCTCATCTCTGCTGGGCTGTAAAACACAGGGCAAAGCAGCCTGACGGGAGGATAATACAGGTTCTCAGCCTGTGAGAAGCCTCGTTGAGAAGCCAGAGTGTTCAAATGTTTTGGATACCTTAATGCTCACAATTTGCCAGAAATAAAACCCCAGGAGGATTTTCAGTGCACCTCAGCAGGGCAGAAAGCACTACTTGGCTGTCTGCAGTTGGAAAGGAGTCTCTTGACATTCTGTGCTACATCCTAACATCTTCCTTTGAGCTCGAAATCAGTGCTGTTTCCATTTTTCTGTTGTGGTTGCTTTAAATTCCTAAACTGGATCAGAACCAATGGTTTTTTCCTTTGTGGCAGCAGGGGGGTGATTTAGTTAATGCTGGGCTGGGATGCCAAATCATGAGTTCCAACTTATTCCTATCAGTGGTCATCCATCAGCAAACTTGGGGGAGTGAGGCAGAAATATAAGCACACTGACAATTTGCCAGAATGATTTAAGACCTGGCATTTAAGAGTTCCTGTTGTAGTTGTTCTTTTGACATGTCTCCTAATTTGCTCCCATCTTGAAGACACTCACTGCTTAACAATCTTAAGACTTAACAATCTTCATCTGGGAAAGGAGCTCAGCAGCAGGAACAAGGCGGCCTTATCCAAGGGTAAGGTTGCACAAGGGCAGACAAACCTCCTGACTTCTGCGTCATCAGCAAACAGAGATGTGCCTGTAGGAATGCTGCTCTATTGGCTTTGCCTCTCACAGGGGAGGAGGAGGCAAAAAGCAATATGCATTATTGATCAGAATGTGCAGGTGAACGAAGATGGACAAGGATAGGTCACAACTTTATTAACTCCGTGTAGGCAGCACTTGCACAGATCCAGGGCTGAGTTATGCTGTCTGATATCCTGGATCTCAAGGAATATCTGTGATCCACAGACCCACCCCCTCCTCTGAATCCTTCACCATCGGTTGTAGGTGTGGTACCAAGACTTCCCTGTGCCACAGGCACAGACCCCAGCAGCAGCATCCAAGGCTGTGCTGTGGGAGCTGCTCTCTCCATCCTGAGCCACTAAACAAGAGCCATGACTGAGCTGAAGTGCTGGGACAGGAGTTGTAAGCTTGTCCCTCATGAGCACAGGGATGGATCAACCACCAGCTCTCCCTTAACCATCCCACACACAGAAAAGCAGCAGAACCTGCTGTAACCCACCCTGTCCCATCACCATCTTTGCCTGATGGCTTTACTCCTGTCCTAAACATCCTCTCTGTGCTCTCCTGTGTCAGGCATCCACCACAGTAACGGGAAAGTCAAGAAACACAAAACCTGAACACAACCAAGGTGGAGCAAGTGCTGTTTGGGCAGAGTGCTGCAGAGAAGTCACAAAACCCCTCAGCTCTAGATTGGCAGAATAACCAAGCCTGTGAATCCCCTCAATGGGATTTAATTGCCTCTGAATAGATTGCAGCTTTCTGGGATTCATTTGCTCCTCACTGTGAATCACTGGAACATTTTCATGGTCACAAATGTTCACAGCAGAACTGTTCAGGGAAGTGTGTGATGGGCAGGAATCCAAGTGGGTTGTTTTGGTTTTCATTCTGGCGAGATCCACTGATCACAGGTTGCAAAAGGTTTTCTTCTCTGTTGCAGGATGTTTCCCTCTCTCACATTAGTCTGACTTTATGACATTATCTGTCAGAAATTACATTAGTCTGTGCTGCTCTCAAAGGTTTTATATTCAGATTGGTTGATTTTCTGTGCAACAACCTTGAAGAGTTGCACAGAAAATCAAACATGGATACATGGTTAGAGTACAATATTACTTAAAATAGGTAAGTTTACATCTCAGACTAAAATTTAAATGTATTTATATGTATGTGTGCACAACTTTGTGCATGACCAGCACCTTTTGGACCTCAAGTACATGAAGACTGGTCTGTTTTCCAGAATTATTTGTTCCAGTATATAATTTTTCATGGAATATTTCATGGTTAGGTGGACAATGGGAGTCAATTTTTTGAGAGAGAATGTATATGCAATGGCATCTGCTTTACCATGAATTTACTTCTGCATTTGCTCAGAATTTTGTTGAGCTGGTTTTCTGAGTATTCCCACTGTTGACTATGATGTTCAACACAGTAGATGTAGAAAGCAAATAAAAAGGGAATGGGAATGCTCTCATGGAAACTGTTGGGCTGTGTCTGCTCAGCTCTTCTCAGCACCCAGGATCTGAAAATTGCTGCTAAATTTTGACTAGATTTGATATGCCATCATTGCTAGCAAATAAATTTGGAGCACAGCATCCCAAAAATACATAAATTTAGTACTAGATTTAGAGCCTGCGTTTTCTCTTTCCAAGTAACACAACTTGCATGGATGTAGGAAAAAAATGCATTGTCTGTTTGGATGTAAGGTAAAGGAGAATATATGGAGAAAAACCACAGCCTGGCCATGCCTGATGTGGCCCGGTGCTCTGGCTCCAAAGAGCTTTGATAATGACTTTAAAAAAGAGTGATCTGTGCTTTGGTGAAGTTTTTCTTCCCAAGCCAGCCAGCAGTAACCTTGTCCTAGAAAATGTGAGGATGTGCCACTGTTGTAAAGATCCACTCTTCCTTTTTGATGCATTTTTAAGTGAGGGAAGTGCTACTCAAATGCCCTTGCAAATCTTTAAAAGTGGCTCTTGGAACATTTTCTTTTCTTGCTTCATTCTTTCTTTCATTCCGTTTCCATCCATATGATTCCATCTGTTGGTCCAAAAGGCTCAATATGACACTGATAACAGACCAAGTTTCTTTCAAAATTTCTCCTTTAATTTAAGCCATTTTTTCCTAGGAAAGTATCAAACCCAAGAAATCCTTATTTCAAGCCCATTTGAAAGGCTAATAGAACCAATAGGGAAATGGTTTGTATTTACTTTTAAAACAACCCCCTGAGTATCAGATGTTGTCAAAGCTAAGTGAAACATTGCAAGTGTCAAGTTTGTGTCTGTAGCCAGCCATGATGCCTGAGCAGGTTTCAAGGTCTCAGCCTGCCAAAGACTGACACACACACTTAACTTTCTGTACTGGAAGCTTTCCCTGACTTTAATGCAGGATCAAGGCTGGGACTCATGCAGACACGTCAGCTGTCTCTCGTGCATCTCTCTCATGTCAGCCAGGTCTGTTTCTGTTGTGGTGATTTTTATTAATTGGATACTGGGGAAGCACAGTGAGACTCTATTCATAAGGAATATAGGAAAAAATGAGATGGGAGTGATGGGAGAGCAAAGTAAGAGAAAGGACAGATTCCATCCTGAGGTGGAGACTGAATCCATTTGCCTCAGAGTCAGTGACAGGACAGTTCCACCAACACTCTCTGGACAAAGCTGATTGCTCCTCACCATGTGCCAACAAATTCCTGCTACACATCACTTCTCTTCCTTTACCTGCCTCCTGATAGCCACGTTATGTCTCATAAAAACACACGCAAACAAATACAAAACATATCACCAAGCAAAAGCTCTTTCCGTGCCATGGGTTTATCCCAGGATCTATCAGTGTCAGCTCCAGAGCAGAAATTTACAGGCAGTTAGAGGTGCTATCAGCATGCCAGGACTAAAAAGGGACCAAATGAGCCACGGTGCGAGGGAGAAGATGTCAGCCAGACACATCACACCATATTCCTGGGATAAAGAAACAATGCAGAAAGCAGCAGCGGGTAACAGATGAGGTATTAGGCCTAGCGGGGAGAAGACAAGAGCTTAAATCAAAAAGACATCCTGATGAGACTGGATGTAAGCTGAGCACACAGGCCTTCAAGGAGGGATATGAGAGGTGGTTAGACAGAACACTGCAGGAATTCATCCACAGTGAGCAGCGCAGGAGTTGGAGCAACAGGATGGGAGAGGTGGATGCAAAGGGACTTCTCAGCGCTGTCAAGGAAATTGGCCAAACTCCCTCCCCGAGGCGGTGTCATCAGGGCAGCATATGGCAAAAGGGAAAGAAAAAAAACCAACAAAAAAAGGAAAGTAATGGAAAAAAGAGACAGGAATATTTTAAGAATCTCAGCTTTTGCTAAGTTGCAGAAAGAGTCTGTGGACAATCTGGGATTTCAAGCCTAATCTTTGGAGTTGGTGCAGGCCATAAGCTCATCTCCCACACTCATGTATTTGCAATTTCTTCCAATGGTGTAATGTGGGAAGATTTTTATATTTAAAATATTTAATATATTTATCCTATTAACATGATGCAAAATAGTCAATAATTTACATATATTTACATCTAATGTTCATTTATAGGCAGACAAATATAAATTTACCAGTGTGTGTGCATATGGCTGTAACATATGATTAATACACTGTCAGCATAATCTAACAGCTCAGAACCATCAGTTGTGCAAATAGTCCTTTCTAGCCATGTTTTCTGCTGCTATTTAACCTTTCTCCTTCCCTTCCTCCCCCCTTTCACAGTCTGTCTCACTCACCCTCGCTTCAGTAGCCTGCCTTAAAATAGCAGGCAAGGTCTGTGCAGTGGTGACTCTTTTTATACATATTTCACATTGCCTAAAACATTATGGGATCTCTTCTCTGAAGCTTTTGGGTATGAGAGGAGTAGAAATTAACAAAAAATATTCCTTTCTCCCAGAAATCCTAACACATAAGTCAAACCTCCAGAGTAACACTCTTGATTCATTGTCCAGCCTTAGGTAATGAATAGCTTAATGCCCCATTCCTGGCACACCAAAAGTCATTTTTGGTCTAGGGCAAAATTTTGGTCTAGGGTCCTGGTCTGTCACATCTTCCTCCTGTCTGCCATGTGCTGATCACAGGCACAGCCCTGCCATGGCCAGAGCAGATTGTGCCACCACACGTGGCTCAAGGAGGGAGACACGTGGAGCCTGGCCACAGCAGCTATCCCAAACAACCTCCCAGATCTCTTAGGTGGAAAGAAGCTAAGCTGTCCATGCCCAGCCCCAAGCATCCTTCACAGGGGTTCTGTTTTCAATAATCTTCCCCAAGCATGGAAGATTTGTTTGTTCCTAGAGCAGGGATGTCCAGCACACACATGAGTAATGGCTGTATCATCGCAGCGCTGACTTGCATTTCATGATACAATATATTTTGCATGCTTTATGGCCCAATCCTGAATTTTTTATTTGATGTGGGTGATTCTTCATCCTCAAAACAGTCCTGTTGACTTCACAGGACTCTTCGGACTCCCCATGAAAGTGAAGTTTATGGTCTCACTCATGTTTCTCCTTTATGGCCCAAAGCACCAGGCTGACCTTCCAGGAGGTTCTGGGAGCAGAGCAGTTGTTTTCCCTCTGCTTTTCTCTCAGGATACCTGCTCCTATCCCAGCAGCTCTCTGAAGCACACGAGGCAACACTTAGAGAATGCATTAAACACTTCCAGACCTCCTCGGTCAGGGACAGACACCTGTCTTATTTCACACGTCCTGCTTCCTGAAACCCCTGCTTGGATTTACACCCTGGGAAATCACTGAATGTGTGGAGGCTTAATTTCCCTGCCTTTTGGAGTGTTTTGTCCAGTGCATGAGAACTGAAGTACTACAGCAGTGTTTCTGCCAGCCACTGAGGTGTTGGTGGCCAGGTAACAAAGCCGCCACCAGCAAATGCCCAGGCCATGCTTTGGTTACCTCCTGTTTAGGAATTCCTTCCACATCACCATGCTGAGAGCCATGGACCTCTCCAGATCTGGCCCTTCTGTCTAAAGAATTAAAATATTAACCTGAGAATTTGTAAGGAACTTTCAGAGGGCTGCCAGCTTTCCATCCTCTCACTTCGCTTCATGTCTCCATTTCTTGGCACTCTCAGTATGGCTTTGTCTTTAGAATCCATGGGTAGTTTTGTTTCAGTGACATGTCAAATGATTAGACTTCTTTCCTTCTTTCCTTCTTCCCTTCTTCCCTTCTTTTTCTTTCTTTCTTTCCTTCTTCCCTTCTTCCTTCCTTCCTTCCTTCCTTCCTTCCTTCCTTTCTTTCTTTCTTTCTTTCTTTCTTTCTTTCTTTCTTTCTTTCTTTCTTTCTTTCTTTCTTTCTTTCTTTCTTTCTTTCTTTCTTTCTTTCTTTCTTTCTTTCTTTCTTTCTTTCTTTCTTTCTTTCTTTCTTTCTTTCTTTCTTTCTTTCTTTCTTTCTTTCTTTCTTTCTTTCTTTCTTTCTTTCTTTCTTTCTTTCTTTCTTTCTTTCTTTCTTTCTTTCTTTCTTTCTTTCTTTCTTTCTTTCTTTCTTTCTTTCTTTCTTTCTTTCTTTCTTTCTTTCTTTCTTTCTTTCTTTCTTTCTTTCTTTCCTTCTTTCTTTCCTTCTTTCATTCTTTCCATCTTTCCATCTTTCCTTCCTTCCTCAAAAAACAATCCTGACCTTATATTAAAAAAAAATCCTAAATAATTCAAGATTTCAGCAGAAAAATATTTGATGAAAATAAGGTGTTGGTTGGTTTTGGTTTTTTTTTTTTTCCTGTGAAACATACTGTTCACTAAACTTTTCTTTATTTGAAAAATCAGGTTTCCATCAGAAATGTTTCCATCAGAGAGTTTTTCTCCCAGGCTTTTATTCAGTGTGCAGCCCTGCTAACAGTTACTGAGGTGCAACATCTGTTGACTTCAGTCGAAGTTGCACCCCAGTAATTGAAAGCAGAATTGGGTCTGTTCTTTGTAAGGTGTGTTGAATGGACAGAATCCTGCATTGACTGAAGTGTTAGTCTTAGCAGTAAGTGATCCTCTAATTTAATCCCCCACTCTATTCACATCTCAGATACGAAATGTTTAATAAACTGCAGCTCAGTGGTAAGAGAGTGAGTTACCCATCAGCGCATTGCTCAGCCAAAATTGTAGAGTAAACTACTCTCAATAGTAGGTTTATGTTACCATTTACATTACTGGGTAAAACCTAAATTGGAGTTTTTATGTATTATGTGTTACTTATATAATGCACTATATAAGGAGGTTTATTTTCTCAGCTTCCTCAGATTTCATGTTGGATGTTACTTGATTGTACATTTTAGTGGTAAATTACCAGTGCAATTCTTTTCTTTTATACACTTCTTGTATCCATGCAAACGGATTTTGCATCCAGTCTGAGTTTCCTGGGACATGAAAAAGAATCTCCCCAAACCTATAATTTGGGGGGTTGAGGGGGGGATGACCTGGTACAGCTTCATTTAAATCCCAGATACATTTTTTCATTCCCTGACCCAAACTTGCCTTTTAGATATATATTGTACCACACAGAACAAGCCATAATTTTACATTTGTATGTTGTTCACACCAGGATGGGGGAAATGTATATATTTTATACATGAGGATTTTTAAAAATATATGTGTATGTACTGTTTAATGATACATCGAAATTTAAATTACTCTTTGATTTTTGTGCTAATGTCTTTATCTTTTCTTTGTGATTCTTTTAGTCTTAAATACTTTTGTACTTGGTACAGCAATTTGCTGATCAATAGAGTTGCAGCTCCTAATCTACCTTTTTTCTACTGAGAAAATCCATATTTAAAATGTTTATCTTACTTGAAAGGTAAGTTTTATAAATTTATTTCCTCTGACAAATACTTGGAAACAAATTTGATGAGTCACCTGCACCATATTTGCAGCCAGCACCTGACAGACCAAGTGTCTGCAAGTGAAGAAAACCCACTGAAATACCTTTGCAGAACAATTCATTAAAGTTGGAATAAAATAGAAAGATGCATTTATATACCCATTTCTTAGAAATTACATATTTTGTGTTCTTGTATTTTTGAAATTTTTGGCATGAATAGAAAAGTTCTCAAAGATTTGCAAATTTATTGGATGTTTCAATAGCTTCTGTTTAAACGTAACTACTTTATTTGGAAGTTATAAAGATCGCATACCTGTTAGAAACATTTAAATAAAAGCAAAGTTTTGGTCTTATTACACACCAAAAATATTTATGTATATCATTAAGCCAAATTAGTGGTGTTATTGGGGAGAATTAAGTTTTATAAGCACCTGAAATGTGAAGCCTTTGTGTTTTGTACTTAGCTTTTTGCCAACAGCAGTTTTGTGCTAGTCCAATGAGAGACCTCACTCACCGTTAATGACATTTGAAATAAAGCAAGCAAAATATTTATTATCTAATTCATTAAAAATTAAATCGCCATCTGTAATAGTGTAGATGTTCACAGGTGTTTTTAAAAGTCTTGACTTGTTTTAAACCAGCGATAAAAAATACTCCTGTCATTAGAAGGATCTTTGTTTTAAATTCTTCCATCTACATAATGAGTTATTTCTGTGAGCAGTGGATTTCCAAAATCTCTGTAAATTCTTCTGGACCGCAGTGTCTTAACCCAAGAATGATTTGGTCTTTTAAATCTTGCATCACTAAGCAAACACACAAGTCTAATAAGCAGAATTCATGTTGTGGTGTTAAATGCAAGTATAAAACGATGTAGGTGGTACAATAGTATGGAACAATTCCCTGAGTCATTTAAAGCTGATTAAATTGTGTTGATCAATCATTCTAAATAAGTGAGAAGGAACAAAACTGAGCATTGTGAGGAATGAGGATGGGGCATGATTTCTCAGCAAGAAAAGCTCTCCTGGCTTAGCATGAAAATATAATGTGTTAAGAGAGTCTTAAAATCAATATACCATGAATTAGCAGTCAGCAGAAAACAGCCAGATGACAGGGGGAATATGATTCATTTCTTAGAATGACTAAGATCTCAGGCAGCTCGTGCAGCAGAATATTTGGAGATTGTGAATAGAGTTAAAAGAAATTCCTTTAATTTGATCTGGAAGTGTGTTTATGACAGACATAAAGCACTTCAATTCTGCTGAGGATTTCCTCTTGTGCTGCAGTCGTCCTGACTCTGCTCTTTACAGCTGTTCTTTAAGTGCTGGCTGCTGAGCCAGACAAGCCAGCCCTCTCACACCCCAATGCATGGAAATGAAGTTTCCAGCTCTAGATGAGTAATTAGATAACCCAGCACTGAGGGTGTAATGATAATGAAGTGAAGAGGAAAGGATCCCTCAATAATCAGATCTTTCTCAGGAATTGAAAAGAAAATGCATTTTGATGTTTTTCAAAAGACACTCAGCTGCCTTATTCCACCTCTTTCCTTTCCTTCATTTCAGCCTAAAAATTACAGTTTTTTCATTAGACAAACAACATCCATAGGTGTTCTGGATGCAAACGAATGTGGATTGCCTTAATATGGGAAGTGACAGCCCCTGGCATTTGTCTGAATATTAATGCTGAATCAGATGGAGAAATCATTATGGCTGATGGTTTTGGTTATTAAGTTTAAAATGTCAGAAGCCTGAGTTTAAGTTTTCGTGACAGCAACAAATGTTTTGTCATTTTTTTAAAATGCTTAAGTTTCAATTTAAATTCAAATTTCCACTTCTTTTTTTGTCTTGTCTTTTGGGCTTTCAGTGTCCAGAACTTTTTGGTGGATTGGGAGAAGTCTGAAATCTAGTTTGAAGTGGGAGAAAACTGCTATCTGTAGTTGCAGCACCTTTGCTTTTTTGTGCTATTGGCCTCTCTCTTTTTCTCCTGGGATCATGTAGGACATTTTCATAGCATAGGGCATTTCATAGCATTTTCAGAGAGGCTCTCGGCCAGTTTTTTGAGCAGTCCCAGCCTGGGCCAGATTTCCAGAGCTGCATCCTGCAGTTCTCACTGTCGTGTTTACAGACAGACGTTCAACAAAGCCTTCAAGCTGTTGAGTTCTTTTGAAAACCTGGCCACATATTTTCTGTGTTGGCTTTGGATAGAAAGACTGGGCACTGATGCTCTGTGGTTGAGCTCTTCTGCCATTTCTGACCTCACAGGACATGTCTGGATGTTCTTCTTGAGGACTGTAAGCTGGCAGAGAGGTCTGAAATTTCATCTGGCATGAAAGTTTGTCTTGGAAGACACTAAAAGACTTGGTCTACATCAGTGAAAGATGTGTTTGTGTCTCCCATGAAGTTCTGGCCACACAGCCAGCCCAAATGTAGGCTCTGTTAAACTCTGGGTCCAAAGAGCCTCCCCCTTTTTTCCAAGGCACGTATTTATCAAAATGCCACCTCTTAGTGACCTCCTGGGTCTGCAAGTTCTGTAGAAAACCCCACTGAGCCCTGCAACAAAACAGATGTGAATGCCAGATTTAAAGGGAGAAATGAACTCAGGCTCAGAGGGAAACCCTCCTGATGGAGCAGAGGAGAATGAACAACTCCTTTTGCAGAGTCCTGGGAGATGCCCATGCTCGGCAAGAGAAGGGAGCTCGGGGAGAATCAATCAGCTGAGAAGGAGAGGGCAATCCTGCTTTCTGCCCAAGATAAATAGCTCAGTAACCTCGCTGGGAAGCCTGACAGGTACAACCACAGCAGCAGGAAACCCCAGCACAGGCACTGTGCTTTTGAGCATTATTCTCTCATCCTTCAGCCCTCCTGCCTTCCAAACTGGAGTTGCTGTGCTTGGAGTGAGATCCAGCGCTGGATCCAGCCCCAGCCGTTCCCACACCAACCCCTCCAGCCCCGCAGCTTTTGCTGGGAGTGGTGGCAGGTCCTCAGTCTGCAAATCCTCCAAGGCAGAATGCCAGCTGTGCTTTTGGGTCACACACTCAGAAGCACCAAAGTGACTTAGCAGCTGAAGTCCCCAGCAATCCTGACTGCTGTGCATTCTCTAAATTGCTTTGACTTTCAGAGAGGCTGGGGCAATTCAGATGTTTATTTCCTTCTAAAAACATTCCTGCTGGTGTTTAACAAATATAGTACATTCCCTCTTTGGGATGTTGGAGTGAGTTAACAGCCCAGTTCCCTCGAGCAAGGCAGAGGAGAACTGAATACCCATTTCTTGCCCACATCTTTTATTTTGGCAGAAAATATGAAACTTCCTTGTTAGGTGCCTGTTTCCTATTTTAATTTTGTTGTACTTCTTACCCTTCTAACACTTTTAATTTGGTTGTGGAAGAGAGGAGAATGTCATTTTCTTTCCCACTTATTGTGGTAGAAAATGGGGGATGGAGACCAGCTTTCTTGAACTCTTATATTCAAAATAGCTATAAATAATTAGTTACAGGGACCTAGCTTCCCCTCCTTTTAAGGGCTAATTTAAGTTCTTTATCAAAATGATTTAAAATGCCTTTCCCAGTGGGAAACTATATTTCAGAGCTTTTATTTATTAGACTTCTCAAAAAGTGTGTTTTTAATGCACATCCTGACTTTGTGCCAAAACTCTCCACTGCAACATTGGGATTGGAGCAACCCCTTGTATAGGGAGTTATATTTATTGGATTTTTACATATTGATACAGAGCAATTAATCTAAATAAATCATACACAGAATTGGCACATAAATCTCCCAGTCTTCACTGCTCACAGTACTATATTACTGTCCTGACAACCTTCCCTCAAATACAGAAAAACTTTCCTCTTGCTGTACTTTTTTCTGGGCCTCCTAAAGTGTCTTTGGTGGTTTTCTGGGGCTATGCAGCTTGGTTGTTGTTGCTGTGAGCTGTAGAGTTTGGGCTGTGGATTTGGTTTTAGGATGTAGGGACAGGACAACATCATTGCATTTTAAAGGAGGACAAAGCCTTGACATTTGCAAGATGTGTGAGGAGCAGGTTTCATGGTAGATGGTTGAATATTTAATTTTAGCATTTTGAGCCTCTTGTGGCACTGAGAGGAGATTTCTTTCTGTTGGTTTAAAAGGGTACAATGTCTCTTGTGCTGCGTGGCTGCTTTGATGAGTGCAGTTTGCTCCAGCAGTTTCAGGGCTCCCAGTGTGTGTGCTTGTAGGTTGGACTCCTCCTTTCTGGGACACCCTCTTCCCCCTCCCAAATTGTTTCCTGCTTTCTGAGCAGAAGCTGCACATGAGACAGTCTGGGCCTCATTATTTAAGGCAAATACAAAACCATAATCCAGGTCATGGCTGGGTACAATGCAGTGTGACTCTCTGGCAGTTCACACCAGTGGAAGATCTGCCTGGCTCTCTTTTGAATCCCTGCCATTATAAATCCCAGGGATGAGACAGCCTTCTCAAAAAACTCCAGTTCAGAGTTTCCCAGTGAAGGGTTAAGAGCTGTGGCTTTCCAAAGGGATTCTGCAGTACTGGGCCCATCACTGCAGAAGGCTCTGGTCTTTCTGACAAAAGGGCTCTGACATCCAGGCAGTACTCCTGGAAATTCAGAGTTTGGAAAGTCGGAGCTCTGTAAGAAATCATTACAATAAAAGGTAGAACAGATTCCAGCAAGTGTTCAATCACCCAGCGTGGTGCCACTTAGAGGCAGAAGACCTTAAAACAGCCAGCAAGATGCCTGCAGAAGAAGCCTCTGTGCCAGCTCTGGCACTCTGTGCCTGTCATTCCACTCTGAGCCTGTCATTCCACAGCTTTCATCCAAGGTAAGTTTGGTGGAGGGGCTGGGGACAGGTTGGGTCAGCTCAGCCTGGGCACTGCTGATTGTCATTTTATTCACTAGAAGAAAACAGAAAGAATACAAGCTAAGATAATATTCCTGATTGAAAAACAAATATCTTATCTGAGCATGCTTCATGTAGAAATAGGAAAAAGGGCACAAAGGCACCTGCAGGAGGCCATCAGTGGCACTGTTGCCAGCATTCACCTCTGGCTGGGGTCCAGCTGTGGCCATCTCCAGGATCTGTCATTGCAAGCATGTCTGGAGAAGACAATAAACAGAAAGACCCTCCTCTCTCAAAAATTATTCTTAAAATGCCCAGCTAGTACTGTTCCTATGGAAAAAGGGATACTCCAGCCCTGCCCAGTGTCACAGTGTCTGATGTCATATCAGCAGTCCATGGATTCATGGGTCAGGCCTTCCTCTGCCCACTCTGTTTGTCAAAGGGGGACAGGATTAGAGATTTCAGCCAGAGACAGAGAGGAGGTTTAGATTAGATGTTAGGAAGAATTTTCTTCCCTGTGAGGGTGGAGAGGCCCTGGCACAGGGTGCCCAGAGAAGCTGTGGCTGCTCCATCCCTGGAAGTGTCCAAGGCCAGGCTGGATGGGGCTTGGAGCAACCTGGGACAATCTGGAAGGTGTCCATGCCCATGGCAGGGGGTTGGAAATAGAAGATCTTTAAAGTTCCTTCCAACACAAACCATCCTATGATTTTTTGACCACTGGTAATTTTAATGAATGATGGTTGTGTCACTTTCTATATTACATTCAAGCATATTGTTTACAACCTACCTTAAAAAAAATCATAAAATGGCACAATTTTTTAAAATGCATGCAGACTTGCCTCAGAAGAACAAATTTGTTTGGATCATAAACAAAAATTCTGGGTTTATTTCCTTTTTCTTTTTTTTTTAACTTGAAATCTGTGTGCATGTCATGAAATATTCCTGTGTACTTTCAAGAATAATTGAAGCATATGTACCCAAAATGTAATACTTTTCATAATGGTTTCAGACTAAATTATCCATTATATGGGACTAACACATAAAAGCCTTCCTCTACATCAAGTGATAGATCAAAGGGAGGCACGATGGCTTGTCCACATGCACAAACCACACCTCTCAGATTCTGAGAACAAGGATATGCTGTCTGCATTTTAACTACATCTCCATGACATGAAACACTATTCCTGCGTCTCCTACTGTGGGAGAGTCAGGTACTCCTGGCTACAAAGATTTCCTTTTACATTTCTCC